>NC_089656.1:7608000-7944500 GCF_037042795.1 Molothrus aeneus | reverse complement strand
TAAAGCCATCAAGTATGGAATTTAATTTTCCTATTTTTTCTTCTCAGTGTTACTAGAGGAATGGGGCTTTAGCCAAAATGTTTAAAACACCAGCAATGGAAATTGAAGAAGTGACATCCATGGGTCTGAATTAATTGCTGGATTCACAAGACAGATTAAGTCTTGTGTGGGTGTCTTGAATGTATTTGACAGAGAGGACTTCCTCAAGTTACTTAGTCCTTAGATGCTTTTTGAATTTTAAGTAGAAAAATCAACACATTATTTTTTAGAAAAAGTCCAATTAAGTTACTGCTTTGCAACATGCCTCATGCCTTTCTGTCTTTTGAAGACCTGGTTCTGGTAGGCTGCTTGAAAAGAAAAAAAAAGGGAAATTCCCTGATCAACTTGAACAATGTTGTTTTGCAGACCTTTCTCAGCCTGGCTCAAATGAATTCAGCACTAATAACTCTGGGGGTTTAGTTTTTGCTCCATATGTATTGGGAGATTAACATGACATGCTTAGAACAAAAACACTTGTCTAGAAAATGGCCTGTTCCTGCAGACAGCAGTGTGCTGGATGAAATTGCTAAAATATCTTGCATTAAAAAACTCTTAAATACTGGAGAAATGGTGAGAATTCCTTCTGAGATACAACCAGTAAAGAAAACACTAATTCTGACAACTGCATGCATGGTTTTACACTTCATTTTCTGAGGGTAGTTCAGCCCCAGCTACACCACAAGACAAAGCAGACAGAGCGTTGGTTTGGGTTTTTCCTGTGTTTTGTTTTTGTTTTGTTTTTTTAAAGAATAAAAGGGAAAAAATTATCACTAGGGGGTGCATTTTCTGAGCAGGTTTGAGCTCTCAGTAATTGGGATACACTTTCTGAGAACAAAGGAGATGTTTAAAGTTAACTCTGTAAAGCCAGGGCTAAGCCAACATGAGTGTGGGCTCTTTTCCTGTATAACTGTATTGGATAAACATGGCAAGGTAAGAAAAAATTTCTCATAAATCACTTCTCAATTAAACACTAAACTACCAAAAAGTTGTGTCTACTATGGCAGTTTCATCTTATTCTCTGTACAGCTCTGTCCTTGGATTAGGAGAAGAAAACTTCCATAAAAGCAAAAAGACCAGTGGTGTATTAAAAATAACGAGTTGTTTTCTTAATACAAAAAAGGAAGAATTTGAAGATGTCAAAAATGCTCTGACCCACCTACATTAATAGGGTCAGAAAGAGAGTCTTGCAAACTGAATAAGCAAAGTGAGTTTCAGAACTGTTTGGACCATTAAAAGAACAATGTTCCATTTAAAAAGAGTTTCTTGCAATCTTGTGCCCCACATAAACAGATTAAAAAGTGTAATCTGTAGAGTCTGTGCTTGCAAAAATGTCTTCTGTGAAAACCTGGAGAGAGGTTACTTGTGGAGAGACTGTTAGGGAGGTAAATAGACCATTAGCCCTTTCTGTATGACAAATTAATTGGCAGTGAGCTATGGTATCACAGTAGCAGAGATTTTTTTTCTAAAAACATCACAAGAGTAGGAAAAGCTGTCCTCAAAAAGAAGAAAAGAAAAGGAGGAGGAAGAAAAAAAAAGGGAGTATTCTGTATTTCCTGACAGGAAGAAAACTTTTAAAAACAAGTCACTAATGGGCAGGGAAAAACGAGTTAGCAATACTGTACAGGAAGAAGCTGTACAGGATATGCTGGTGAGTTTTTGTACTCAGATGACCCAAAAAAGAATCCTCATCCTCAGAAACCCAAGCCAAGTGCCCTTCAGTGACCTTCCCTGTGTGTTACAGGCATCAAAAGCAGCAGCTGCTGTGGCAGTGCAGGTAAAATCCCTGACAAAAGGTGGTGCTTGGATTCCTTACTGAGATTGAGCAAGTGCTTCCTAAAGAGCATTAATATTGGATGGAAAATGCTGCAAAGGCCTTGTTCTGCTGTGGTTTAACAGGACAATGTCAGCACCAACGTGAGCAGGGCCAGCAGCAAGAACTGCTCAGCACAGCCAAGGCTCTGAAAAGCATCTGGGAGATAGAGAACAGAGCCAGTGGGACTGAGAGATGAGGCAGTGACTGAAGGAGCTCCTTCCTCAGGAATTATAGACTGGGGAGAAACACAGGTGTGTCTTGAATGAAGCAGGAACATAAACAGCAGGATGTGTGCTGTAATTCCTCTTTGTTGAGAGGAAAAGCCCATCACCCATTCAGTCAAGGACTATGGAAATGATCAGCAATATGATGTGCCAAAGTTTGACTTAACCAGAAGTAAAACCAAGAGGAAGAGTTTTGACTTCACTCTTATCAATAAAGTTAAGTAGAAATATTGCAATTTTAACTTATGTCTTGCATACTTGGTATCACAATGAATGTTCTTTTTGACAGCTGGTTACAGCTTGGAGAAAAGATTCCAACTTTCAGGCAGTACCACTCTCTTTTAAGAATTCTAGAGAACATCTGCTCTTACTCATATAATAACCCAGAAGAAAGCAGGCACTGAACAGCAGATAAACTGTTCCTACAAGTCACTTAGGTGGAGGTATTGGGTAATTTTTGGCTTCTTTCCCCACCTCAAAGAGTGTAACAGTTCACATTATAGCAGACAGATCTCTATTCTCTGGCAGTAAAGAGATTTCCACAAAGATAAAGCTGAAAAGAGAATATGCAATAGAAAAGAAACAATTCTATAACCTGGGCCCATGTGAAAGAATGAAAAAGTGCATTTTTGCTATCTTCCCTTTAAAAATTACAGATGATTACAGATGCCTGGTGATTTCAGGTGCACACAAAGCAGTTCAGGAATGAAATGTACTTGAACATCAGTGAATGAGCTCAGGAACCCCAGCCCTGGTTACCTGCCCGGCTGCTGAGGCTGCAGAATGTCCAGCAGGAGCTGCTTCACCTCGCTGGGGGACATCTGGTACAAGTCCTTGGCTGGCATATCCCCAGCTCTGATCTTCAGCTCATACTTCATAGCATGGATAATCCATCTACACGAGGGGAAGAACAGATTTAGTCATTCAATACAAAGTTTCCAAATAGGAAAAATTAGTCTAATAAAACAGCTCCTAAGAATTCCACACAATCCTGCTATTTGGCTCTCAGGACTTGCATAAAATATCAGACAAACACTCTCCTGCTCTTCCTGTTTGATTGGAACATGATACAAGCTGAAAGGAATAATGCAATTAAGAAATGTGTTGTGGACCGTGTTTTCCACAGAGAAGATTGATTGGACTACATTCCCTGTATTCCATGTTCATTGAGACCAACATTTACCTGCCTTTTGATGTTAAAATTCCTACTCAGAATTATGCTCTGCCTATGTATGCATTTTGCTGATGAGTTTTAAAAAGCCATAAAATTTACAATATTTTACATTTACCAAGACTTCAGGGCTTATTTCTAGTTTTAGCCTTTGAAATTCATTTTTGCAGTCTATCACACTTTCTTTTTCTGCTCCTTTTTGAAAAAAATTTGATTCAATAAAAATATAGCAACAGTGAAGATTTTTAGCCTGAGGTATCAGAGGGGCAGAACTTGGCAAAGTGTTGAAGGAAAATGCTGAGTTTTATTGTGCACATTATGTAAAACCAGTGCTCCAGCCTCTGATGCAATATCAAAGATGAAATAAGGTACATCAGAAGCCAGATAAGCACAGAGCTCAGCCTCTTGCCCTCTCCACTGGTTCAGTTCCAGTAGGCATTACTAACAAAAGGAAACTGAACTAGTTCTTCTTCAAACAGTCCATAACAGCTGATCAAGGCTGGGGTACATCAGAGCCTTTCTGTGTTTATCTGAAAATGCAGTGAGAGATTCAGGCTGTCATCTCCACAGCCACATTCTGTGGCTAACCAGGTGCAGAATGTTTCTGCTTACATAAGTCAAGTCACACTCCTTCCTAGGGAGTTCTCAGTAACTACTCAGAATTTGGAGATGCCTGGCCAGCTGATCCAGTGTTGATTATATCTGAGGTTTCCAGAACCGTGCATTGGAGGTGCAAGGTACCAGGGAGTATTGGGGTCCATTACATTAGCAGAACATGCTACTTTCATTTCATTTAGCAGCTGATGAGTCCTTCTCTTGTTACTAAGATGAACAACACAGCTGGCTCAGGAGTTCTTTCCCCCCTCATGCCTCAGATGTGTCTGTGTGTGAGTCCCTCACAGGTATTTTCCCTTTGCAGTGGCCTGCAAACCACACCAAAGTCAAGGGTGGACCTTCTGCTGAGCTCTTCCCTGATAAGAGGTGAAATCAAGTCAGTTGGCTGGGAGTTTTTACAGTAATAGGGCTGTCAGAAACTTGATCTATTTCAACATGAAACCCTGAAAACAAATCAATAACAAGACACTAAATCAAATCATTATCAAACTGGAACGGCATTTCTGTGAGAAGGTTAATTTTGCTCACTGGAGTGGGTGATAACACTGAAATAAAGGAAATTGAATCTCTAGCATTAACCTTGGGAGAAAGAAAAAAAGTTGCAAAAAGGATTAGCTACAGAGAATAAGGAAGGGGAGGAAAGAGGAGTAACATGGATCTGTGGAGGGGACAGAAGAGCATTTAAGTGCAGAAGGATACTTCCAGTTAAAAGTAATACTGGCAATTTTTTGTTTTATGATGACTGGAATGTACTGCTAAAGAAGAAATATTAATCTTGTATGCTAGAAAAAAGGCTGCTGGTATCTACCTCCAGTGCTGAAATGCTGTATTTTTCTCTATGGGAAAAAATATGGAAGATGAAACACTTAAGTTCTGATTCTAAAGCACGCTCACTGATTCAGTAAATCTCAGTCAGTAGCACCTGGCCTCTTCAAAGAAGTGCTTATTCAAATGCATGTCTCTTCCTAAATGTGAAAAAAATAATTAACTTCTGTGAGTAGCAAAGGAAATGCAGATCCCATGGAATGTGACAGCACTCCAGCACAGCCTGTTTGTAGGTCACCTTGTCAAAGAACAGAAGAGAACAGGTGGGAGGTAAATGATGTTTTAACCTTGATTCAAGTTTGTGGCTCTCTGAAGTCTATGTTCCCCTGCAATGCCAGAGGTGCTTTACTGACCCAATCCGTATCTTCAGCATCCCACTGAAGAGCTCTGGGGAATTGGAGATGATCCAGCCAATGTGGATGACCAGCTCCTGCTGCAGCACAGCTTCTCGCTCATCTTGCAGGCGGCATTTATCATAGATCATGTCCTTAATCACTGCGGGTGACAAGGGGTTAGAGATAACTGCTTCCTCCTGGCCAAACGCTCCCAGCGTCACCTGTGGCACAGGGAAAACAATTCAGAGGCTAGGCACAGCAAGAAAGCACTGCAAAGCAATTCAGAAACTAACCTGCACCAACTCTGCTTTGCTTCTTAAAAATTTCACAATACAGGGGCAGTTTTACGTCAATGGCTGATGCTTGTTAATACTGTTAATTGGATGCTATTGAAGTAATAAACTTCACTAACAACCACAGTGAATATGGAATCTATTTTTCCAAATTAAAATAAAAATACAAGACCACTGCTTTATAATCAGGTTATAATCAGGACTGTACATTAGGTTTAGACAGTTATATAATTTCATACATTTCAGCTGTAGAACACAATTAAAATTCAAAATTAAATTTATAGTTTTGTTTTCTTATTTCTACTAGCATGCTAAAAGTTACAGCCTTAATTTTAAGAAAATATATTGCTGGTACCAGATTGTTTAACCACAAAAAAGGAATTTATTAAAATTCTGTTTTGTTTTTAATCTATTGTCAGTAAGACAGCAACACTAGTTTTTCTGCTATAACAAAGATCAAGGAAGGGATGTTAGGTTCAAAAGTTGCCAATAGCCTCAAATTATGCTGCATGCAGGTGTGACCTTCTCTACAGCTGAGTAGCACCATAAGCACAAATCCAGACCTCAGTCTGGGGTAAGACAACAACATTGCATGTAAGCAGGTATACACATACACATGTTTGACACAGAAATACAGAAATATTCAATTTGTATTATTTAGAAGCAACTATTCATGAATTTAATTAAATTATTGTGCTGGGGAAGAAAAATAATGTTCTCCTTAGGAAAGGAAAAAACACAATTAAACTTTCTTTGAAACAGAAAACCCTGACAGAACTTTTGCTCAGCTGCCACCCACGTGTTGTGTTATGCTCAATCACACAGGGAATGATTACATTTTCATTAAAGAAGTCTTTCAAAAGATGCTTTAATACTTCACTGCATCTACTTTTGTCAAGTAAGAGGGCATATAGATAAAATCACAGAAAGGTTTGGGTGGGAAGGGACCTTAAAGATCATCTTGTTACAACATTCCTGCTCCAAACCCCCTCCAACCTGAACACTCCCAGGGATGGGGCAGTCACAGCTTCTCCAGGCAGCCTGTGCCAGGCCCTCCTCACTCTCACAGGGAAGAGTTTCTTCCCAAGATCTAAACTGAACCTGCCCTATTTCATTTTAAAGCAATTCCCTCTTGTCCTGTCTCTACATGTGCTTGTCAAAAGTCCCTCTCCAGCTCCACTGGAGCCCCTTTAGGCACTGGAAGGGTTTCCAAGGTCTCCCCAAAGACCTTCAACCCAAGGAGTTCCAGAAATCATGCCCCTTCCTGTCTTCCATAAATGCTGAACTGTCTTTTCAGTCTTATTCTTTCATGAATTAAGATTATTATTCAATTCCAAATACAATTATTAAACATATATTTATTTTCTCTAGATTTCTCTTCTTTGGTAAGGTTTTTTTTAAGCCATTGCATACTTTTAAAAGAAGCATCAGAGGCCTTGAAAATGAACAAGCCATTTGTTTAGTTTCTGTTATCATTCCTTAATGCAGTTCTGAGGAGCAAAGACTTACCTGCTTGCCCTGAACTAAAACATTAGTAATAGATGGTGCAAGGCTGTCCACTAGTTTACCTAAAAGACTTGCTGCGAAGCGCACAACAGACCTGAGGGCAGAAAACAGAGCAATCCCACTACATATCACATGCTAGTTTAATGAATTCAGATAGAAAGCTGCAGTCTGCCACAGCAGAATCTCAAAATTAACTCAGTGAATACATACATTATGTACAAAGTGGAATTTGGATCAGGTTTTATGCAATCTTCTGTAGGTTCTCATTTTTTAGTTCAGATATAGGTTAATGGATCAGAAATATATTTAGTTAGAACTCATTAAACTACCAGTTCCATAAAAAGCTTCTTGTTCTCTTCTCAACACCATCTTAACCAAAGGCAGGTAAGAGATGCCAGCTCCTCTCTTATGACATTTTCATCATTTTGCAAGATAACTTTGGTAATTTTTACATTTACTTAAGGAAGAGTCAGAAAGATTTTGCAAGAGAAAGTATAACACATAAAACCAAAGCCTTGCTGTGTGTTCCATGCTGAGGTAATATTTTGCATGTGCAGCATGAAGAGACTTGTGTCACCTGCCAGGTTAAAAACAAGCTGTAGCTTCTAAGAACCACATTTTTCCATGTATGCAGGAGGTGGTTAAAGATATGAATACATTTAATAATAATTTCCTGACAAAATACCAACCTAACAGAACTGTAATTGAGCTTTTCTAGCATAGGTTTTGAGGCTACTAAGGATCATTTATTCACAGAGATGAGGAATAAGCTGTAATATTCTATGGTGTTAGTAAAAAACTCAAACAGTTGATGTTGATTCCTGTGAAAACTGCTACACACTCCTTAAGATCAAGAGCAAAGCATTTCAAAAATGCATTAGCTGATACCATCAAAATGCAAATAAGCAAAAAAATATCTCACAGAGCTGCACTTCAGATTTCTGGGCACTTTACCTGTTTCCCATGTACCAGTAAAGTAGTAATATGTGGGGTTATAGAAGAAGAAAATTTCTGTGCAAATGCAGCACTGTAGCGCAACACCAACCTATATGTGTGTCACATGGCAATCAGGGAAGAGAAATGAAAAACAGTTTACATATTTTGTTCCTAAAAATACTTCTGATTTTTATTAATTACAAAAAATACCACCAAGGTATTTTGGGTCTACCTCATTATTGGCAAAGGCCCACTTAACTGCATGTAGAAACAAAAAAAGAAAAACATATTTATATTTACTGACCTGTAAGGAATAGTTACAGAGTGAGAGAACAGAGTTCAGGACAGGCTTGACTTTGATAAAAAGAAATTAAACTTCTACTGAGCTTCAGGGCAAAGAAATTAATAAACAACATGTAAATATCAACCTACTTGCTGAAACCTTTTAAAGTTATTGTGTCAAAGTCAGGCTTAAAGCAAATTACTTCAGGGCAATAATTCTGAGTTAGTGCATCAGATTAAATGATTTATATCTTATCACCAGCCTTCCTACATGGAGCTATTGACAATATTTTATCATGCCCTGTAAGAAATAAGAATATGAACATTCTTCTCACATTATTTCAATGTAATGGGGCCTGTGTATTGGCAACAGCACCCAGTGCAAAACCAGCCTATTGCTTTGTATTTTAAAAGATAACAGTAAGAAACTGTTTCTTAATTTTTTAAGCCTATTAAACCAGACCTTCAGCTGCCATGCAGCAATACAACTGTCAGGAATGCTGCCATTTTCCCCCCTTTAAGTGTGTGAGAACCCAGCCTTACTTTCTATAAAAACATTAGGAAAACAAAACTGGTGTAAGGCAGAAGGAACATGATATTTGTATACAAACCAGAGCTTTCTGCTGCCAGCTCGTCTGTAGATTCTTTCAATGTGTTCAGCAACAGTACCTTAAGGGATTGAACAAAGAAAAGAAAAACAAAACACAAGCAAAAAAAGATGCACAGGCTATCATTTAATAGTAATAAGGCAAGTTTGATGAGACCAGTTAATTCTGAAGCTGCTTTAGTAAAGCACTTATCTATTATGCTGTACATCTAAAATTCAGATGCAATCAAGTCCCCTGTCTCCTAGTTTATGTTGTTATGAAAGAGCCAAACCAGATTTCAGCTGAATTTGCTGTGCCTTCTGTAGAGACACCTATAATATCACCTGTTCTTGCAATATATTGGAGAAAATTAATCTACACAGAGATTTGGCCTATAAAGGTACACCCATCACAAGTACATCCTCAGACTGGAGAACCTCAAGTTCTTCAGCCTCTGTGTTTAGATTTATGTGTTATTGATTGGGTGATTACTCATGTCAGTCTCACAGTCTCCATGCACAGAACTCTTAGGCAGTGGCTCAGCCCCTTCAATCCAAGGTGCCTGTTAACAAGGTTATCATCCCCACCATTTCATATGGGATGGCACTGACAGGTCTGCACAAGTCAGCTCTGAACACTCAGAGGCACAACTGCACTTTTTTTGGATTTAATTGATTTCAACAGCATTTTTAAGTCCATCATCATGATCCAATGGCTGGGTTGTAATGGTAACACTGCTTGCTCACAGAGGTTAGGGAATCTGCCCTGAGCTGTTTCTAGAGCAAAGAACACAACCTACAAAGGACTAAAGGAAGCTCCTGAGCTCCCAACACTACAGGTGACTGCTGGAAAAGGCCACTGCAGAGCCCACATGGCCTAAGGTGCAGACTGTAGCCACAGCTTGCAGCAATGCACTGGGTTATCAGCCAAGGGGTTTTATCCCACTTGAGGTGGCTTTCCACTCCTGTGGGCAGTTTTGGGCACCACAACAGGGGAAAGATAAAAAGATATTAGAAAGTGTCCAAAGGAGGCACAGGAAGATGGTGAAGGATTTAGCAGGAAGCCATGTGAGGAGTGGCTGAGGTGACTTGGCTTGTGGAGCCCAGAGCAGAGGAGACTGAGGAGAGCCCTCACTGGGATCTGTAACATCCTCACCAGGGGCAGCAGAGGGGCAGGAGCAGATCTCCTCACTCTGTGACCAATGACAGGACTCAAGGAAATGGCCGGAGTTGAGGCAGGGGAGGTTTAGGTTGAATATCAAGCAAAGGTTCCTCACCAGAGGCTGGTTGGGCACTGACCAGGCTCCCCAGGGCACAGCACAGCCTGACAGAGCTCAGGCAGCTCTCAGGCACATGGGGGGATGGCTGTGGTGGGCTGTGAAGGATGATGATCCTTGTGGGTCCCTTCCAACTCAGAATATCCTAGAGGTTCTATGATCTTGTTAACATAGCAATGCAGATATAATGTATGTTTATGTCCATATGACAGCTCTTCTCCACATGAAGCAGCCATCTCCTACCAAAATTAAGAAGCAGGGCTCTGTAACATGAGATGGGAAGTCCCATTGCTTGATGAGTAACTAAGAGTTACTCATACTATTTGATTTGAATAGCCCTCTTTTTTCTGAGTAATCATATATAAAAAGGCAACTAAAAAGCAATCTTTGGGAAAAAAGACAAAACACCAAACTTTGCAGCACAAAATCCCAAAGCCTCAGTAGCCTTCTCAGAATTACATTACAGGAATTTAGACCCTGTGCTCTAAAACAAAGCCCTAATACAAAACCAGAGCTTCAGAGATACATTGAACTGAAGTGAGATTACATCAAAGCAGAATAAAAATTCAGTATAAAACCTCATATAGTACAGACTATTTATACTTTTGTTTCTGTTTTCTTTGTAAGGGCAAATCCTGTAATTTTTTTCTAATCTATGCATACAAAATTACAACCAGATACAGCACTGGCCTACCAACAGTCTAAAAGCATTCATATATCCAGCAGCTCATTCCCCACCACACCATCAATTTGCATCTCCTATTTAAAGCAGAAATTGCTCTAAATGGCAGAGAAAAGAGCTCCACAAGTGCTGGCAAGCACAGCTATTATTCATGTTCATTGCAACTGAACACAGAGCTGCTTCCTCAGAGCAGTGACATGGCAGGAGCTCTTACCTTCCTTGGTGATGAAATTCGGCCCTTCCCTTTTGAGCAATATACTCGAGAGCAACACTTGACTTGCCAGGCAACTGCAGTCCTTAAATAAAAACCAGCAACAACAGAACCATAAACAGCCTTCAGATTGTCACTGAAGCAAAGCCAGAAGAGCTATTAAAAATTTCAGGTGAAACCAAAGGGCCTTTTCTTCTTTTCAATTGAAGGAAAAGTATAATTATTTTATTTTCAAGGGGATTTGACAACTATTCCATACCTGTGTGTGCTGTCTCCTTGTCACTGCTGCTTGCAGAGCCTTCTCTGTGGGTCATATTAAGCTGTAATAATTTGACCTTGGAAAAGTTTCCTGACTTTTCATTCTCAGGTCCTTTAATTTACAGCAGAAATGCTTGTAATGAAATAGGGAACCAAGCAGAACACTTGGTGTGTTTGTATCAACACTAGATCTAGAACAGTTACTGGAAGTTTTCCTCTAGGTACAGGAAACAAGTGGCAGATTGGAACCATCCCTTGATGCCATTAAGAAGTTCCCAGTCCATTCAAGTGAATACCCACTGCTCAAGTCTCTTTTGATAAGCAATTTGTCAATAAAATATCTGTTCTTAGGACACATGCAAATGGATCCAGAGGGTCACCTGGCACCAGGGATGACTGGGGCACCTGGCAGAACTGAGAGCCAACAGTTACACTTGAAGGGCCAGGGAGCTCTGTGATGAGATAAAGAGGAGGATTCCCTGAGTATGGAGAGGAATATCAGATATTTCATATTATTAGCTGTGCCCCAACACTGATCATGCTGATCTAAGGCTAAAGGTAAAAAGAGTATCAGCACAGAATTTCTTATTTCACAAGAATGAAGTTACATTGTACTTTTATCAAGTTTTCTTACATCAAGTTTCTGCAGGATCTCATATGTTGACTTGTTTTTCCAGTCATTAATATTTACATCTGGTTGCTGTTCAAGTTCAGAAGCATTGGGAGTACTAGATTGTCTCTTGACTTTTGAATGTTTTGGAAGATCCAGCTCCTCCAAACTCTTAAATACAGGAGCCCTGAAAAATAAGTATTTAATTTCTTCATGGTTCAGAAAATATTTTAATAATCACATAAATCATCACCACTATTTTCATATAGCCTTACTCTTCTGTTTCAGTGATGCTTAGGAAATCAAGTTGTTCAACAACTGCTCCAGAGATTAATGTCTGCAATGAAAAATTGAAAACAAATTTTAAAATATATACATAACTATATAGCTGTCTCTTAATCTCAGTATGTTGCTGATGGTTTCCACAGAGAAAGTAGTTTTGTTATCTACAATTCCAAATATTTTACACTTTCAGAGTATTTTTGCTCTTTCATGAGGAAAAAGAGAGCTTAAGGCAGCAGAAGTCTCTTGGGGCTGCTGTCTCCTTTTTGCTCATGTTCCATTTTCTTTTGTCCTGTCCAGCTTCATCCAGCACTGCCCACCCCAAAGCCAGGGCTGATGGAAACACTGAGACTGAGCATTTGCCTTCCTCAGAGTCCTGCACAGTCCCCACGTTCTGGAGCCCACAGCTCATGATTCCAGGGATGGCTGAAGGCCAGGAAGTTTTCCTGTCAGCCTCACTGATGTTTCAGGCAAGCCCTACAAAGAACATTCCCACTCTGTGCTCATTCCCTAATCCAAGCATGCCTGGCCTAAGTTTGCACATCAAATGCAGTTTACAAATACTTCCATCTCAAAAGATTACAGAGTTGAAAGTCAGTGCTGCATTTATCTGATGCAGTCATTACAATTCATTCACTCTGAATTTATAGGAATTCCCCATTTATCTACTGCCAGAGGAAATGTATTGTACTACAGCATTTTTAAGACTGCTTTTGATTGGTCTCATTAGCTAAATAAAACTGAGTGTGTTTTGTGAACTTTTATATTCCATTTTCATTGTACATGAGTTGCAGTAAAACATTGATCTGTTACACTGTGAGATGACAGAATATAAAAACCCTGCTTTGCTTTTATTACTGGTGCCATTCATTCTTTGCCTTGCACATCTGCTTGAACACATGATGACAATGAAAGTAAAAAACAGGAAAGAGCTACAAAACTTCTGAGCATACAAAATCTTAAATTAAATCAGATTTGGTATACTTTACAGCAAAAAAAGAGCCTTCACCCAATTAGAGATACACATTCTCTCTCAGGCATGTTTAACATGTGCACCTAAATGAAGCAGCTGAGTGCAACTGACAAAGATCAATATATATTTTGTTGGAATAAATGAATTATTCAAGAAAACACCAGGAATTAGACCTGCCCCCTGTTCTTTTCCCAAATCCTCCCCTATAATGAAACAAGACTGTTAACAAAATGCCAACTGTGCAGTAAGACAGAGACTCCAGCTCAGCTGCTGCAGAGGCACAGGGTGCCCAGCAGGAAAGGCACCCAACCACCTCCTCCATTGGCCTTCAAGTCAGACAAACATTTGTTTGTATCTTCCCATGTGCTCTGTTTAATGGCTAACAAATAAAGCAAAGACCAGGGACTGTCCACCATCTTAAACCCTTTAAAACAACTCCTTACTTTTTATATTGGAAAAAGAATCTTTCCAGAAGGTCAGTGAGTATGGAAGGCAAAGTTTACTCCCCAATGGCTGTCCAGTGTAGTGCTTAGAGTAAGGACACAGGTAGATGAAGAAACTTCTTTTCTGATAAATCTTTCTTGCAAGGCAAGAAAGTCATTGCAGTCAAATTTAAAAAACAAATAATCAAACCAAACCACAACAACAACAACCCTGTAGCCAAATGAAATGTTTTCCATGGGCAGTAATGGCATTTGCTCTAGGAAGAGTCAGTGGTACCAGGGGAGACTCCATGACCTGCATGTGAGCAGGAGAAATACATAAATACTTAAAGATTGCAGGGATATCTTAAACCATCACAGCTAGAAGCATTTCCTTTCCCAATGACCCAGCTCTTCTACAAATTAATGATCTTCTAGGGAACAAGAAGTCATTACTCTGTCTTTAGTCTTCTCTCTTACAAAAAAAGTATAGTTCAATAGGTGCAAACTAAGATTAACTACCACATAGGAGTAGGTAAAGTCAGCACCTGTCTTGGTAATTTTCACATTTTAATGAAGGAATGTTCCTGCTTTAAGATTCATTCAAACAGTAAAGATGTTAAAACTAGATCTTAGTTCTTGTAAGAATTTTAATATATGTGAAGCACTTTTTTTCCCCCCTCTGTGATTACCTAATCAAAAGAAATCCCTCAGTGCTTGACACTGTGGCTTTATCCTTTGGTAGTAATTTCACAAGATTGCCTAACAAAAAACACCCCCTTCCCTTCTGAAAATCCTCTGTGAGGATTATGACTTTCAAAAGACACATCAAAAGGAATTAAAATAAACCCATGTTTCTGTTGAGACAAAACAAACAGTACTAAATGTCTTGACTTCTTATTTTTATGAAACTAAATAAAATCAGAAGTCACATAAAGCCCCAAAGTAGTAAGAATACATGTAGCAGTACCAGGAGGAAAGAACACAAAAGTCAGGAGAGACACCTTACCTGTACTCTGTCAACGTGAACCTTCACTCCTCCAACAAGTCCCTTTCTAAAGGCTGCCAGCATATCTAATATGGGACTGAATCTGCTCCCTCTGCAATTTGAAACAGAACTCCATGAATCTTGCCCTCAGGTAAGCCCCACACTGCAAATGCTGCTTTTCTCCCTCCCTACCTGATGTTGTCCTCCCGGATGAGCACCACGAACAGGGGCCGGCCGTGCATTTTCCAGTACTGCTTAATGAACTGCAGGGCATTCTGGGCAAGGAGGAGCCTCAGTCACAAGACATCCCAAAGAACACAGCCAGCACAGCCTACCACAACACACAGTGCAAGACAGCAGGGCACCTACAGCCCTGAAAACCCAGCAGCTTAAAAACACCTCGGCTGCTAAAGCACCAACAGATTTCTGCAACAGAAAGCTGCTGTCAGGCCCTGCTATTCCCTAAGTGTTCTGAAAATACTCCTAAGAAAATGAATGGATCATGGAGCAAAGGATGAGACAGGGCAGTGCTCTGAACTACAGGCAACAACCTAGAAAATGTGTGTGGGGATCCAGGGCTTGAATCCCAGCCACTGGAAGGGGAGCAGGTTTTAATATTGGTGCAAAATCAAGTAGTGTCTGCTCCATGTAAGGCTTTCATATCTCCTGTAAACACCAGTCTTGTTCCTTTTTTCAGGCAAGAACATTTGTTCTCCCAAAGAAACTGATGATAATTTGCTTGCTGCCCTACAGCATTCCCAGTCACTTGGGGGGCAGGTTTTTTTGTCACAGAGAGATACTCACTAGAACTCATACTGGGCTGACATGACATTTGTCTCAATACACTTTCTAGCTGCAGGTTTATTTTTGTATTATAATAATACACACTGTACTGTGTTCCCCTTTCAGTCTTCTGTTTCATCAGACTGCACAGTTTATTCTTCTACAGACTATTTTTGTCAGTTACTCAAATGAAAAGTTACAAATACCTTAATGTCATCAATCAACATCATAACATCCTGAGACATGTAGAAATCACTGAGATCAAAAATGATCGAGTAGCAAACTACAGTCTTCCCCAGGATTCGGTAAATCTGTTGAGAAAGAAAACTTCCATTAATCTCTTCTTTAAAACATCCATCAGAGCCAAATACCAGGACTTGAACGTCATAAAATATGCACAAAATAATATTACATTTCAATTCTAGTTAAAATCACATAGACTAAATGTTTATCTGAAATATTTATCAATAAGGAGAATATAAACTTTTCTTGTAATAACCTTTGATGTTCCAAGGCATCCTATGGGTCTGTCCGGTCTTCCAGATAATCCCAATTTCTCATTGACTCCCAAATGGAAGTAAGCCTGTGAAAAAGAGTCATGAAAACTGATAAAAACCTAGATAGCAGCCTTTTCCATCTCCTGCCACATCTCACAAAGAAAGCTGTGTGCAGTCTGCTTTGATTAGAAAATGATTCAGAAAATGTGGCTGCTATTGCTGTTCAGGGCTGTGTTTTCTAAAAAACACTTGTTGTTTCCTGTATTAGGTCTTCTTTTTAACTTCTTGCTCTGATTACTTTTCTATTCTATGTATGTAAAATATTTATTGATTTTTCAAATTGCTTATTGAAATAATTTTTAAAGGATCATTTGCATTTATTGGCGAGGCAAATTTGCCTTCTGTAATGCTTTTCCAGAGTGGATACAAAAGTAAAAGAGTAATATAGGAACCCTTTAAATATCTTTGTACAAATTTGTAAAATTAATGCATCAACAACACAAGCAAGAGGGAATTATCTCATTATTCACAGCTTGATTCTTATTAGTTATGTATGGCTGTCATTCAACTGATACAATTTTGCAAAAATAATTTTCACTTATTACACTGTATCAGTATAAAACCATAAGAAAACAACTAATCTGAGAGCAATACAGTATAAATGCATCAGTTAAACCTGACTGAAAGATGTAATTTTTCCTTACTTGGCCTGTTTTAGGTAAGGAACTCACCATTACTGCAGAATATTCAGAATTCTGAACATTTTCTGAAGTTCAATCTTTTTTTGTGTTATAGGAAGATAATTCAGAAGCAAAGAAAGCAAACACTTGAAGAAACATTACACTCAATAGCTTTCTATTGCTGTCAGCTTGGGGCCTTCCTGATCCTGCCCATGTTTCTGCACTAATACCAAGAGCTATTTAAAAAAGAAAATAAACAAAATTACCCACAAGTCCTGTTGATCCAGAGTAAGGAACTGGATTCAAGTGGGCAAGGATGGAGATGTCAGAGCACTGATAGCCTTCAATAACCTACCTGTGCATAACAAACAATGCTGAACCTCTGCTGTGGTAAATGAGGGAGACTGGAAGAAGGGCAGTAGACAGGGCCAGTTAATACCTAAAGGACCTTTATTTTGCTGGAATGCAGAACATGAAACGTTTTCTTAACAAAAGCAGAACTGCATTAGCATTGCAATGTTGTCTGTTTCCCTGAGGCCCCTGTGGGCACACAGGCTACTGCAGCAGGTTCCTCCTCTAGTGAGAGTTCTCCAGCCTGATCTGTTACAATCAAAGCTCAGATGCAGCACCAGGCACAATTCATTCAAGTCCAGCTGCTTCAAGCACCTTTGGGTTTTTTTATTAAAAAGCCCTTCCATTCTGGATTATTAAGCTGCTAATAGCAAGAAATGGCTGTGAAAGCAGACTGGGCTGTGGGGTTGATTTATGAGCATGACCCAAAATGCAGCTGTCTTGCACACCATCTGTTTCTGTGCTCCCTCTCCTCCACTCAGTCCATGCCCAGGGGTGTTCTGCTCCTCTCCTGTGCTGTAATTCCACTCCACATGTACTTTTTTCCTATGTATTACATTTATCTTGTCCCATTTTATTGTTTATCTCTTCCTTCTCTTTTCTTTCTTCTCTTTTCCCCACTGTCCCCACTTTGGATATCTTTACATGACTTCAAGTTCTACTTTCAGTCCCCATCCATTTGTTTTACAGCACTTTTTTGGACACATGCTTGTTAATAAGTCTAGAGATTTAAACTGTTATCATGTGCTACTAGAGCAGTTCAAAAGTTTCTTATAAAATTAAATACTCCTTAGAACTGACAGCATCAGAGTAGGAAATATTGAGATCTGTATTTTCCACAGATCAACCTTCTATTCCCCAAAATACATTGATTGTTCCACTGTTGGCTTCCTTTCCCCTCAAAGGATGACAAATACTGCCAGGAGCTTTTGTTTCTTTGCTTTTTGGTTCATTTTGGTTATTGGCAGAAGCCCCAAGATCAAACCCCAGTTTTCATAACACCCCAAACACTCTCTTTACTTCACAGCTCTGGCAGAGCCTGTATTAGAAGAAGCCCATTAGGAAGAGGTTTTGTATCAGGTGAATTAATATTTTCATGGCACTCCTTTACAAAGTAAGTTTTGATGAGGCAGCTGTACCTACTCATCATAAGGATAAAGGAAGTGTCAGAATTGCCAGATGTCTCAACAGCTTTAGAAAAATAAATCCTAACGCAGACTTTTCTATAGCTAGGAATTTAAGTGATAATAATAAAACTTAATGAAGGTCTCATCTTTTTGGCAGGGAAACCAAAAAAGTGATGGATGACAGAGAGACAATGTATACCTCTATAGTAAAGTTATGGAGTATTCATTTGTTAAACCAAAGTTTCAGTACAGAATTTCAGGACAGATACAGACAAAGAGAACATATTTTGGAATATATTATCATGAAAGCTAGTGAGTAAAAATGGGTTCAGAAATGAACAAGGATGAATGGAAACACAGCTTTTTCTCTTCCTCCTGTTTTAGTCCTTCTCAGGTGTTAGTGGCAGTTGTTATTTGGGGTAAGCATTTTTCTGAATAAGCCAAGTTTAGCACATCCTTCATCCTCAGAAACTTAAGAAACCCAAAATATGTTGCTATATTCTCTAATTTTGGGTTGACTTTTTTCCTTGTGTCCTACAGACTCCTGATACATCGTGGCATTGGCCATGTGACCTGATTTCTGAGGGAGAGCCCTACACAGTGACCTGTTCTACAATGGGACTGGCGAACAGAATTTGTCACTGCACTGCCCCAGACATTCATCACTCTTGTGTGACACCATTTGCACAACACAGCATCAGCAGGAGCTTTGTGTCTGACCTACAGCCAGGACCAGCAGGGCCAGCCCAGGCCTGGCAGGATGGAAGGATGTGATTGTCCCTCAGGAGAGTCCTTGCCCCAGTAGAAAACAGAGCCTTCAGGGAGGATGAAGGGGATGCTGAAGATGATCCTTCATCCCATTAATTTCTAACTGTGCTATGTTAAATGTGCTCAGCTAAAGGGGTGGACCAAAAAGGATTTCAAACCCAAAACTTCCTGGATATAGTCAATCCAAGGGAAACCAGTGACAGAGATGTGGATATTGCCTGTTCCAGGGCTGCACTATGAAATCCTATCATGGTTTATGCCTACTGCCTTAATCCATTTCTTTGACTATTGCTTACTTGCTTGTTTCTCCATCAAGATTCATTCAGTTTACCAAGCTACTAATGTTATTAAAATTTTATTATTCATTCATTAGATTTTGAAAGTGGCTCAGGCAATAAGTGCAATCAGATAATACAGAACATGTGGGCTCCTACATTGCCCTGAAAGCTGCAGGCATCTGTAACTTCCAGTGCCAGCACACCCTGCAACTGCTTTAGGAGGACAGAAATATGTAAACATCAGCTTAGGGAGATACAAGGCTAATAGCTTGATGTATATCCTTGTTTTTGTAAAAGAAATACACAGATGGATAAATAATTTTAAATGCAGAGTTCCTTACTTTGACAAGTTCTTTCTGAGCCCATATCTGAATGGGTTCCACCTGCTGGGGAGTCTGAGTCTGGATTCCATATGTGTTCAGAAATACTTGCAGGCTGCAAATGAAATACAGATACATTTAATGACAAATCACAGAATAGTTTCAATAATTCTCTTGCCAGCAGATGTATACAAGTAGCAGCATTTTATTCCACACCATTTCAGATGTATTGTTCAACCCTTCCTTAAAACACAGGTACTCAATAAAAGTAAATACATACCGCTGGCTTTCTGCTATCAGGGCCACATGGACCACCAAATCATTTTCTAAGGGACCCTGCAAAATAATGACAAAATCATTACTGGCATTGCTAACTAAAGATTTTATTCAATATAGTATGTATGACCAAGGACAATGGCTATTCAAACAATCCACAACTATGACAGACAGCACTGTCTGCATTGCTTTTTCTTATGGTGTGAGCAAATTGAAAGATTTATAAATCTTAAGACTCCAGGAAGCCTGTCCTACCAATAATACTCTGCAAGACACATTTTGGAGAATTGGTAATAAACAGATTTCTGGTAATAATTACACTGCTTGGATTAGTTTGGGGGTTTCTTTAATTAAGAAGAACTACATAAGGAAAACATTCTATTCCATACAAAAATTTGGAATTTATCCAATCAATATATCTCCTATATGCCTGATATGACCTAATGCTTTGATAAATATTTCTGTAATGAGTGAAATTATTCAGCTTTTTGGCTAAACAACAAAATTCACTGAGAAATAATGACCTGATAATTTCAAACCTTTACTCTGAAAAATTGTCATCACACAGCTGCTCTTCAGTGACATGAAAGACATATTACATTTACTGGAGACAGCTGCATTTCCTTGCACTGCTTATTACACTGACACTTCATGTTTGAAATAAATACCAGTATTTTTCATCAGGAAACCATGCAAATAGGAGTGAATTCAACATGTTGGGTGAAATCATTGACTTGACTCTGGGTCTCAATCTGGCAATTCACCTTTGCTGTCTCTGGCAGAATGAGCTATGAACAACCCCCTGGTCCTTGTTCACTCCTCTGGCATTCACTGACTGTAGAACAGCACAACTAAGAGCAGCTTCCATTTTCATTGCTAAAATGCTTTTGTCTGCTTTTGTCTAGAAACTACCAGAACATGAATGACAGATGTTAAACACATCTTCTATCAATTGTATAAAAGACAGCATTTTTTGTGATGATAGAGGGATAGACATTGATTTAGAATGAGAAGTTCAGAGGGAACACTTGCTCGCTCAGGCAGCTGTGAGCTTTCATATCAATAAAGATCTTAGGGATTTGCAGAAGAAATTCTTGGTAACTTTTTCCCAGAAGTCTGTCAGCACTACATTTACACTAAAAATTCTGGACTTTTTGCCACATGAAATAAGTTTCTGATGGAAGTATGTGCACAAAGAGACTAGATGAAGCAGTCAGAAGTTCAAGCAACATTAGACTTTCCTGCTCAGAATAAGATCATTGTGCTATCACTTGTATTTATACAAACAGTAGGAAAACTCAACCCAAAGCTCAGCCATAATCATTGTGTATAAAACAAAAAGCAGAAGCCCCCCAACCTGAAAATGAGAGAGGCCCTTCCAAGAGTAATGATTTGCAGACAGCCTGTGATCTAACCTGGGCAGTGTCTTTGAGCTCAGACTCAGTTCCCCTCTCACTGAAGAGCTGAGCAGGACTGTGTAAGCACAGCCTGTAAATTGTACATAACCCATGAGTTCTGCCTCTCACACACAGCCAAGGACAGGATTCATTTACAGCAGCCAATAAATGGTGGTGCTAACACAGGCCAGAACTACATAAATGCAGCTACAGCACAACTGGCACACAACACAAAATCTGTGTGAAAAACTACTAGACCTTTGAAAGTATTGTGGAAAAAATATAACTATCATTACAGTACAACTACAGGATTGCTGCAACATTAAACAGAAGGTTACTGTCACTGTCATTTGACATGTCACAGCCTGGAGGATCACAAGTAGTGACCTAGAGCAACACAGATCAAAATAATAGATAAAACACTCAAAAAAAGGAAGTCACCTTTTCCGGTGATGATTGTGCTATATAGTATTTGCTGTGTATTTTAAAAAAAGAGATATGGAAAAGTATTAAACTGCTGAATATTCCACTAAATAAATCTTCTTGTTAAAAACTCCATTTTAATGTCTTAGCTTTCTCATTTCTAATAAGGCCAGCTCAGGTATTGTTCCCACAACATCCATCACTGTCTCCCCAAGATGCCAGGACAGCCCCCCTGCCCAGGCTCCCCCTCCTGCCTTGCGTTGCCACCTTGGATCCTTGGCAGAAGGATTGGTTTCAGCTGTACTCTGCATGCTGTGCAGATGATAAATATACTTCAGAAGAACAAGATAAAAGACTGATTAGTTGTTCTTCCTCTCCAAAAGGAGGGGGAAAAAATTAAAAAAAAAATCAGTTTTTAACAAGGTTATAAACTGCTAGAGGTAGGATAAAGGGAAAAATCCCTGACTCCGTTCCTGGCACAAGGAGAGAAAGCAGCTCAGTGTCAGCCTCTCACTGCACAGATGTTATCACTGTGCCTTTCTGCTTACACTGCCAGGAAACCTCAGAACTCTGAAAAAACCCCATTCATTGAGCATGTCAGAAAGGAGGCAGAGCATTGAAGAGCCTCGATGGAAATGGCACCCACCGGGCTTCCCAAGCACACAGAGTGAGGAGAGGCAAACAGGAACAGCTCACAACAGGAGGGGCTGCACTGCACCCCCATGACCCCTGCCTGCTCCTGAGCCACACCCCAGCTGTCCCAGGGCACCATTGAGCACTGCTGAGCACCCTGTGCCCACTGGCACTGAGCTCCTGGCAGTGCTGAGCACCCTGTGCCCACTGGCACTGAGCTCCTGGCAGTGCTGAGCTCCTGGCAGTGCTGACCTCCCTGTGCCCACTGGCACTGAGCTCATGGCAGTGCTGAGCACCCTGTGCCCACTGGCACTGAGCTCCTGGCAGTGCTGAGCACCCTGTGCCCACTGGCACTGAGCTCCTGGCAGTGCTGACCTCCCTGTGCCCACTGGCACTGAGCTCCTGGCAGTGCTGAGCACCCTGTGCCCACTGGCACTGAGCTCCTGGCAGTGCTGAGCTCCTGGCAGTGCTGACCACCCTGTGCCCACTGGCACAGCCACACCAGCCCCTGAAATCAAACACAGCACATGTGTGTGCCTCAAATTCCCAACCAGCAGTTGGCAGGTTTAGAACTGTGTTAACTGTGGTAGGCAATTGTATTAAAGGGAATGAAAGCAAGAACATGTTGACAATTAACATGACAAAACAAACCATCCAATATGGCTCCATCCAAATTAGACATGGTCTAATCCTAAACATAAAAATCTTAAAATATCTCAGTCTATCCAGAAGTAATAATTTTAGTTCCTTATTTATATGTTATCTATTTCCCTGAATAAATAAAAAAACCATGCAGTCTATTATTTTGACTACTCTCTTCCCAATTCTCTTCATCACTAGTCATTAATCTTAATTCCCTGTACCTGAAATGAAATCTTTACAAATGCTTATTAACTCTACACAGCAAAACATTAAAAGAATACAGTCATCACAGGCAGAGAATCCAGCTAATTAATTGTAACCCTAAACACATGTTTCAACTTAACTCAGAACATGAAATAATCCTACTCTGGCAGTTTAGACAGATTATGATTTTTTGTTAAAGATGAAATTTACACAAGACAGCAATAAATCACCTTTCACATGTGCCAGTAAAATACAAAACAATTCCAGAAAACCCCCACCCTACCTCACTCTCAAATGTTATTGTTACCATCCAGATCCTCTCCTACACCACATCCTCCCAAAGAGAATGCAACAACCCCAACCCAGTTAGAATCTCCTGGATCTGGAGCACTAAAGAGGAGGCTCAAAAGAAGCTCCTCTAAGGAATCCGGTTCTAAAGAGTCTCCCTGAAGCAGAATCCTGCAGTATCTCCTTTCAAAGTAAAGGGAGGATGGATGGTTCCACTTCTTTGGAACTCCTGGAGGGAGTTAGGAGTGCAAAGCACACCCAGAGTGCCCCAGGGTGCTCTGAACACACTGAGCCAGCAAACACAGCCCTGCTCCAGCACCACCTGGCACTCCCCCAAGAAACAACATATGGACACAGCCCCCTCAAAGTGGGAAATAACAGCTTCTGGCATTGAATTAGGTGAAACAACATTTCCTTCAAACTATAAACACACAAAATGAGTACTGGTAGCCATTATGGTTCTACTGTACTGCTCATTTGACACCTCAGTTTTCTACAAGCAATGAGATTGTCCTTGATCTGATTTTCTGATGCATTCCCAGCTGTAATTATACATAGTTATATACACAGTTTTCATAGCACTTTTACCTTTGGAAGTCTATATCACCTTACTTTCCTCTACCTAATTCTTCATTGATGCTTCTAAGCTGTAAAAATAAGGTTGGAATATTTGAAATACTTTCCATTGCTTGCTTCAATCTACACTACTATGTGGGTATCAGATATATTTTTGTAGTGAGACCAAAGCCACAAATATATTAAATTAATCACATTATTCAGTGGCGAGTGTTTAGAGTTTATAATCAATGCAACCACAAAATAAAAACATGCCTACATGGAATACATATTTCTTGAAGAAATATTTACTTAGCACAGAGCTTCAAATAAAAATTTAAAAAGGCTTCTTTTTGGTGCATCTCCTTTCAAAATGCAGTATCACAACAAAATTTATATACACAGGCTTCTGAAATGTTTACATATCCTTGTTTATTGCTTACAGGAATAAAATTTAATACAAATGGAAATAGTTTTCTGTTCTATTTAACTGACTAATTCCTTAGCTATATGGAAAAGAGAAGACATCATTAAAGAGAAGAAAGTACTTTTGATTTCTAAAGACATCATTAAGATGTGCTGTGCTCTCATTTTGTATGGTATTTTTAGTCATTTTCCCTGCACTTTAAGGCAAATATGATACTGATTTTGCATAAATTAGCTCAATTAGATAAAATGGCATAATCAAATATTCAGACAAACTGGTTAAGCAAATCTAAAACATGGATTAAAAAAGCCAAACTCAAGATTCTTGTCTGGAACTTGAAGACCTTTGCTGGTACAGCTCTCCTGAGTCATGTCAGGGCATCTTTAACCTTCTCTTAACAAAGACCCATTTGACATCTGCATGAAGGAATATTTTGCCCTGATACTGTAGCAGTAAAACCACCCAAAATACTGCAGCAGCTGTTTCAGTACAAACTACCCCAAAGAAATCCCACAACCTCCTGGCTGCAATGCCAAAGGCCTGATGCCACAGTCTCCATTTCCCACTAATTCAGGAGAGCATCCCTTCTTTCTAACCCCCACTGGGTACCACATCTTGGATAGTTTTGGCATTTACATATCAAAGAAACACATCCACAGTCCTCTATGGCAAAGGAGTATCACCACAGCTATCAGCAGACATAGGCATGCTCAGAATTTCCTTCCTTCTTCATGCACTGCCTGAAGATGAAGTAAAATATCAAAATGCAACTGTTATTCTCAATGCATTTGAAATACTTTTAAAGTCCCTAGTGCATTGCTGAATTTTACTGGGTAGCTGCATTTTACTAAGTTCTTTAGTGACTCACTAAGTGGCCCTCAATGTCTAAGTCATGAGAAAATAAATGATCATTGCATTATTTATTATCACTTTTGGGAAGCTCTCAGAGCAGAGGCTATTTCTCTCTGAAGATCTGGAAATGGCCTATCACATACTGGGTACCCCAAATCGTTGTAAAAATGCTTTTCTGCTAAGACACTTCCTGATGAGTCACAGAGTGCCTTCAGAACAAAGCCTCATCTTCTTCAAAGTGCTCAGCTGTGGCATATTAAAACTGACTGGTTGAAGAAGCAAAGAAAGAGGAATCAGATGGGCTGACTCAACACAGGCCCCTCCTGAGGGCACCCCAAAAGGGGCAGCAGCCCCCAGGTTCTGTCACATTCATAATCCCATGATGTAGAACAAACAAAGAAACCAGGAACAAAGGACATCACTGAGCTTTCATTGTGTCACAGGAACATGGCAAGTGCTGCACTGTGAGCAATGAAAGTCTCCTTATGAATGAACCAACAGCCAGGCACATGGATTACCTTGGAAACAGGAAATAGGAGCAAACTGAGGGGATAAGCAGCATTTGGATAGAACAAGAAAAACATTGTTTAGTTCTGAACTTGGAGTGAATCTTAAGATAAATACTTCATCTCTTATGCTTCAGTAACAAATTCACAATGCTGAACAAGGAACTTCTTAATTATACATTCCTTATACAAAAATAAAAAGGATGAAACACATCTTTGAGCTACACATTTCCACAGTTCTTACCTGTTTAACTAAAGGAGTCCCCTGCACACAGACATGTACATATCTTGCTGTCCCATTCACCACAGATTTGAATTACCATGTTTCAAGCA
The DNA here is from genome assembly GCF_037042795.1 of Molothrus aeneus. Lineage (NCBI taxonomy): Eukaryota > Metazoa > Chordata > Aves > Passeriformes > Icteridae > Molothrus > Molothrus aeneus. The sequence goes on along the minus strand of NC_089656.1, from coordinate 7,918,832 downwards.
TTCCCCATCCCTGGTCACTCATTCCTACTGTGCATTTAATCCAAATACAGGAGCACATGGAATCACAGAATCATTAAAGGGCCTTTACAGTCATCCAACCATTGAGCCAGTACTCCTAAACCCACACTGAACCCTGTCTGCCACATCTGCACATCTTTTAAATACCTACCTTCAGGGATGGTGTATCAACCATCCAAAAAGAAAAAAAAAAAACCAAAACAAAAAAAAACCCACCCCCAAAACCCCAAAAACCAACCAAAAAACCCCAAAAAACCAAAAAAAACCCAAGTCCCTCATTCTTACAGCTCTTAGGAGCTCTAAATACAAAAAATATTAATATATTGCAGTTGAAATTACTTTGAAGGAATAAGAAAAGCAGGTTCATTCTTGCCTTCCTGACATAACTTAAAACTCAAGACACATACCTATTCATTAGCAGTTATTTATATTTACATTTTATCTATCATTTTGACTGCATTACATAATTTGAAGGCAAATGTTCATCACTTCCTCAAAACCGAAGATGTTATAATCTCCTTTTGAAAGCAATCCTCCATCAATTCAGAAAATGTACACATACTGAATATTTTCCTTGCACTTTAACTGCAATATTAGAGGACCATGAATAGCACTTAGATGACAAATTTTCAATATCAATATTGTAATAGGAAGCTGATGCAGACCTGGTTGGAGAACCTCATGCTGACGTTGCGCTGGTCCTGGGGAGCCACGTAGCGGCCAATGGGGTCCAGATCTTTAGGACTCACTAATTTATCAGCTGAAAGGAAATGAGAATAGAAATACAGAATGACTTCAGTACTTTCTGCAGCTTTTCTAAAGACATATCAGCTTTTGTGTTGTAGTTGGTTCTGCTTTGTTTTAGATCAATGACTTATAAAAGCATATTCTGAAAAATTCAGAATTCTATTAATTTTAAAATGGATGACTCAAGCTTTGTTCTTGCTACAGCTAATTACAGCACTGTAGTATAAAATCCCAAGCCTTTATTTGCTCACAAAGATATGTTAATAGATTATATGCAGACAACAGACTCCACAGCACAAGTCACTTACAAAGCCCTTAATCCAAAACCCTGGAATTATTCTAGAGCTTTAACTATAAACTCAATAACCAGCAAAACAGCCTCTATCTCAAGGTAATCACATGACTTGAATCCTGGAAAGAACAAGAGATTTCAAAGGTACCTCTCAATAGGGTAGTTCAGGAAGAAATTGTGAAAAAATCTAATTAAAAATATTTGAAATCTAGCAGTTTCTACATGGAGTTTTTTTACATGGGGGAGAAAAACCCCACCAAACCTAAAACCCCAGTATTTTAACCTTCTCCTGAAAAAGCACTCCAATAAAAATACACTATTAAAAACTTTCAACAAATTCCTTGAATACAGATTCATAATCCAGTATGAGCTATTATACCCTTAAAATAAGCTTTCTCCTACCAAAATTGTATTTTGACAGGAAACTGTCCAAACTCAATCTAATTTCTAACACAGAGTAAGTCACAATATATCAATAGACTAATATAAATCTTAAGCTAACTGCTAGTGAATATTCATCACCATTATCACAAGTACAAATGTATTGGACTGCAAAAGCAGATTCCTTTGTTAGCTCCCTATCTGCATCAGCAGCAGCTGACAACATTTAATCCATTTGGTCTATAAAAATATTGCTAAAATTCTTAGTTCTAGGCAGTACTGAATCCACAGAACAAGATACAAGAACTCTAAGGGAAAACAAAGCAAAGTGAGCTACTAAACAAAAGACTGAGTGAATTTTCAGTTGCATGAAACAGCTGAATACCAGGGATTCCTTTCCCTTGCTCCAAAATGGGGACCTTAATACAAAGGTTTTACAAACCTCCTCATCCAAAGCAAGAAGGAAATTCTGTGGAAAACAGCATCACCACCTGCAAAACACATGCTTTTTTCCTTCATAAACAATTTTTTCAGTTGCAGAAATGTGCCTTCCACCAGTGACACACAGGCACTTGCACTCTGTTACTCAGCATTTGTAAGCAAGATCAAGATTTTGACTGTTTCTGTTTGCCCCTCTGTGGGAGGGTAAGAATGGACTCAGGCTCACATGGCTGCATTTAGAGACATTTGGACCTCAAGAGGCAGAGCCCAGGCCCAGAGACAGCAGCAGGGGCTACAAAGGTGGTACTGTGTGCTGCCTACACAGCACGAGCAAGGAGGCTGAACAAACACAGATTAATTGATACCCTGGAGGCAACACCATGATTTCTGAATGGATAATGAAATGGGAAACCAATACCTTCCCAGATATCAAAGTATTTGGAGCCAGGCTTCCACTTAATTAGCAACAACCAACAAGCAAAGTAAGACACACAAACACTTTCACCAAGGACAAGATTGTTATTCAAGTAGCTTTTCACAGTAAGGAGCAAAATTGAATGCACCAACTCTAAGTTAATAGGAAAAAATGGAGTTCCTGATATAACAACCTCTGATGAACACATTGCTGTAAGATCTCCAAAGACTATGAGAGAAGCAGGGAAAAATTGCACTGAAATTTTGAATATTTTGAAAAAGAATATTTAAAAATAAATAAAATAAAAAAGTAGTGTGTAAGAATGTTCAGCAAAGAACTGAAACACAAGAATGTTTATGTAACACAAACAACAGCTAGAAAACTATAAATAGAACTTATTTAACCAGCATTGTGCAGGTACAGAAACACACAAATATCAGACCAATACTAGCAGAACTACTACAGCAACCTACATACACATGGGAGGATTACTTGGCTAATACTCCTATAAGATAAATTATTTTTTTTAATTAATAGTGAGATTGCCTGCATTTACTTTGAAGTGTTGGCACAAAGTGGTATTTTGCAAGGAATACAGCAAAACCAAACAGGTGGAGTACCAGACAGACTCTGTCCCTCTATACCTAAAGATACATCCACTGTTCTTGCCAACTGCTGAATTTTTAAACTCCTCTTAAATTTCTCTCATTTTTATTACCAACAACCTGTTTTCCTTCTGTGTTAACAGAAAAATAGTTTCCAGAACTCCATCTACTGATTACTAGGTAACTGCTGATCATGTCTTTCTCCTGAAAGAAATACTAAAGGAAAAACCCAACTGTGAAGATTTTTCTGGATTAAACATTCTTTTTGCATTAGCCTATAAAATCATTTCAAGTGCGACTGAGAGTTTGTGACTGAAATTCACCATAACAACCTTCACTGGTCAAACTTTGACACGCACATTCAATTGCTCATACAATTGAAAAAGGGTAAAAATAACACAGATGAATGAATCATTGCCTTTCTCTGAGACTGCAACTACTCAAAGTTTCAACTTGTCTTGCTTAAGCAGTCAATAATTTGAATTAAATGCCATAAATCATTTACAATGTAATGTTAGTTCATAGGTGTTTGCATGAGGAGAGCAGGGTTAAGGGGAAGAGTATTGCAGTTGGGGCAATGATTTTTAGTGTATCTGTACACTAAAGCTGTATCAGCTTCATCACTGTACAGATGAAGCTGATGCAGTTAACCCAGATAGCATCACATTAATATATTCGGTCATGAAGAATAGGAAATAAGAGGGAAAGCCAGAAAAAAAAGAAAACTGTCATCATGCTTAGATTTTCAGTACTCTATGAAATATTCCACTAAGCTTTATAGTATGCAGCATAAACCAAGAAGACTGCAAAGCAATTTTTATCTGTCACAGATAAAGGCAGGGCTAGTCTGGAGTGAGGAGGAAGGCAGGCCAAGGGTGCAGGAGGCAGCTCTCACCCAGCAGCTTGGCAATGATGTACACGGCCTGGCCCCACAGGAACAGCTTCCCGTCCCGCCCGTTGTTACTGGGGAAGCGCCGCTGGCTGCCCGGGCTCCTCTGCTCCAGCTCCACAAAGTCAGCAGGCACGTAGTAATACTTGGGGACAACAGGGCACCCTGGGGACAGCAAGCACAGCCAGAGAGTAAATATCACTGCCATCACTTGATTGGAGTCCCCTAGGAAAGCTGAAGTGGATCCAGACCAGGAAATATTGCACCCCAGTAACAGTTTGAACAGAGATTGTCATTCGTTGTTATCTCAGTGAGGAATCCCAGGGGAATGTTAAACTACTTTGGATTTCACCAGACATTTCTTCAGAACTTCTTCCCAGAACAGGTATGTTGTCTGTGCAGCACCTTCTGTGCAAACTAAAACTAACAGAAGGCACCTGAAGGAAAATGCAGAAAGTCTTAACCAAAAGCCATGAAAGCTTTTGGACAGGTCCCAGTGAAAGACTCAGGGTGTTGTGCCCCCAGTTAACACAGGCTCAATATCAGACAACTCTTTCTAACTAAAACTCCTGCTCAAAAAAGAGTCACCTTGGTTGTGGATAATTTTATTCATCAAATGTTTAAAATGAGCACTTGAATCTTGAAACATCATGAAACAAAATGGCATGACTTCTCTACTAAAGATACATACCTTGTATCTAGAATTATGCCACAGGTATTGCTGATCATTTTCAACTTTATTTCAGAACTTTTTAAGTGGACATGCATCAGGAATTTAGAGACATGATTACAAAGGACTGACGTAATTATATGAAATTGAAAAGCAAATTAATATGCTTCCTGCATAATTGAATTCCACCTTAATATTGCTCTACTCCTGAACTAATTTGGATAAACAACAGGTGATAAACAGAATAAAGCTGTAGTGTCTTACTATTTGCTTAGAAAAAAACCAAATTACTGGGAAGAAGAAGAGAAAAAAAAGGAAAAGCAACAGTTATTAGAGATATTAGATTCAAATGAGTGAGGCACCAAAACACACCCAGAAATTTTAAGATGGGACATTTGTGATGACATGCAACAAAAGGAACCCCAAGATTAATTTAGTGTGCATGAACCTTCACATACTCATTATTAATCAGAAAAAAGCAACAACCAGCAAGAAAAATTTGCTACATAATGCAAATTTGGTAAGGAAATGTTTGACTGCCTTACAGAAATTAGTTCACTTCAAAAAGTTTAAAGAACAAGGCATATTCTGCATGCACTTGTGTAACTGTACCACAGATGTAAGAACAGGTGACTTAAATGCTGAGTTTTAAAATTGGATTGTTCTGTTCTCAGGCCATTTCTTTTCCTCCCACTCAAACTTATGGCCTTTTTCTTTTTTTAACTGAAGTTTGGATGGCTGTGCCTGTAGGCCACCTCTAGCCTTTTCTGCAGTGCCACAACAATTCTGAAGGGCCCAATTTAATAAAGAGAACATTTATCATAAAATGATTATGTAGCCACTTTCCCAGCTCTAAGGTAGAAACAATTTAACACGCATATACCAAATTATTTTTTAGAGCTTGCAAAATGAAGTGACAATGAATGATGAGAGTAATTCTCAACTGGGTCCAGGTGGGACATTGAAACAATCTGACTGCTGGAAGTTAATATCTGCCTGAAAAGGAGAAGTGAACTTTGTAAACAATGAAACAGAGGTGAAGGAGGGGAGGAATGACTGGGCACAGTGTAAATCTTACTTTAGGATCACATCAATTGTGATAATTAAAGTAACATTTCTCTGGAAAAATTCTACTGATGTTTCCAGAAAAATGTTACTTTTATTATCACAATTTATGATGCAATATATCTGCATAAAAGAGGTTATTTTAGAATTAGTATTTTTCCACTAGGAAAAAGTAAGGACATGTTGATGTCCTTACTTCTCATTTGCTCTGACCACAATATACATTAGGAAAGTAATTAATACATTAATAGGAAAGTCAGGATTTTTACAATTTCAGGTCAATAAAAAGCTACAATTGTTTCAGAAGAACAATTTCCAGATAATACCTTCAGGTGTATGTTGAAGCAAAGGGTCCAGAAGATCCTGATATTCCTTTACTTGTGTAGGATTTCCTCTAAAAATGCCTAAAAATAACCAAACAATAATTGATTTAATGGAAGAAATAATTTTTCCATGACCTCAAGGTTCATAAAAGAGGAATAAAAAAATCCAGTGCTTACTTTTCAAAACTAACTATTAAGTGCCTACACAGGTAATAGCTCACAAAAAGGAAAAGACTGAGCTGTAGATCACAACAGTCAACTCCCTGATGCTGCTTTTGGGGAGACACTGATATGTTTGGGACTACCAGTCCTTTAAAAGCTGTTTTAGCAGAATATCCCAAGATGAATCTGATAAATACTAGCATGAGTAATGTCCAGTTCATGGAAAGTTCTTAAATGATAATATATATTAACAATACAAAATCGATTTCTGTTCATCAAAGAAAAAATTGATCTATTTGACAAGCAAGGTGATGTTTTAAAGCAGAATATTTTTTCACATTCAAAGTGGAACAAGCTAGATGAAAACTTGGCATTATAAATCTTATACTAACATTCCCTTCTTCAACCACCAAATCTTTTTTTCTTTCCATAGCTCTTTAACACTCCATCCAAACCCAAAGCTTCACAAGTATTGTTCACCATATCTTCAAATCTTCCTGAGTATATACACAAGAATATTTACAATCACCAAGAGACACAAATGCAATCAAAGTTTGCACACAAAAAGGTCTGTTTCAAGTGACACACTGAGCATTTCAAAACACTTGAGGATACTGATGACATAGGAGCAATCTCTGCTCCTCCCACATCCTTGTCTTTTTGCCATTGCTGGGGATACATTTCAGATTTTGCATTAAGGAAGCTTGTGGATTTGGAGCTATTTGCACAAAATCTACTGACACAATTGTTCTATTTCCTAAAAGTGTGGTCCATGCAAAAAGGACAAGGACAGTACATGCAAAGTATGTAATTTTTAGGGTTTTTTTGGATACAAGAAGCGTAAAATGCTTTTTCTATTCTTTTGTTAGCCTCAGTTGAAGATGACTATCTTTTTGTTCTCAAAACTGCAAGTGGGCAGCATTAAATGTCAGTGCCTTTCTCCTCAGTTTTGGGCCTCACTCTTTGAAAAATGTCAAATATTTCTTTAGAAATATCAATTGTGAAACCTTATTATATCTTCAAACACAACATTTTAATCTGTGGGTGGCCACTGAGCAGTTGGGGCTGATGGCAGATTTCTGTGCCCCTCACTGTCTTTATCTGCAAACCATTCAATGTGCTAGAAAAGATGGACAGATTTTAATCCATTTAAAAATCTTTTTGACAATTGTAGCCCTACTCATATTCTTATTCAGACTTCTGTTCTATGCAAGTTCTTGCTTCCATCCTGAGATCACTCCTTGAACTCCTTTGGTGTGTCTCCTGTCCCCATGTCAACACCGAGGTAGTGTCATTTTTGTTGGTTTTGTTTTGATTTTTTTATTTTGTTTTATTATTCAATCAGACCAACTATGTGAAAAATTGTGGCTAGAAGGAAATTAAACCTTTCCTGGTTCCCTTTCCTCTCTTCTGAATTCTGATTGAATTGCCACACAATGCTCAACTTGAGAAGCCCTGGTGCACATTGAGTGTGGCAGTGTGCTCTCCCTCCCTTTTCTTTCCCATGCTGCTGTGAAGTTCTGATACATCTGAAAGTTTTTCAGGCTTAAAAGGCAATGCAGGATAATGCCACAGATTGAAGCTTTTAACAAACCCTTACTAAGTTATATTCTAAAACAGTTCACATTAGAAATGCTGAAATATAGCGGGTTGGGATGCTTGGGGTTTTGTGAGCCGGGAGGCAGAACTCTCAATGAGATATTTAGTGCCACTGCATTATGGTTTATTTTGGCAGGACAGGAAAATAATTTTGTATCTTTCCTCTAAAAGCTCATTTCTCTTATGCCTTTAAGGAACAGGAATGTAAAGCTATACTTACCATCAATTATCATGAAAATAAAAAAAATAGGGAATTCACACTCGATGCCATCAAAAAGCTGCAAAGAAGAAAAATTAATCAGACATTTCATCATTTTCATTTAAGTAAATATATATCTGAATAATCCTGCAGAGTAATTTCCTGGCAACAAAAGGCAAACTTGAATGCAAAAATATTTTAGTACATTTAGTATCACTTAATTCTGTGGGCACTTTAACTGTGCCTTTACATCTGCTGTGGCTCGTTCTCAAGCAGAATATTTAAATAATCTACTTTTCATTTTTCAGAAAGAAACTATGGGGAAAAATATAAATAAATTTTCATTTAGATAACCTTAACTGATAAATACTGTGATCAAAAGCAAAATTGTTTTCCACACACTCAGACTGTAGTCAGCTGTGAAATTAAGTGAAATGATAAATAATTTCCTTATTTGTTATGTGAAATCAACTGTACCCTAAATGTAAATGAAAGCACATTCATTACAAAGCAAGCCAATGACTCAATGCTGACTCAGCAATCTCTGAAAACTGCAGATGCAAATTCCAGCAGGCATCTCCTTGCCTTGGAGGCGCTGGGAGTCCCTGAGCAGGGTGGCTGCAGGAGCTGAGGGGGCAGGGGCAGGATTTACCTTGATCTCCGCTGGTTTGTAGTAGCGCCGTGTCCTGTCCTCCAGCGCCGTCCTGTAGCCGTCCCTCAGAAACCTCTTAAACCCGTATTTGCCTTTCAGCTTCCTGATAATTTTATCTAGTGTCTGACCAAACAGAACCTCATCATCCAAAGCAAATCCAGGATAACTAAGGCAGGGCAGAAGAGCTGCATCAGTATTCTGTAGCAGAGGGAGAAATGACATTACAAATTTAATTAGATCCCTGACAATTATTTGATGCACAAACAAAGACTGTTTAACTTACTAAGTGAAATATACATTTGGAACATTATCTTATCAAAAGCATAGTGCTAATATAGGAAATAGTGTGCAAAATAAGACTTCTTAGGAAGGATCAAGATAAACTACAAACCAAATGTGCAGATATACAATTTACAAGATAACTCATTTAATTCAGAATGTCACCTGTTTTACAGCTGATAATGTGCAGGCACATTTGAAAATGTAAAACTTTGTGTTTTGGAATTTTTTTGTTTGTTTTTTTAAATACATTCTCCAGATTATTTCTGGAGGAAACACAAACATTTGGGTGTCATATGCTCAAAAAGAAGCACAAATATTTCATAAAGGTGTAATGCTGAGAAGCATCTATGATTAAACCATCATTTCTGAACAGCTTTTTCAGAAACATTCTTAGGGTACTGGAACAAACAAGCCTATCTGATTTACAATTAAGAAGATAAGGGAATAATTCCAGGAAAAAATATGAGAAACCTTCTCAGGAACCATGTGGATCTCTTATGAATCAAAAACACCAGAAAAATTACTAACTAGTGCATCATCTCTGTGGGTAAGCTTCCAGAAGCAAACAGAAAAATATAATTTTCTGCTGATATAGTCAAGATATTTAACAATTTAAAATTTCTGCCAATAAGACTGACAAAAACCCAACAAAGGAAGAAAAGAACACAAAGGGATAAGTCTAATATGGGATAAGTTATAAAATCAGCTCCTGTTGGGATATTTCAAGTCTCCAGCAAGTAACAAACAGCAAGAGTTTTAAAAGACCATTTTGAGTATAAAAAAAGTAGCTGACAGTGCCTTTTATTTTAATTATCCAGCACTACAACTCTGCTATAATTCTTCTACACAATAAGTAAACTATTAATGTTTAAGATTAATAGCCTGTTTCATGAACAAAACTGCTATTATATTCCAGAATGAATAAAAAAGCAGAACCCTATTATCACTCATTTTAAATTACTGATTCTCTACCACCAAATTTACCTTTGATGCTAGCACTGAAATAGATGTTTTTTTAACTAATCTATATTTATGTCATTTAGATTTACTCACTAAGGAAATACATTTGTAACGGTAGAATATAACAACAAGAAATTGTTCATATTCAGCAATTTATGATAAGCCAAGCTTAAAGGCTTTTTTCCTAGACAAAAGAAAGAATTAAAGCTAAAACAAAGGGTTTCAAAAGTGCAGACACTGTGTATAGTAGAAACTAGGCCAAAAGAAAAACAAATCCCCAAGGCTGCAAACCTCACTTAAGTTATTTCCAATTTTATTTTAAAATTGTCTGGAAATCTACCAAGAGGTTACCACTTTAATCTAAGTATTAAAAACTAAAGAGGATCGTATTAATCCCATAGTAACTACAGCACAGTGACACTTAAAAAGCAGAACTTTAACAGCTTCCCAGCAAATGTCACATTTATCAAGCAGATCAGAAGGTCATATGCACTTGTTTCCTCCACACTCTGCTGAGGTGAATGTCTTTAATGACTTACATGAGACCTTGACTCCCGGGGCAGCAGGGAGCACAGGGTCTGTCTGTTCCGGTTGTGGGCATCGAAATCCACAAATATGACAGACCAAGAGCAGCCCTGGAACACAACATTGCATTTGTTTAAGGCAAAGGGAAGAAGCTTGGTGCATCCTGCTGAAACTCACTGCTTCTGGGTTTAATTTAGGTTATGTTGTCATTGCTGAAAATTCTAATCAGAAAACACAGCACTACATCAAGTCGAAAATATTTTGACTTTTCAATATATTGAAGTATAGCCAAAATTAGATGGCTTTATCACTGATTAGTAATTATATGATTCATTCAAGCTGTTAACTCTTCTATTAATACTTGAAAAATGAGGCCTGTATTAAGGACAAACAAAAAAAGAGTAGTTGTTCTTCCCTGTGAACACAGGAAATGTTCTAAACAGTGATGCTGCATATTTCATTACAAGTCAGTTACAACACAAACAATTGGATATTCAGCACAGGTACTGCTTTGGAAAAGGACTTTCATAGCAAACAAAAATGGTCTGCTTTTCAGTTATTGTAAGGTCTGCATTATCAACATCTACTCCTTGGTAAAATCCACTTCCTAATAAAATCAGTAATTTTACACTGTACTTCTCTGTCAACTTCTTGATACTTCCTGAAACACTAAAAAAAAAAAAAATCCCCTGGCTGAGACAGAGTTTAAATAGAATCAATACAATTTAGAACTATTACCAGGAGGCAACTTCTTGCAAATTCAGCTTTGTTAATGAACAGGTACATTCATGTATGTTGCAACTGATAATGAATCTCAGAATCACTGCCCCACTGGAAGACAGTCCATATGAATTCATTCCACTAATGGTCATAAATCCCAGAAATTTTTATAAATCCACCAAATTTCTCCTAAACAGCAGCCAGTTTTTTTGTATACTACTTTCCTAGGAAGACTGTTCCAGAGCCCACCATTCTAATTATTAAAAACTTCAATTTCCAGTGAAGTTTCTACATAAATACCTCACCACCCTTCTTTGTGTGCCAGTACCAACATCCACTGAGATGCTTCTCCAAAGAGTTTTATTCTTACTTACACTTTACTGCACTCTAATTATATATAACTACCATAAAAATGCACAGCTTTGCTTTACTAGGGTAAACAAAACCCTAAACAATTTTTTCCACTGTCCTCATGGAGAATAATCTGTTTTCTCAGTTATTCTAGCAAGATATACACTGACTAGTGCTGCAATAAGAATGTACACAAAAAATCACATTGGCATTGATGTATTTAACTTTCTTCTTAATCCAGATTCTGATTATTCACAATTCTCTAAACTCACCCACAAACTCTGAACACAACCTGCCTCCAGGTGCAGTTCCAAAGTCTGTGCTGCAGGGAAGGATTCTCTGGGGATTCAGGAGCAGCCTCATTCGCATTCCTTAAACCCACAAGCACCTTGTTTGACAAATGAACTATTTTTCACCTCTCTAAAGACTGTAAACTTCTGGAGTAAGAACACCTTACAGAGACTTGATTTATGAAAAAAAACCCAAACTTGTTTTTGCCCAACCCAGTAGAGGGCATGCAGCTCACACACAAACAGCTCTGCCCAGGTCAGCCTTTAACGCACCCCTCTTGCTGTGAGCAGTGCTCCCCAGCAGTGATTGCTGCAGGTTGTACCTGTGCAGCTGCAGGTGCAAACAAATCTCTTGAGGGGCTCAAGGGGATTTCTCAAAGCCACTGGAACACAGCTGGTGCTAAGCACAAAGGCAAACTCTGCACAGACTGAAGGTCAAAATGGGTTCTGTTAATGCCAGCTACAGATCTCAGAAATAAACTCTCAAAACATTTAAATGGGTCTTGCTTCAGCAATTTATTCATCCTTTCCAGGATTCAGTAAAAAAAAATTGAAAAAAACCTCAACAGCCACATTTACTGGTGCTTGAAACTGTTGGGAAGGTAAAGATTATAGATAAATGTCATTTCTGAAAGAATAACAATGCATATACAGTGTCTGATCATTACTGAAGATCCTTACTACCTCCTAGTTCTGAACACCTGACATCAGCTTTTAAAATGCATGGCATCTCTCTCTCATATCTACATTTTCTAAACCATTAATTTGGAAGATTTTAGCTACAGACTACTGTATAGCACCAAAGACAAAGATGCACACAGAAGGGGAATCCACAGCAGATATAAAAGTCTCAGAAAAGGCTTGCTTCCCTAATTGATCCAAGCCACATAAAGGATGAGAAAAGACTTTATACATGTGCAACACACTGCAATTAAAAACAGGTTAAAAAGTGGGATTATATAAAAGCAGCTTGTTTAAAGTCTCAATCAAAAGGCACATGAAGGAAGCAGACAAAAGGAAGGTAATGCTTGAAGGGGGAAGTATATTCTAGTATCAGCAATAGATACACTTCTGAAGGAAAAAGCATTTTGGCAACAAAATTCTTTCTCAGACTAAGCTACAACCACTTTAGAATTTTTCTAAGGAAAAATCCCAAGTGATTCTTGATAGAAAGGGCACTAATGATTTTATCAGATAAATTCTGTACCTGAAACAGCAGCAACCAGTTTGCTGACCTTCTTTAAAGGTGGACTCTAACAAACTGTGCTAGATGCTTCTAAATATCCTCTGATCTACCCAGTAAATCATTATTGCTAACAACAAAGGAGAGAAACAAACACTTCTATTACCTGATTTCCAAAGAGATTGAAACCATTAATTGCTTCTAAAGCTGCTTTTGCCAGTCCCACGGAGCTGAGGAGAAAGCAAAACAAAACCCAGAGGTATCACAATTCAAGCCCAGGCTAAAACTTCACACACTTGACAGCTTTCAGTGCCACGATCTTTTCTTGATTTGAATTTCATGCTTAACCTTAATGTTACTAAAATGATGATGCAGCAGATTTGGGGTTGTTTTGGTGGTAGGTTGGGTTTTTTTCTCTGAAGTACTACTCAGCATTTTTACTTGTCTTCAAATGTCAGAGACCATCTCACAAAAGAACTTTTGTTCTCACCTTGCTATCAGACACTGGCATTATGCATTTCAAGGTCTTGCTAATAGCACAGAGACAGAGGATTTAATTCAGCACAAATTTTCAAACCAGCTCTCAAGCATTAAACTTTAAAAGACTGATTTCTAGCTTTCAATATAATAAAAGAGCTCATCAATCTGAATTCACATCAGAAGGATTTTCATATGTCAACCATATAGTGACACATCTTTTATTTCACTTCATCAAAAGAAAACAGGACCCAGAAATTCCATCAACAAGACTTCAAGTTAGCACCCACATTTTAAGACACTATGGATTAAAATAACTAATAATTATATAATTTAAAAATCAAATTCTATATTAAAATTATTTATTAACCATTATGTAAAGGCCACAGTACAAATAAAATACATTTTAACAAAGTATTTTCATTTTAAAAGTGTCGTTTTCTATTTTCCTTGTGAGTATTATAAAAAAAAGTGAAGCACCATTCTTCGTCTTTCAGATTCACTTCTCTTTTTCTCAGTTTTAAAGAATACATAATTACAGATAAATATTCAGATAATAAGCACTAACTATTCCCCACTTGTATGTAAGAGGTGTTGTGACTGTATTGACAAACAACATCACCATCCAGCCCCCCACCAAAAAATTGACAACAATTAAATTGGCAGAAATCTGCAAACAGGGACTGTGCTTCAATCTTTATTTTTCTATACCCCATGCAGCACTCTGGGATGGAAGTAAACATTTTACCTTACTCTAAATAAACTGATTTTTACTATCTATTATTGTAAAATATGTAATTTCAAATTATTACAAACAAATTCATATTTTAAATATGGGGTCTAATTATGATTACACAGGAAATACTGAAAATAATGAAAATAATTCAATGCAGTTCCAGAATTTGGTTTTTTAACTATTACTGTACTCGTGTTGCTTCTAATATTAGAAATACTTTCGAGTGATTTCACACTTTATCATTTATAAACCCCCATGTTCCTTTCTGAAACACTGCCAGCAATGATTCTCCTGGGTTCCAGTTCTAATTGCTCAACAAGACAAGGCTGAACCAGCTTAACCACAGCCTGCTCTGAGCAGCTGCCTCTGCCTGGTGCCTTCTGATGCTGAAAGCTTTGAGAGCTGCAGAATGAGATGAAGAAATAAACTGACTCAAAAGAGCTGGGAATGTAATTATGATTCTGGCTTTGTTTCAAGTACCTAAAGAAAAAAAGGTAATTGTTCTAAAAATTGCTTTATTCTAATTATCACCTAGCCATTGACCAATTAAATTGACATGATGACTCAGAACAGAACTTTTCAGAGGAATTCAGTATTATCAAACTGCATATACAGAAGGTAAAAATCAGAGAAATCTTGCACACTTGAGCTTGTATCACATGTTAAAATCTCGTATTTTCCTTTCAAGTAATAGTCCTAATATCAACATGATCTATTTTCAGATCTATTTTCTTCTGATAAAAGATAGAGAAGTAATAAATGTTCAATTGGTATTCAGATAACATAAAACTACTCAACCTGTCTACAAAATAGGATGGTACTGCTTCAATGAAATTCAAGGCAAACATGTATTCCTTCCTTGAAATCATCTCTGCTTTGCAGACTCAGTCATTATTCTACAATAATAGTAGTAAAAAAGTTAGTAATTTACTGTAATTTATCAGCATTTTTCTATCTCTAGTTATTGAAAGCCCCTGGAAACTTCATTACTCTCACAATTACTTGCCAGTGACCATATAACTATCCCAAAATTGTCAATCACTCTCTTCACCACACACACAAGTACTACTTAGATTATCAAAAGTTTTATGGGTAAATGACAGGAGGAAGTCCTTTAAAAGAAAAAAGAAGTCTGTGAAGAGCCTTTGTATCAAGTGTGTCTTTCCAAGAGTGAACAATCACAGCACAGCACTCTTCAGGACTGTGATCACACTTCACACTCATTTCATTGCCACTGATTAATGCCTTCCTGTTGGGAAAATTGCTAAAGAGGTTCTGTAATAAACATTATGCTTGTGTCTTTGTATAGAAAATACATTCCTCAGACTCTACAATTTAGTAACAAAAGAAATGGAGTGTCTTAACTGAATGAATGGCAAAATGTATTTTAATAAATGTGCTGCTTCCTCCACTCATTAGGCCACGATGAATAGACCATACTGACCTGTGGGACTCTGCTGGAGAAAAAGGTGCTTTCTTGGAGATGGGCCCAAAGCAAAACCTCACCCAAACCCTCTTAAAATACTCTGAAGATTTCACAGGATGATGAAGTCATTGGCCAGAAGGGACATATGGAACTCATCTAGCCCAACACAAAACCTCACCTGAAGCCCAATATCTAACCAAGACCGATTTAAGTAAACCACAGCCTATACTAGACAAGCCTCACAAACCTCCAGGGATGGAGATTCTGTTTTGAGCATCCTGCTCTTTCCTTCTCTGTGCTTCAAATTAAAAGGTTTCTTCTTCATGGCCCCACTGAACCTCAGCAGGTGCAATTCTCAGACCTTCCTGGAGCTGCCAGTTATTTTAATGTGTCAAGGATTATCAAGAGCAGCCTTGCAATCAAAATGCCCCTGGGTAACATTTGACCTTGAGCCATATTTAGGGCAAGGGAAGATGAGACTAACCTGGAGAAACCACTTCCAGCTTGCTAAATGAGATTTAGTAAACACACTTAAACAACATTCATAATTCTCATTACTTTTTAATTGTTGGATTCAACCCCTCAGTAAAATACCTAAGGGCAAACACTAACATTTGCATATTTTTAGCAAATGTAAATCAAAATACACCTTCAAGTATATCCATCCTTAATCCTCCTCCTGTTCAATGTCCTGCCTCCATCTGAATGCTGTGCATTTCAACTGGAACATCAAGAGATGTAAAAAATAAGAAAACGAGAAAAAAAAATTCTACATCACTAATAATTTTGTAACTCTATAACCCAAAAAAAACCCAAGGAAGGACAGCACTGTAGCAATGTGCTATATACCCCAGAGAAGAGCACGACTGAGGCCCTGCAGCTCCAGATTTGGAAAATGAGGATGCTGCACTTTGGTAATTTCCTGATTCTCAGGGTGCATATGGGAGGTGTCAGAGGCACTTTGCACAGCTCCTCAGCAATCCTGCAGAGCAGCTGGATCAAACAGCTACAGGACAAATTAATTTCTGTCAAGTTCAGCCGTATGGGAAGGGATCACACTACAATAAAAGCTGTTACAAATCTTGTCTTTGAACCAATAAAAGACATCAATTTGCATACATCAGTGCAGACGTGCTCCACAGAGTGTTCTGCTATTTATCATTTATCAGAAGTGTTTGGAGCTGTACTAAGAGACTGTGAAGGCTTAAAATATCTGCATCTTTTAACATGGGCCATAATGTGCAGCTATTATTCACAGACTTCCAACTGTAAAATATCTTCTTTGAACAGAAAGCCTCTTTCAATAAAACACAAGAATTACCTACTTATTCTGAGAGCAAACACAGCCTGTATGGAGAATTCCATCACAGAATTTAAGGGTCAGGAGTGCACCATCCTTAACACTGACCCTGAAGAGAGCACTTTGGGGTCCATAATCCCAGGAGACCCACATACATCATTTGTGAGCAGACCTGATATTCATAATTGCTTCATCAATTTGAAACAAAAGGGGGTTTATAGCTCTCTTTGGTAGATACAATTGGAACATAAAGTATAAAGAACATTTCAGTGTACACAGAGCTTTCCTCAATAATATCTAAAAATGTCTTTTGATGCATGTTGCCCTTCCATTTTTCCTGATTTATGAGAATCAGGGAAATTGCCTACCAGCTTTCCACAGCGAAGCAGAGCATCCACATGTACACCAAGAATGATAAATAGAGGCAATACTTGTTTCTGATGACCAAAGTCTACTTCTTAGATTAGGACCAAGCTCTGTGCTTCCCCTTATGCTAGCTCAATGATCTGTTAGATTGGCCCAGTCCATTTCACTAAACTTTACCCTTAGAAAAACCAACCTATAAATGTCAGTCTAGATTAAGATAAAACAACATGCCCATTTCCATCTGTTTAAAAGATGCTCAGTTTTCCCTGAAGAAAATTCACATATTGAATAACCAGAATGCTGCAAACAGGAGACACAGGAGTTTCAGTATTCCTTTTGCACATTTTTACAAGGTGAGATCTGGAAAGAAGCATTTGTTTCTCTATGTAGTCATGTAGTCTGGCATTTGACAATTTTACAGACACAGTAGGAGAAAAGAAAATCAGCAAAGTCATAAAGCAGATTACATAACAACAACTCAATTTTTTTTTAGTTCTCATATTGATAAAAAGGTTCTGTAAAAGCCCTGAAAAAACCCTACATTAATAGTTTTGCTGCAAGGACATGTAAGTATATCTAAAGGTTAAAATATACATTCCTGCATGTGGGCTAAGAAAAATAATTCATTCTCAAATGACAAGACAGATTTCTTTGGCAATATTGAAGACTGGAAGAAATGTGTGTTCTTTACAAGCCCTTGATAATAAGGATGATCAATAATGTTTTCAAAATCCAAAGATATCCAAGCCATAGCCATTTTTATGATTAATAAAACCTCAGAAGTCAAAAAGTGAAGGAAACAATAGTAACACTGGAAGAATCAAGTTGTCAGATTACAGATTTGATCCTTCAAGGCAGAGAGCACATGAGTGATTCCACTGAGGTGAGCAGGACAACTCCAGCATTAAAATGCTCCCAGGATTGCTCCCTGTCCCTGGCAGGGCTCAGAACTTGCAGCATCTGAAGAACCTGGAAAAGAGCTTGGCACTAGGCTGCTCTCCAGTGTACAGCATCTTCTTCCCACCACAGTGCAGGAGAGAAAATCTAAACTCATTATTCTCCACCTTTTAAAGCAGGATATTCTTAACCAGTTTTTTGAATATGATTCCAATCCCACTGCACATGCCTCAAGACCCTGAGCTGCTCTGAACACAGGTTTCAGAATTATATACATGCAGCTGCACATAATTACTGGAATTTGAATACTCAAATAGCTAAGCATCCATGTGGTTATTTCAGCATGCATATCATGATGAAATTATCTCCACATTTTCCCAAAATACATCCCGCAGTCTTTAGAGATCCTTAATCTAGTTCAAGCAGTATTTTCATGCATTATTATTTTCAGCTTACCCCGTTATGAATTCCTTTCATGGATTTACTTGCTCTGGCTGACAGAGCTGCATTTGCTCACCTACCTTGAGTGCAGCTCTGGACTGCCATTGTTGTATTTGCTGCCTCTCTCCCAGACACCAAAGTCTGGTACACGATAGGCTCTCTCCACACAAAACACAAGATTCTGGATAAAGGACACCTACAGGAAGGAAAAGTGGCTGAAGGAAAATGAAAGCACATCTTTTCTGTTTTTTTCCAAAAGATAAACTTGCTATTCTTATAACTGTTCTTTCCATCCTTTTCTGTTTCAACTCAAAGGATGATGTTCTCAAGTTCAAATATTCTCCCTAAAACCAGTTTTTAATCCCAAGATGTTAAGAGCTGTCCCAGCCGAGGTGCCAATGTGAATTTATGCAGAAGTTGCAACAAAGGAGGAGATAAAAATGATTTCATATTCAAGACACATATTTGAAGAGCTCCAAAAAGGTGATATTTTGATCTTTTCAAAAAAAATTCATCTTAACAACATCAGAAACCAAACCAAAATTAACACACAGAAATCCTGGTGCTTTTTCTTAATTCATTTTAAGAGAATTGATATGGCAAAGTTTTATTAAATAAGCTCCAGATAATATATATTTATGCAGATTCAAACACATCCCTTTATAAACACAAATAAAACCCTAAATCAATTTATTATAATTAAAATCTCTTCTTGGACCAACACATTTCAGCTGAATACCAAAACACTGAAGGGTATTTTAAGGTATTTAAGATGTATTCAACTATAGCTGGGAACTTATTTGAACAGATAATTTTTCCTGATTTACACTGTTGAAAGAGACATTTGGAGTTGCTTGACTGTAGAAAAATGAAATTGAGCATAAGTTTTATAGTTCATTTTAAAGAGTCCACAGGTTGGAGCTTAGAGAAAATGTAACCCCAAGCACAAGATTTACACTGGTTCATCTCCAAAGCAGGGATTTCATCCCCTCCCATCCAAATTATTCTAGGGGACTGTGGAAAAAAAATCCTGCAATGGCTATAAACACAACCATACTGAGAAACTACAGAGAAGGATCCACTTTGCTACCATCAAGTGGGGTTTTTTTTCAATGAGCTATGTAACAAAACCCCAATCTTTTACTGAAAGGTATTTGCCTGTATACCTTTGTTTTGCCTTTTTTTCTCCATTTTTCTTTAAATTTAAAAAATTTACTATTTCAGATTTACTCTTTATATTTTTATATTTACTCTTTTAGCTAATACCAGTCCATCAGCAATGCTATAATTCTAGACACACTTGTCTCTCTTTATTTAATGTCTCTGCTAAAATGTCACTATGAGGTGTACAATTATCTGCACATTAGATCTTGTCATAGTTACTACTTCCAAGAGAACTCTGTCTCACTCTTCAGCTATGCCCAGCATATTCATCCTTCTAATTCAGCATTTGGTTGTATTAAAATGAACCTTCTCTGAATGAATCCAGAACACCCAAATACTAAGAGTGTGGTTTTTCCCATGCTCTATCAGTAACTGAAATTTATATGAAGGAGCAAATGGCAGCATATAGAATTAGCCACACAGAGCCCAACAGAAAGTGCAAGTTTGTGATAAAAAATCTGAGTATGAATGTCCATAGTGCAGAGATTTAGAGGGGACAGTTGCTAGGAAAAAGACATCCTGGCAAGGAAGAGGAGAATATCCACTGACTGGAGAGTCTATAAACATGCATTTTTTCTGCAGAATCTGTAATTAAATGCAAACATCTGGAGGATAACATAAATTATATATCAAGCTAATTAAATACTTAATTATATACATTTGCCTCCTCACAGATATAAAGGCAGTTCAGAGGAAATAATAAAGGCCTATCATATGATCTAAGCAAGAAAGAAGACGTTGCAAAATTTAGTTTTGTAATTATCTAAAAAACCAGATTACTGAAGATATATGTTATACAAAAATAATGCAAATTCACTATTAGTGGAAAAATCTTTCTTTTTAATAGTAGTACTGCAAGCACATTTAAGCTTTTTAAGGCAATACAGCAGCAACTATCAAAGAGAACAGAATAAATTTAAACAAATCCAGATTAAGAAAATTGGAGAAAAAAAGAATTAAAAAAGTATATACATCTGTGCTTTCTATTCCAGTTTCAAAACATAACCTCATTTTAGAGCAGGCCAGCAGGTTGTCCTGACATGACTTATACTCAAGCCAAGGCTATTATTATCTTATTTACAGAGGAGTTAACCCTCTCTAGAAACATCCCTTACTATGATACAAAATCCTTTTATTTTCAATTAAAGATACAGCAAAAATTCTTAACACCCATATTCACATTGTTTGAAGAAAGCCCTGCAGCTTCCCTGAAAATTAACCCCATTATTTATTGCACTGAATTTTCATTGGACAGGGTGAACTGACAGAGTTTGAAATAATGTGAAAAGTGAGAGCAATGTAAGTAGAAGTTAATTGTCCTAACACGTTGGAACTCTGACCTTTAAATTCTTGACATTGCAGCTACCAGAAATAGCAGAGAACTATAAAATGTTCAGTGTCATGTTGTATTTACTCCTTGCACATCTAACACTTTTTAAGCAGTTATTTCATTATCCATTCATTCCATTACTTTTTCTAAGTTCCACTCAAAGCATAAAATACCTGCAGCATATTTTGAGAACAATTACTTTGCAGTTGGTAATGAAATAAAACCCAGCAAAAACAAACACTGAAGCAGGTTTTAGGACAGGAAATCAATTTCTACCTCATCTGTGTTGTAGATAATCTGCAGCCCCGAAGAGATCATCTCAACCAAATAGAGAAGAAATAACGACAAAGCATTGATCTAGAGCAATTAAACACAGAAAGGAAACTATAATTAATTTTATGCTCATTGGAGTCATGTAAACAAAATAAACATGGTATAATTCATAAGATGGTCCCACTATAACACACTTCTACTTCTAAAAATGCCTGCATCTAATGATGTGGAAACAATCAATAGGAAAAGGTGGCACAACCAAGCCTTGCCCTCTAGAACTTCTGATGTGTTATGATTTTTTGATTTCAAACTGTGCTAGGAAAATGCTCTCCCTTAGGCACATGCTTTGACCCACAGGTAATCACTTTGGTCCCAGGCTGTTTTCATGGTTCCATATATGACAACTCACTGGCCAGGAGTTACCAAAAGGCAAGCAGCACATTGAATAGTGCACAGCACACCCAGAAAGCAAATCCCTTCTGCTCTGGTGGGAATTCTGGCATTATCAGCTGACAGGAGGAGAATTACAACATTCAGATATGATCAGATATTGAAAAACTATATTTTTCAGTACTCATACACAGCATTTATTGTAAACAGTAATTACCTTCAGCAGCTGAACATCAGAATGTCAACTCACTGAGGAATCAAAGGAAACTGCTGGTTTGGTTTTTATTACAGAACTTTCCTATACTTGAGAATTTTTATAACTTCAATAGAGAAACTAAGTTTATCACAGGATGAGGTATAAAACCACAATCTCATTACATGAAATTTAAAGAAATCATCTAGAACAAAAAAGTGGACTCTTTTCTAGAACATAGCAGATTAAAAATTCGGTCCAAAATTCTAAAAATCTATAAATATTTAAAGACAATTGACTCCAGTGTCTTAATGCACCAAATACAGCAATAAGGGCTACATAATATATTCAATGTTTCCCAGCTGAGCCCTCTCAGTTCCTCTGTACTCTTGTCTCCACAGAGCTGAAAACCCTCTCATTTTTGAGGTATGCAGATGACAGATGGGAATGTGCATTCATGTTTATGGGAAGGGTTGAGCTGCCACAAAAGAGACTTTAAACTGTCATACAGTGCTCCCCAGGTCCCCAGATTGTCTCCTCTTATAGATAAAACATGTGCCTTTTCATGAAATTTCCCACAGTCCAAAATGCTAACTTAAGATAACTCCATAAAGCATTTCCCCCAGAACACACAATTTCTGAATCCAGCACATTCACTGTACAAACTATTTAAGTAATACTGTCACCATGAAATGAAATAATCATCAACCCACTGTGTCAGTTCTGAATAATTCCACTAGCAATTCCTGAGCTAAAAGGTGTGTGCAGACTTATGGAATGCAAAATAACAAGATCATGAAAGGAAAAGTGGGTCTGAAAGTAAAGAGAATGGGAAATAAAAGGAATAAAGATTAAAACTCTGGAAAATGAGAGACAATAAAACAATCAGTTATGCAATTAGACTATGCAAAGCAGTGAACAATTCCTAACTGCTGTCAATGTACATTAAATGAATGAAAATTGCTCAAAATTATGGAAAATCAAACTGGGAATATTCACCATAAGATTACCCTAAATCTTTCACTTTCCTGACTACAACATTCTTTTGCCAGGATTATTTATTGACAGCCATCTGTTGGTCTCAAAAAGAAGCAACTTTGTAAACAACCAACCATCTACCTCTACAATCTCCCAGTTATTTCAGTACCCTCTGACCAAAGCAAACCATTCAGTTATGTTTCAGAACACTCTGTCTTTTTCAGCAGAAGATGCAAAAGGCAGCTGACTCACTTTTACCACACACAGCACATCTAACACAAATCTAACCAAACTGAGACAGCTGCATGACAGAAGAATGAAGACAATATTATTAAAAAATCAGCCAAACTTGGATTTACACCAACATGGATGTGTTACCTGAAGGTGTCCATACTCCTCATGGGAGAAGACCTCATCTCCAGTTTGTGCATTGAACACAGAATGCAGACATGCAGATGGTTTGGGGTCTTGTTTAAATTTCTGAACCTAAAGGTGAATGAAAGGCAAAACAAAAAAGCAAAGGTAATAATTTCAGTATGTTTGGCAACCACAAATTCACCATATACCTTATTTAAATTATTATTACTATTGTTATTATTTCCAAACTAAAAAATGTCTTGATCTGACCACTATGCAAACCTTTTCATCAACAGTGTATTTTCAGAACAATTACAATAGCTGGTAATTAAATGAAACCAAGATAACTCCATAACTCTTCAAGTCATGCTTTGCTCTCCAAGAAATTTTAAAATTTTCCAACCATAATGCCAGTACCTGATCCACATTTCACTCAGTGTTGAATGTATTTTCAACATTGATGCTGCCTTCATGAGATTTTCTTCTCTACCAACCAAACACAGCACGTGCCTCAGAACAAGCAAACAAGTACTATAATGTGGAGTCTACCCCACAAATACAATAAATATACTTCAGGTCATGCTCATATGTTCATTGGCAATAGAATGCAACATCTGCATTTTTGCTAAAAGCAGCAGCATTTGCTCAAGTCATATCTTGAACAGAGAACTAAAAAATATCTTCCTTTTATGAGGCTACACACAGTCTCTCAGAATAAAGTCCAGCTTGACTTCTGTCTGTTAGCTACCAGAAACTGTTTATTACTACACTGTAGGAAGGGAAGAGCATCTGTAGTAAACAAGGGAAAAGCAGACAAGCAGTGTGCCAGCAGTGGGACACCTCTGGTAATTTAATGCTCATTATTCTCATCTGGCACTCCTCATCCCCAAAACAAACAACTGCACATCAAAGAGAAAAACAACAGCTGAATTGTAACAAGATCAATTTAGGCCAAGATGATTTGAAGATATGAGACTCTCAAGAAGCAATCCAACCCCCCAGAAAATATATGTCAGCATAGATACAAGTGGCAATACAATACTTGCTCATTATTATTGTTACTGGTACTCCATACCTGTGGATTTCCCATTTCAGTTTGTGTGCTCAGCTGTGAGGGAAGCTATGGACTAACAATACAGTTAAAAGTCAGTGACCTGAAACTTCAAATAACCACATGGAATATATGTATTTAACTACTTCTAGATCTGCTGCTAACCACTATGCAAAATTTATCCACCATACCAAATTTTAATAAGAAGGCCTGAATATTCAGAGTATATTCACAAGAGGATTAAGGGCTGAATCAATCAACTGTGTTGCAACATAAGTAGACTACTCTGTTTCCTTACTCATTTTGGAAAGGTGTGCCCTTCTGAAATGATGTCATTAAGTAAAATACTGCTGGAAAATGTCTGCTAAAGAAACCAAGCAGAAAATCAAGATGATCACCTAGGTAAAGAGAACAACTACAAACACAATAACCAAGATAACAGTACAAAAAAACTCTCCAGCCTTAACAAAAAGTAGTTCTACATCCTTCCATTTAATCACTATGAAAAGACATAAACTCCCCCACAAGTACCAATGGTGTAATATTTGAATGGGACAAATAACTGCAAATGAACACAAAGAAGTTTCAAGTGTATCCTGCACTTTCCTACCCAAAATGCTCCCATGTACTCCCTAAAACGATGCTGCAACAACAATGCAGCAGCTTTTCTGAGCGGGGCACCCCAAGCCTGGGAGTTTGCTGTGTATTTAGGATTTGTTCCCAGTTTAATTCACCCTGCAGGGAGGCCAGGCTGTGTCCCCGGCGCAGTCTCACCTTGTCGGCCTGGCGCATGTAGCAGTAGAGAATTCCCCTCATGCACTTGATGGCAGAGTGCTCCAGCTCGTGGGTCCTGCCCTTGTCATCATCAATGCGCCTGCACAGAGAGAGAGCTCCCAAAACAAATTGCGAATGCAGCAGGGGGGGAAAGGGAGACATTCATGCCTGGCAACATTCAGTACTGAACTAACGCTGGTGCACAGTGCTGCCCTCACTCATATCTACCTATTTACAGCCCTAGTCATCCTTCCTCGTTAAAAACAGTAAAAATATTAAAAGGGTTTTCATCTGCCAACTTACACAAGCATACCTCTTTCAAAATTTAAGAATTTAAAAAAATCCTTCCTGATATAACACCCAGTCTCTTGCAAGTAAATGATTTTTAGGACCAGCAACAAGCCTGCCAATGCCCTGAACTCTTCTACTAGATTTAAAAGTATCCCCTGAGTACAATTTGCCAGAAGAAGCTCTATTTTTAGTAGCAGGCATTAATTCCACTGTAACAAATACTGGCACCAATTTCATTATATGAAAACATGTTGACTTACCAAAAGTAGAGTGACATTTTTAACCTAACACCTTCATAAATATTTTTACTGAGATTTGGAAATGCACCATTCTCTATGGGTTTACAAATCTATTTTTGATAAAGCTTCATTTTCTAAAACTTTCCCAGGGAGCTGAAAAAGAGAGGGAATGGAAGCTGGCAGAGACATGAGGGTGAAAGTTATTCACCTGTAAGCAAGGGCCAGTGCCCAGGAACAGGCAGCACAGTAAAGGCTGTCATGGACTTTTGCCTTTTGGTTACTCCCAAAAGTCTTGGTAGGGAACAGACCTGTGGTTGGGCTTTGATGGACCAGCAACGTTGATTTAACTGGAAGAAGGAAAAATAAAAAAGATTGTTAACAACATTTATACTTCTTCCAGGTTTTAAATAGATTTTCAGGAACAGATCAAGGTGTAAACAACCTGTTAGAGCATGCACAAGATAAAATAAGGGAAAGAAAAGTAAGGAGAAACACACACAAAATTTGTTACATTGTTTTTGCAGACAAATTAGACCTTCTTACACAAAAACCCAGGGGTATTGAAAACTATTTCGATGACTCTGTTCTAGCACAACCCACTTTGTACAGAATTTCTGCAAGGCAACCCAGTAACTTCCTTTCTATGAAAACAGAAGAAAAAAGTGACTAGAGTATATCAACTGCCCCCCAGTCAGTCAAATGCTTAAACTCTCCAGAACTCTCATAAAAATTACATTTTTAACTCAGGCCAGCTGATTGTATTAATATTTATAGAAGTAGAGGGGAGTAAGCAAGGAGAAAAGACAACTACAATTATTTAACTCAGTATCTTGATAGGAAAATAGATTAAGACAGGAATTTTCAGGTTGCCAAAAATAAAAATACATTATGGCACCATTAATAACAAAAAAGAACTGCCAGACTGTTCCAAGTACTACACAAAAGCTTTTGTCCATTTAAATTTTTCCTCAGCTGGATCTGGTCAATGCTACAATCCTAAGCTTCCCCTTTATCCAAAATAATTCTAAATTCAATCTTACAGCTGAATTGGATTTTCAACAGACATTTTGATTTACAGAAAGAAATGTAACTCAGCCCTCCTCTTTGAACCTTCCAAACTTCTAGCAGAAGTTAAGGAAACTATCCTTAAGTAGAAATAATGTAGAGCTGATATTTATCATGCAAATATCAATTCCAACTCACATCTGGGTTAGTTCAAGCATTATTAACTTACCAATTCTATAGTAATGATTTAATTTATCCCACAGAGTTTCCCCCTCTGGCTTTGGAAGGTTAATACATTTAAGTGGCTCATAAATTGAACCTAAAATAAGAAGAAAAAAGAATACCAAAATCAAGATCATGTTTGTTTTTCACATTTGTTATACAAAAGCACAATTTATCAAATTTCAATTGAAACAAAAAAGTTGTTATCTCTACAGTCTCAGAGAATTTTTTCTACAGTGGCTGTCTACACAAACCAGACCTCCACCTGTATCTCCAGTGCCTTGTAGATACAGCAAATGCCACATAAGTGTAGAGTTAATTATTGAAGACAACTACTAAATGTTGAGAATTTTCTAAAAACGTTTTCTTAGAACATAAGTACATTACAGAGAAAATTCCAGAAGATATGTAGGAAAACAGAAGAGGGACAAAAGTAGACCATATTCAATTCTTGCTGCCCTACCTGCCTTCTAAAATGGTGAAGGTGTTCAACACCCTCAGTGTTTCACCTACCCCAAGCCTGTTTGCCCCCACCAGCCAGCCCAGCTGCAGTCATGTCAGAATAGGGCCTGCCTTGTTCCCACATGCTGCTAAAGCTTTAACAAGTTATTCAACAGATAAAGCCCTCAAGTCACCTACATTCCAGAGAAATCCAATGCTATCAAATTCCCATCTTTCATTCTCACTGTCCCAATATTGACTGCTTCCCTATCTGCACCTGAAAAGTCACTTTTTCTGAGAGCTGAAATGAGCTACCTATCCAAAATTACTGGGGTGAACCATTTCCAACTTCTAATTTCAGAGTCACATCCTGCTCTCCCCCACAAATCACTCAGGCTTTATTCAGTATTCTGGATGGCAAGATGTCCACAAGAGCCATGTGCTAACAGGAAGAATGAGAATTTTCCTTTCCAGCCTGCAGCCTGCCCTTTGGGAAAGCTCAGGGGATGCAGAGCCAGGGCAGCCCAGCCAGCCAAGCAATTCTGGCAGGACACAGCGAGTGCTCCTTTTCACAGGGCCTCTCTGGCAACCCCAGCACTCTCCCAAGCATCAGACCCATGATTGTCCATATACAGGACTCTCAGCCCCACGAAATCAAAAAAACAAAATGAAGAAAAACAAAAGTGTTCAAGAAACAACCGGATGTGGGACTCAGTGCCCTGTCCAGTTGCCAAGATGGTGTTTGGTCAAATGTTGGAGTTGATGGCCTCAGGGGTCCTTTCCAGCCTAACTGGGATGTGTGAGAATGGTGACAGAAGCTTTATGAATCCAGTCCTTTGGGGGAGACAAGAAAATGTCCAGCCATCCAATAATGCAAAGCTCACCCCAAGTCAGATTGCCTGGGCTTTGCCAGCACAGGAGTGAAGAAAACCTCACCCCTCCCTGAGCACAGCCCTGGGTGCCTGCTCTGCTTGCATGTCCTGGTGATGCTTCCCAACCCATCTGAGTTTCCCCTCCAGCCTTTCCTCCTTGGGAGAGGTTAAATGAGAAATAAACACCTGCATGTGGGAAAGGCCTGAAGGGGAAGCACAGAGAGCCCAGTGTATTTGAACTGCCTAAAAAAAACAAAGTCAAAAGAAATTAAATTGTTCTGTAATGGAAAAGAAAAACTTGTAACATATCACAGCTTTTGTATCTGCTATTAAATAAATAAGTATTGAACATTCTGAACCAATTTAAATCCATTTTTTGAAGCTATTTTGTTTTGCTACTTCTTTTAGTTTATGAATCTCTGTTCATGAAATGATTAATGATTTATGCTGTTATACAATTAATTCAGTTATCTTGCAAAAGCACACAATACAGTGAGCTGCAGTAACTGTAATCTTGTACAGTGTTGTAGTGAAAGGACAGAATACACAAAAGAAAAAAATCTTCAGGAAGTCAGTGCATAAAAAGCAGCAATTTTATGAGAAATTCACTTACAAATTTTCAAAGGCAAAATAAGGGTTCTAACTCTTGGATTAGCTAACTGAATATCACATGGATATCCACCACCCTTTGAGTGTGAAACAGGTTCAGAATGTCCATTTCCTGTGGGCTGCCCACCCCAGTGTGGCACCAGGACACACAGCTGAGCACCACAGGCACATACACACTAGTCAAAAGTTCCTGAACTAAAATTGTTTTCATTTAAATACTCACCAGACAAACTGTGACCCTCTGTGGCCAACAGAGAAACAAAACAAAGGTATCAAGAACAAAAAGCAAGCATATTCTTCTATTTCAGAGCATTCAAAGATTTCAAGTTAGTGCAGAAAGAAGATTAAACAGAACAGAAAGCATGAAAATGTCAAAACATCACCACAGATTACATTATTCTAGATGTTTGAAACTTTAATACAAATATAGTAAAACAGTCAGAGGAGACTGCTGATGGAACAGAAAGGAGAAATGAATTCAAAGTTTGAAAAACTGACAAAAATTAGTTTTATGCTTTTGAGTATTCCCTAAAATTACTCCTACTATAAGGAGGAGAACTTATTTAAATCAAAGTTTTCCACATATTCTTCATTAATTCCTTATTAGCAACCACAGAGTTTATGTTTTGCTTGGGTATCTACAGCATTCTCCTGGAGAAATCATGTGGTAAATTGCATTTCATTATTGTCACAACCTAATCAAAGCAAGGAACAGTCAGGACAAACACGAAGCTGCTCCTTCCTTGAGCTTTTGGAGAGAGCCCATAACAAGAGGAAGCTATTTTAGGGAAGGCTAAAAAAAGCCTGACTCCAGTCTCATCCAAAATCTATTTGAGTTCATTTCAGCAAGATAAAAACCTGTCATAGAAATCTATTTTCAATTACAGAGTTAAAATCAGTTTTCAAATTAAAGGAAAAAAGAACTGAGATGGCAACGGCAAGACTGTAGCACTCTAAACATAACAGAGTGACATTTGCAAATGGGACCCTGGAGGTCTCACTTTGTACAGCAGCATTCAGAAGAAACAGAGTGAGGACATTCATTTTAAATACTGTTTTTCAAAAATACATCACTTTATTATAACCATACAGTGGGAGTTTTATTTTAGGCAAATAAGTAGGTATGCTAGGAAGAACATAAAAACCTGTTCTGTTGATTTACTATTTTGTCTGCTGTCTAGTGGTGTTACAACCCCATCCAACATTTAAATAGGTTATTTGGGAATTCAGCTTTTTTTCCTACAAAGAATGAAGTGTGCCCATTATTTCCTTACACCACAAGTGCATTGCTGCAGGCAGTACCTACTTCAAAATCAGCAAAAAACTGATCAAAAATCACAGTGTCACTTCCTGTGTTAATATAAGTAATGTCTGATAAGAGAACACTCGAAGTCTTGATCCCAAGTCCAATTAAATCCCTGTTTATCTTCAGACATTGCACTGACTAAACGCCTATATTCCTAATCTGAAGGAAAACTAATCCCCTTTCATTTCCTACCATTTACAGGTCCCAGAGTAATATGATTTCACCTCTCTTCAAGTTGAATAATCACTAAAAATATTAGAGATTCCTTTCAAAGTAATAGAGAACAGGAAGAAATTTCAATTCTATCCAGCCTCTGGATACTGAAAATACTGTGTCATCCTGATGCTACTTCCCATGCACCTCATTTTTATTCCATTATACCTGAGATTAGCATTAACTGCTCTTCAGGGAAGAGATATGACCTGTCCAGATGTTTGGATTCAGAAGCTATGGCCAAAATGGCTTTAAAACAATTCTGTTCCCAAATCTGTACATTTGGAAGCTTTGGACACACACGCACATCCTTGAGGATGGCAGTAATTGTGGATGTTAAAGAAAAACAGGGATTAGCATGGAATTCTGTACTGAGTCTATGGAACAAGACTTGCATATTTCAACAAGGACAGTTTATTCAAATCTTTCAAAGTACAGAATTCATATAAACAAACACTTCCACAAAGCTAATCCCTTGCAAATGGAAGCAACGTGGCAAGAAATTTATTTCTAATATTTCACATGCCAGAATAAGAAAAGAAAATGTTAGCTTGCATAATTATATCAGGCCAGGCAAAAGAAAAAGGCTGAGAACACAAGATTTCCTTGCAGATTTGATAAGAATGAAAACTGATCACAGGCTCTGATGTGACATTAGGTCTGGACATAATCAAACACTTGAGACAGAGGCAAGCCCTGGACCTCAGATCACTGTAACTTTCATTACCCAGCAGCAGTAAGGGCAGTGGCAGCTTCACATTACAGAAGTCATTCGGAGCAAAGAGGATTTTATTTCTACTCACAGTAAAGTTTAAGAAATGATATCACAAGGGGATTTTTAATCACTACATACAGGAGGAAACCATGATCTCATAGTTGATCCTGCTTTGAGCAAGAGGCTGGAGTAGGTGACATCCTGACAACCCTTCCAGACTGAACTGCTCTACAAAACAGGGGAAGGAAACACCAGGAGAAGGGCTTGGAGAGGCAGACAGAAAAGGTATTAAAGTATTCCTGTACCTGAATACACAGTAGAAGTAAGCAAAAGGTATGGATTGTTACCTTGGTTGAGTGACAATAACAAATCAGTAAAAATAAGTAAAATCTTGTAATAGTTTAATTTAAATAGTGTTAAAGAGAAAAGCATTAAAACTATAATTGATCAAGAAAAATCATGTGTTATACTGTGTAAGTAATTCAGTTAGTATTTCACAGAGTCATAGAACATCCTGAATTGGAGGGGACCCACAAGGACTGTCAAGGTCCAGCTCCTGGCCCTGCACAGAACAAGCCCAGAATGGCACCCTGTGCCTGAGAGCATTGTCCAGACCTTCCTGAGCTCTGGCAGGTTTGGTGCCGTGTTCACTGTCCTGGGGAACCTGTTCCAGTGCCCAGGCACCCTCTGGGTGAAGAACCTTTTCCTGATATCCAACCTAAACCACCTTTAGCACAGCTCCAACCATTTCTTCACTGATCACCAGAGGGGAAAAAGAAAAAAATACACACCAATTTATTCTGTCCTTTCTCTATTTCCTAATCATCTGAAGGTAGCTCTTTGCAAGTATATTGCACTTAATGGAAACTCCTGATTTCAGGATTTACAGTAACTAACAACACAAACAACAAAAGCTACTGACCACCAGAAATAAAACACTGACCATCATGCCAGTACACAGGAGCTTCACATAACCAAAATGCCAAAGTCTACCACATAAGCCTTGTAAATGCTACAAGCAAGGCTGGAAACCACTCAGGATATTCAAGGCAGGCATTGCCATTTCTGAGAGTTCAAAACAATGGGTGTTAAAATTACTCAACATGTTTATTTTGCATCACAAAGGAGAAACATCAAATATCTTTACAATAATTAGGAAAGAGTAATTTTTCTTTAATGCTGTCAACACATGACATTTTTTGATGGTCAGAGAGGCAAAACTGCAAAGCCACAGGAAGGGCAGGGGAGTCCAAGCCACCCAGTTGTGTTCCCTTACACTTGTTCTGCTACTGAGTTTCAGCAAGGACTACCCAAGAGTTCCCCCCATTACAGAGTCACAGATGGATACATCTCACCCCAAAGTCCTTCAAAACACACAGGAACGGCCTTGACAGCTTCATATATTCAGCTTCTGTTGTACCTGAGGAGAAGCTGTGCCAGGGTGCTTTACTTTGCTTCCACTTAATTTCCAAATGTCCAACTTTGTAACCAGTGACTGACTGGAAACTTTACTTCTCTCTAAACTTGTCACGCTGGGGTTCTTTTAGGAGTCAATTACAAACAGCATTCCTAATGCACCTTTCACATGACTGTCATATTAAAAGAGAAACTGGAGGTCAGAGATGGTTGCACTGAGGGATACTGACAGGAACACTAAACAAACAAAACAGGAAGATTTGATAGTAGATTTCAATCTAAGTTGATGACAATTTTCAGAAATTTTTACTGAAAGTTCAAATTTTTAAGTTCTACTGTACAGTGCTAAAGAGCTACTAACACAGAACACTGCATGAAACAAAACATACAATTATTTTTTGTTGAATTAAATAGCCACAAACAAAAACAAAACACAGAACTGCACACTTACCAAATTTTAAAAAGGCATGCGCAGAGGAGGCTCTGTCATCATCCAAATTGGCCATTTCAAATTGGTGCAGCTAACCACAAACGGCTCAGGCTAAGCTACAGTCATTTTCAAAACTGTTTAGTAAATGTTAAAGGCAATCAGCATTAAATTAAGTGAAAGCAATGTTAGTGGAGTTATTAACACAACAGAGTGCACAGCACAAACTTTCATTACATCTTATGTTTCCTTCTTCTACACTGACCTCTTGGTTTTATTTTGCTTTTACTTCCACAAAACTTAGTAGTTTACTCCTTCAGAGTGAAAGGACACAGTTTACAAAAAGCCCATCTTTTACATGAGCTTTCTTATTCAATAGGAAATCTGCTACAAACACCAGAATACCATCTGATATATTTCTAGTTGAAATAAAGATACTGATTTAACTAGTGCACACTAAAGTGTTAAGTAACAACGATAAGGAGCTAAAACTCTGCTTTCATCCCATGAGAAATCTACACCAGGATGTTTCCTGCAGCCATATACATTACTTATGGCACTGAATATCTGTTATTAGGGGTATGTCATCTTCCACTTTGGAATATACAATAGGAAAAACACGTCTGTAATTACGATGACAAGTTTTTCCAAATCTTTAAAGTTTCTCTTTTTTAAAGTAAGAAAAATTTCAGGGGCTTTTAACTAATCAACTACTATATTTAGAATCTGCTCCTAATCAGAGTAGCAACAAATGAAACAGTATTTTATTGCTTCAGGAAGGGAAATTAAAATTTCTGAATAAAATTTGATTTTACTGAAAAAAAGTAATTCATCATTTAATACACATAAACATGAGGATACAAATTCCCTCCTACAGGATTTGAGTCTTACATGATCCATTGCTGCAGGCTATAAAACATGAATCACTGGTGCATTTCAGGCACGTGTGTCTCTACTCCACATTTACTACATCTTACTCCAAGAAGCACACTAGTGAAAAAAACCCCACATCAAACAAAACAGTGCTGTCTGTGAGCTGGGACTCCAGCACAGGCCTCAGCCAAACCAGGAACATGTGGGGGACTTTCAGTCACTTTCTATGATAATCCCAACCATGTCTCCTTCTGACAGGGCCAGGAAGGAAGAAAAAAGCCCTGAAGTCATGCAAATTTCAACATAAAGATGCAGCAGTAAACTTGAAATGTAAGAACATTATTTTTATTTTTGGATTTGAATGTTACCTGAAAGATATTAAATAAAATTTGATTTTTAAATCAACTCCTTCATCAGAAAAAGTTTTCAATTAAAAATAACGTTTATTTCTTGACCAAATTTATTCAGTTGTTATGTAAAATGCCATGAACAAATCTCTAGACAATCTCTGAACAGTGGGGAAAGATGGAAGCAAACTACAACCTGTCATTGCTCAGAATACAATTCTTTACACATGTAACAAAAAAGTAACAGACAGCAGCAGCAAAGAAAACTTGAAGTGTTTGAAACCATCAAACGCCTTCTGCAGGCAGGCCTGACCCTGCAGGGGATTCCCTTAGCCCTGTGCTCCCTGAGGGCTGACCCTGCAGGGAAATCCCAAACCCGAGTGCTCCCTGAGGGCTGACCCTGCAGGGAAATCCCAAATCCTTGTGCCCTCTGAGGGCTGACCCTACAGGGAAATCCCAAATCCTTGTGCTCCCTGAGGGCTGACCCTGCAGGGGATCCCCAAATCCGAGTGCTCCCTGAGGCCTGACCCTGCAGGGAAATCCCAAACCCGAGTGCTCCCTGAGGGCTGACCCTGTAGGGGATCCCAAATCCTTGTGCCCTCTGAGGGCTGACCCTGCAGGGAAATCCCAAACCCAAGTGCTCCCTGCGGGCAGACCCTTCAGGGAAATCCCAAACCCGTGCGCTCCCTGGGGCTCGGGATTCCCGATCCACCCGGGCTGCACTGCCGCCCCGGCCCTGCAGAGCCCCACGCTCCGTCGCTCAGTCACACTCCCGGCCCCGGTAATCGCAACCGGCCGCCAGTGACGCCTCCTTCAGCGGGCAGTCCTCAGCGCGGGACTGCCAATCAATCTATGCACAAACTGAACTTTTAAAGCCAAATTAATCAGACCAGACTTTAAACAATCAATTCTTTAGAGCCCTCATAAAGCCCCGTTTTGGTCTCACACTGTCCGATCAGTTACTAGCACAACAAAACCAACCAAACATGCAAATAAGTAACAACTGAGTGCTACAAGCATGTGTAGTGTATAAATAAACACAGGGATCTTCTAAAACTTTTCCCGTTAGAACAATTAAACGCCTGGTAGGACTGTACTTTACTTCAAATTAAAACAAAAAATCAAAACTCCAAGTTTTTTGAAGTTCAGAAATTCAGGCTAACTCGGCAAACATCATCCTTTGGTTTAGGCCAGAACGAGCTGCCCCACGTTCAGAACCCGAAATTCCCACGCTGTAAAACAGTTCCCTTAGCTAAGAGAAACCTGCCAAGAGCTGGGACTTTCCCCTAAACACTGTCTCTGTTCCACAGCCGCAACACGTTACACAGCTGCGGTGCTGAACACGCTGCCTTTGCTCCCGTGGCACAGGTGACACCGGAGGGCACCGGGGGCTCTGCCCGCCGAGGGCTCGGGCAGGGCCGCCATCCCCGGCTGTCCCCTGCGCCCCTCAGGGCCGGGCCCGCCCGGGCACCACTACCCGCGGTGGGGACGGGAAACAGCCCCGGGCCGGGCCGGGAGCGGGGCGGTGAGTGACGGGAGGCACAGGGATCCCCGGAGCTCCTCCCGGGCAAGCCAAGAGGTCAGACCTGAGCGTTTGGAGCGAGCGCGCAGCTCCAGCACCTTCCAGCTCACGTCAGCCATGTGAGTCGCCGCCATGGCGGAGCGGTCCCGGAGAGCCCCGGGCGCGAGTGCGCGGCGCCGGGCGGGCCCTGCCTGGCTCCCGCCGTAAAGCGCTCGCGCAGGCTCCGCCGCCGCTGCCGCAAACCGCGGCCGCCGGACCGGGCCCGCCCCGCTGCCGTCAGAGCGCGGGCGGGGCGAGGCCGTGTGCGATGGGGGCCCGCGGGCCGCGCCCGCCTCTGGCCCCGCTGCTGGCCCTGGCCCTGCTGGCCCTGGCGGGGCCCGCCCGAGCCCTGCAGAATGTGACCGCTCAGCTCTTCGGGCCCGAGGCCCGCGGGACCCTGGCGGCCTTCGGCGACTTCAACTCGGACAAGCAGACGGACCTGTTCGTGCTGCGCGGCGGTGAGTGCGGGGCCCGCGGCGCGCCCGGGGGCTGCGGGGGCACGGGCGGTGTGAGCTGGGCTCCCCGTCCCTGCAGCCAAGGGGAACAGCCGAGGGTGCCGCCGCCCCCGGGGCCCGGCAGCTCCGTGCGGGGTGACGGCAGCGCTGGGGCTGCGGGGCAGCGCTGCCGGTGCGAGCTGCCCGGCCCGAGAGCGATGGGCCCGCCGGTGCCGGGGATGGGCTCGCTGGTCCCTGCGGTCTGTCCCTTACCGGCTGCTCGCTCGCTCCCCGAGCACGGCCCGAGTCCCCGGGGTTTGTGCTGCCAGGACCGGCGCGGGGAGCTCAACATCCTTTGCAGGACGAAATTGACTCTTGTTTTGCTCCCAGGTATTTCCTGTGTGACATACGGTATTCAGTTTGCACTAGAATGGTTCATATAGGGCGCGTTTATCTTTGAAGTTGAATTTCTGGTTGTGAAATAATTTAGAGACTTGAATGGTCACAAATTGTTGTTTTGCTCCTGCCTTCATAATATTTTTGGAAACAGAGATGAACATTTCACAGATGTGGAGGAAAAATTGCACATTATCCTGCTTTGAACCTTAAAAGTTAAAGTGCCATGGTAGCTGTCACCTGCCACAGGTTTCTCTTCAGGCTTCAGATATGGGGAGACCTCAAATCAGGGCTTATTTTTAGTGGCCAATGCTGTTTGCAGTAATCTTGGAATATTTTACTTTCTTGAAGCGCATTAAGAGTAAATTTATTCTCAGATTTACCTTTTTTTATTCCTTCCATCTCAGAAATGTTTTTCTGAGTAGCTTTGGTAAAGCATGAGTGATTTTCCCATCTAGTTGAGTTATTGAAATGCATGGCTCCCTGGAAATGCTCCACTGGCTCATCTACTGAAAAAATTGTCAGATTTAAAATAAATGTCTGTGATAAGAGATTTAATTTTTACTTTCTTATCTTGCAGATGAGTGCATATAAAAATGCGAATAGTTATAAGTTTCAGGAATGAGATTTGTGATTTCTTTGTGTCCCTATAGCAGCACTTGATAAATAATTTTCTTGTGTGGCGCTTACTGCAAAAATCAGATTGGAATAACATAGTTTAAAACATTATTTTCATAACTTAAGTCTTGGTGTAAAGTAACTACAGAATACTCTCAAAACAAAAGGTGGGATTAATAGCAGCCAGTTGTAAACAGCATGAGGAGATGAGCACTGGAGATGACACGAGACTTTGAGGAACAGGAGTCTGTAAAGCAGCTCTGTCCTAATTATCCTGACCCTTAATAAAGAAATGGGGATGATGTTTTGGACCTTTGGCTGGATATATATTATTTTTCTGATCTTGCCTTTTTCAGTTGAGTGAGAGTAATGTTCCGAATGCTGAGATACATAAAAGAAAATCAGGTTGTGCTGATACCTTTGTAAGAAATAGTGAACTCACTGAATGTAAGGGATAGTCTGGATCCAGAAGTGTCCCAGTGCAAGGCCAATTCCAAAGTACCAGTGGCCTCTGGGTTTAGTCACTTTTTGAAACTCAGAATCTACAAATAAATGGAACTTTGCATGCACTTACCTGTTTGTGAGTCTGTGCACGTAACAGGTCAGTGGGGAAGCTCGTGCTGGTTGCTTTTTCATGTACCAGCTCCTGGCTATGCTTAATGCCTCTGCTGGAAGTACAGGGCACTGAGGGAGCATTCCCCTGTTCACCTGCTGCATTTCATTGGGGGATTTGGGAGACTTCTGTGGTATTTATCTCATATATACATATATGTGTGTGTGTGATATATGTCACACAGATACTCAGCCTGAAGACCTCTAATCTACATTATTGTTGTTTGTATGGAAACTGTTCCTGTTTTTTCACACCATCCAATGCACTGATTTTTTCTTACTGTCCTCTTGTCTCAAAAAGAATACAGAACTGCAAACAGCATTTAGGATTGATTGTAGTGGCATAGTAATTCTGTTTTCTGTTCATGTAATAAATCATTTTTATAGTTAATTTGCTTTGACTTGAGCACCAAGCTGAAATTTTTATATCTCTATCTTTAATGACCAAAAAAATCTCATTTCTCAGTGTTGCAGCTAACTTGGAACCTGATGTGTGTAAAAACACATTTGCTTCTTTATCCTGGTCGTTACTTTACCAAGTAACCAATAAAAGGCAGGAGGGAGTGCGAGGTGCGAGATGGGAATTTCCTTTCAGCAGGCAGCCCCCGGGTGAGCTGTCCCAGGCTCCTGGCCCTGGCCTGTGCCAGGCCTTTCCCTCCCCAGGGAACTGCAGCTCAGGCAGTGTTGCTCTGGGCCTGAGCTGGCCTCTCTGAAAGGGCTCCTGGCCATTTACTCATTTGGTGCTGGATTCTCCTTCTCCTCAAGAGGTTTGTGGCAGGAGCCATGTACTCTCTGCTATTTCCCAGCTGTCAGCTCTGCCACAAAACAATGCTCTTAAGGAGTACTGTGGTAGCTCAAGTTTGGAGCCTTAGAATTATTCTTTAATAGAGAATGATTTTGTGGTTCTGCAGCTCAGTTTATTGGAGAACAAAGCAAAGAAAAAAATACAATTGTTGCACTATGAGCTATGTTTTACTTACAGAAGTGTGTGTGTATTGTGGTTTACTGACTAAAAATTTTATTTCATCACTGAAGTTAAAATTCTTCCTTTCTTCCCTGAATTTCAGTTATTTCTGCAACATAAAATGTGGGCTTTTATTTAGATTATCCTGAAATAATGAAATTATACTTATATCATTGCCTCTAGATGGGGAGATGCTGCAGAGAACCAAGTAAATTCTGAGTTTCCTTTAAAGTGCTTTGGACAGCTGATATGGGAAAGCAGTATCAGATCCTGCTATGTGAGACATAGTATTAAAAGAATTAATTTGAGTTAGACTTTAAGCTTTAATTAGTTTTGTGGAGCTGCTGCCTATTACTTTTCCATGTGTAATATTTCTTAATTCATTACAGAAAGTTTTATTTTAAGCAATGTGATAAAAATAACAGAGGGAAAGTTCTAACACTAAACCCTCAAAGAAGATTTGTGATATTAGCATTCCTTTGAGATGCAACTGACTTTGTATTGAAGAAGTGCTCCTTTTGCCTCCTTTTGCATGAAGAGGAAGTAGAGTATGAGATGTCTTTCAAAGTTTTTGCTGCTGTGGGGAATGGTCATTTGTGGCAGTTATTTAAATGTTGGGTTTGTATATAAGCCATTTCCAGTCTTCTTCTGTTGCTCATGGTCTGTTTGCTTTGGCAGGAAATGAGTTGGTGATTTTTTTGGCTGACCAGAAGGAGCCCTACTTTAAGCCCCGTGTTAAGCTACCAATGAAGTAAGTATGGCTGTTCAGTGCTTGCCTTGGAAGGGCCTCTCTGCTCTCAGGGGGAGCTGCTGCACTTGTCTGTGCTCTTGTTGCCTCTTTGACTCATTGTTCACTTGCCCTTACAGCTCTGGTTCTTTGACCAACTTCCTGATCCATGCCCTGATGCATTTTTGTTTTGTTGGTCACATGATGGAGTCTATGGAGATGAGTTGTGTCTTTCAAGTTGTTTACTAATAAGTGTTACTTCCCAACCCTTATGGAATATTTGTGGTTTAGGTTTTGTCCTCAAATTAGTATTTAAAGTAGCCATATGTTGAAATATTGTTGCAGTTGATTTGGATCTTCAGGACTGTATTTCCTAGTGAAGTAAACTGTCATTCCATGGCATACATAGGTCTTTGTGGTGGGTAGGTTTATATCAATGCCAAGAGATGTTTTCAGGGAAATTCATCCATTTGCTGTAGTTACTAATGGAATCCAACCAATATCAGATGATTTAGAAGAGATAGGAAAGATGGTGTTCTGGTGTTTCTGTGTAGAGATGTTCCTTTGTCAAGTTTACATGTGGCCTTTAAAAAAACATCAGTTTTTAAGAAATGTAAACCAATCTGTTTATATGTGCATATGTGTTTATATGTCTAGCTTCAATATCCTGTTATATTTTTATGGCTATTCCTTATGAATAATGCTTACCAATAGTATTATGTTTATTAAAACGTAAAATGCTTTTATAGCCCAGCTTTATCTTCTGTATTCTACATATTTTTATTTTTCATTATTCCCTCCCATCTTTGAAGGAACTAATTTGTTTCATGCATTAGAAAGGATCTGCTTTTAATCCTTAATGTGACCTTGTTGTGTGTGTAAAGCAGAGTAGGTAAGTAAATAAAAAAAGATAGAACAAACAAAGGTAGGAAGGAATAGTAAAACCTGGCAGAAGGTAGGAGGAAATGGCATTGTGTTTTAAAAAATCTACCTGTGCCTGACTCCTGCTGTTTAAACAGCTCCTGTTGCCTTATGTTCCTGCTCTTGGAATGCAACCAGAAGATCCTGCTCTCTGAAACACATTTTGGTTGACTGGTTCTAAACAAATGTGAGGATTTAATGAAGTGTAGATAGCATTAACAGGATATGGCTGAAGAATGTCTGATAGCTGAAGTTTAGAGTTAAAATGTCATTTTCCTTAGACAAGGACAGCCTATCAGGTGCCTGATTTTGAGATACTTTTGGAATAGGTAAGGACTTAATCCTAAACCAGGTTGTTGAAAGGTAAGATTGTATTGGACCAGCTAATAATAACAGGGCAAGCCTGTGACTCTGACAAGTGCACTTTGACAAGTGCTTTTTGCATGCACACCTTTTTACCACTATTTGCATGTGGGGGCTTTTGTTTTT
The DNA here is from genome assembly GCF_037042795.1 of Molothrus aeneus. Classification (NCBI taxonomy): domain Eukaryota; kingdom Metazoa; phylum Chordata; class Aves; order Passeriformes; family Icteridae; genus Molothrus; species Molothrus aeneus. The sequence continues at coordinate 7,878,212 of NC_089656.1, read as the reverse complement.
AATTCCAGATCCCTTGGCGTCACCATAACCAGTGTAGTTCCTGGAGATTATGATGGAGATTCCCAAATGGATGTCCTCCTCACTACCCAGGCCCCAAGTCATGGCAAAGATGAACTTTCAGTGTTTATTTTCTGGGGACACAACCAAACGTTAGGTGAGTTGCTGAGTCTGGTTCTTAGTAAAATTGTTAGACTTCTTAATTCAAAGTATTGTCAAGAAGTTACAACTCATTTTTTACAGTGTAATGATTGCTTTTAGCACTAAAATAGGAATTAGCAGCTATTCAGCTTCACACCCATATATTATCCTGCTGTTAAACTGTGTTCAATAATTAATGAAAGAGAACAATACTTGCAGTGGATTATGCAACAGATATAACCAAACATTATTGTAATTTGGCAGTACCTATTAACTGAAGAGCTGCTTCTCATGGCTTCCCCATCATGCATGTCAGATTCACAAAGACAATCTCAAAAGATTTATCTTCAGTTTAAAATTCACAGGGAACCTGCTGTGAACTTAAGTGCATCAGCTTTCAAAATCACAAACCTAAACCTACCACCAGTAATACAGTATTTGTGTTAAACGAAATTCTTTAAAGACACTGACACACTAAAGTAAGTATTGGAAGAAGGTTTCTGGAGTCTCTTGCTAAAAGTTTTCAAGACCATTAGAATTGATTTTTCAGGAGTCTCTTAGCAGTGTTCAAGGTGTAGCTGATTCTGTCTTGGGGTAGAGTTATGGATTGTGTGAACTCTTGGAGTCTCCTCTGGTTTTGGTTGACTTTGCTAGGAAAAGGTTTGGAGAAGAATTTAGGACAGATAAGCAAAAGAAAATACTCTTTAAACCACAAAAACTACTGAAGAATAATCACTATTGTAAACAACTGTATCATGGCATAGTTACACGTGAGGCAAGTTTGCCTCAGACACCATTGCTTCTGGCTTTAATCAGAGCTGGAACAAGCAACCTGGAAGAGTGCAGTGGATCAATATTAAGTGAATATCAAGTATCTCTAGTATTGGGAAGAATATGAGGACTTGGATTAAGTAATTCTGTTTTGTGTCGGACAAAAACCCCAAGTGCTGGGGGAAACACAATGAGCATATGGGGCCCGGAGGAGGAGTCACAGGTTAAAAATTCAGGCAGTGGTTGGTATGTGCTGAGGCCACTGGCAAGGTATGGGGTGTCTCCTTGGGTAACAGAAGTGTGACAGACAAGTCAGTAGGAGGGGACTGCTGTATGAAATGTGGAAATTGTAAAGACAAACACTGTGGAGAGAGAAGGGAAATGGGAATAATCTGGCAAGGAGTTTGGATTACAAGTAAAAGTGAAGTCTAAGGTGATAACCTCATTGGAGCTTAGTCCTCACTTCCCATTTAGAAAATCTACCTTTATTGCTTATTTCAAATACTCAGTGTGTATAATTAAGAATGTTATTTAAACAGAAGTCTAACATACAATGAATGTTAAACTTTTAGCCTGTCTTCATCCCAGCTGTTTCAGTTTTCCTGTATTGAGTTTGTAATCAGTTTCCTGACTGAGTGATTGCAGTCATACACAGAAATAGGTTTCACTAAGATCTACTTGGAATAATTTGTTGAGGAGTTTGGTAGAGAGAGAAAAAGCCTTCAGTGTTTTAACTGTAACTCACCTTACCTGCAAAATTTCAGGAAGCCATTCAGTTTTTTATATTAAGTGGTGCCTTTTTGTTAAATCATTAAACAGGTGGTTTTAAATGAATAGCAGAATTATGTCTTAGTTGCAAATGCAAATATCAGAACATATTGGTAACTGAATAAAGTTAATGTTTTTATTTTTCAGATCTTAACCATAAAACTATGTTAAATAAGACTTTTCATGATGAGCCTCTAGTAATGGAGTAAGTATCACCTACTTTTTTACAGAACCACGTTTATAATGGTGACTAAGAGCAACTTAAATATATTTTAATGCTAAAATTTGAAACACATGCTCATGTTATTTATCTTTTAAGAACAGGGTGGTTTGTGTAATGTCAACTGATCCAACAAAAGATGGTGAACCAAAATGGTTATTTTTACAATTCTTGTATATTATCCTGGCAGTAGTAACTGCATGATCTTTTAATTTCTTTCATTTCAGTACTGTGAGTGTTCATTAAAAAAACCATTCGTTTCTCAGTGAATTTTGTAAGGCAAAAACCTTACTGGCTTACCAAAATGAGCAAATGTCCCTTTCACAATGTGCTTGCCTGTGTGTGAGATGCTGAACAAAAGTGGAGGGCAGTACATCTGTAAGGCAAAGCACAGGCAGAGTGGGAAGCACTGTCAGACCTTTACAGCAGCTCAGACAGGAACCAAAATTCAGAATCACAGCTGAGAGATCTTCAGGGCCCAGTGGGAAAATGTCCCAGTACAGATGAGGTTAAGAGCAGGTGGTTTGAACTCCTGTAGGGACTGAGGTGGCACTGACATTGTGTTCCATTTTCAGCTTCAATGGAGACTTGATTCCTGATGTGTTTGGTGTCACCAGTGACTCGAGTAAGCCACAGATCCTGCTGGGAGGGTAAGCTGAGGGCTCAGCATGGCTTTGGAACTGGGGCACTGTGTATCCACTTCCCACTGAAGTGTAGGATTTGTGTGTGAATCTTCTTTCTGTCCATGGCAAACATTCAGTGACACTCTTCATCTGCTCTTTATAGTAGAAATTCCATGAGAGCTGAGAAAACAGAGCCACTGATCATAGACATCAGAAATAGGAAAATTGGTTCTTGGAACAATTGGTTCCAAGTAATAGTCCCATTTGTTTAGTACACTTTTGATGTTTAGTATTATAATCTGTGTTATGGAACTTGTGCTGTATAAAAGCTGCTTTCAGGTTGATGATGCAAGAACTACTGAAACAGATCTTATAATTAAAGGGATGGCAAAAGAAAAATCTCCAAGTGTTTGGGGTAAACTTAAAAAAATGCTCTCATCTGTCTGGGAAATGATTTGTAATGGGAAAGTTGGGCACCAGAAGAAATCAAAAGCACAGGAAGTGCAGGATGTAAGTACTGAACTATATATATTAAGAAAAATATGGGGGAAGAGATTTCTGAAGTGGCATAAAGCAGAGGTGACTAAGTAGCAGCCCAAGTGTGCATACAAGTGATGTCTGTGTCACATCCCTTGTGTTAAGGAGTGCCTCAGGCCTTTCATGAGCAGATAGAAGTTAACTGACGCCTTATGAGATGAAAATGCAGCAAAGGGAACTAAGTTTCATGGTTAAAATTTCTGCTAGCCCTGGAATTTCTAGAATGGGACCAGTTATCAAATACTGAAGTAAAAATAAGGACATACTTAAATGCTTAACAAGGACTGTGCAAAGGGTTATTTTTAGCTTTTTTGGATATGAATGCTGAAATCAAAGCATAGCAAAAGACTGTGTCTCTACTGGCTCAGAAGAACCAGTCTGTAACCAAATAATAAAGAGTAGAAATGTCTAGTATTGGGCAGGATGCCAAAGAACTTAGTCTATCATTTGAAAATAAAAAACCTTATACCTGTAGTTCCTGTCTCTTCCTTTCCTAGGATAAATAACTGTTGAATATGTCGGTGGAAGTTGTGCCCTTCTTGGCAGTGTGCTTTTGTTCATTAATCCCAACTTGAATTGTATCACCATCCTTGTACTGGTGGCTTATGAAACAGATTTCAGATTCACAAGGATGTTTCTGAATGCTTTGCAATGATTATATATAAAATGAATTGTGTGAGCTCTTGAAGAAATGGAAAAGTGGGAAATATTTTTGTTGCATTTTTTTGAAGAAATTCTTTCAGGAGCTTTAAGATACAAATAAACTTACTCATCATAGCTCAAAATGAGACTGAGTGCTCTAGGTAATAGCATAAGCCATGTCTTGTTCATGGAAAACAGCCTTCTCATCTGCTTAGAAAAGCACTTATATATTTTAATCCAAAATGTTTTAAGATTTATTCTAGAACTGTATGACTAACTTCATTGGCAGTCTTCAAGACTGAAAACATAGAAAAACCTAGAGAAAATAATTATTTCTTTAGGATTAAGTGATGCATTTTAACATTTCTAAGACTTAATTATGATCTTTGGGAAGTAATCAGAAGATTATTTATTTTCTTACCATAAGTTAGTCAAGGAAGATAAGGACTTCAATAAAATGTGTGTAATGTCACTGGAATAAATAAAGCAGTTCCCAACTAGTAGTAGTAATATTTCTGCCTGCTGTTGTATAGTGCACATTGAGATTTTCCTGAGTGTTTTAACTAAGGGTTCTGAAAGTCATATTGTGACTTTTGAAGGATTTGTTGCACTTCAAATCACTGCTAACAGGGAGGTGTGCTGGAATTCAGCCATTTTTAGAATAGAAACCAGCAGGGGTATTTATAAATAAATAAATAAAAGCATCACCTGCTTGGGAAATTACATAATTAGCTAGTAGTCCATCATAATGTGAAAGTTTAATTCATATGTTGATTTTTAGGTGAGCTGAAATAAAGTGAATTTTCATGCAGCAGGCGTGAGCTGCTCGAACAGCATGTACTGACTTCTGCTCATGTTTATTAATCAGAAAGTAAATTCTAGAAGTACTTGCAGAAGTGAAGCTGCTTGAGCAAACTGAGAAGGACAGGGATCAGTGTCTCAGGATTTGCAGTACAGTTGGAGCCTTGGCACTAACTTTGTGGGTAGTGACACTGTTCTGTGCAAAACAAAAAAAAGTTGCTTTAGAAAATTAATAAAATGGAACTGAAGCCCCTGTGCTATGAATCATCCTTCACAGAACCTTTCTAGCAATTACTGGAGTTACTGAGTATCTTGTAAGCTAAACAGGAATTTTATCTCAGCATTGGGAGAACGTGCTTTCTGTCCCATTTTTATTTAAAGTTTCACTGTTTTTTAAGCTATATTATCATGATTAACAGTCCCTACACATTGATGAAATGTATTTTTATTCTTGTCTGTAGGAACTTGTCATGGCATCCTGCGCTGGAAACTCAAAGTAAAATGTATATACCACACTCCCATGCCTTTATAGATTTAAATAATGACTTCACTGCTGGTAAGTCATAGAAGTGTTAGATACCATCCTAAAAATAATTATCACTAAGTGTCAATGTCGTGTGTTGCAACTTCCTTCAGTAATTATATGATTTTGCTACTTCTGATTCGGGTTTTTCAGTTACTTAATTTTAATATCTATGATTTGAAAATTCTGGGTTTTAAAAAACAACTTTTAAAATAAATATCCTAATAGCATTTGCTACTTCTTGGTGATAATCATAACTACTGCTTGTTCTGAATGATGTTGTGTCCACCCTTAAAGTGTTGTTTGCTGCTCTTCACAATGCTGTACTCGAGTATTCATGGCAACTGCATCAGTGCTGCAGTTTTTCATTTGAGTATGGAAATAGGTAGTTTGATTCAGCAGAATGTTTCTAAGACTGGACTTAAAATTTGTTTTCAGGATTTCATTATGGCTTCAGTCTACTATGTTGTAGTTAATTCTGTTACTGATAGAACTGTGTTCTCCCTTTATTTTGTTGGGGTATTTTGTCAATGTGATTCAGTTACCATGGTGAATCTGTTTATCACTTCCATACCTGGCTCATATTTCCAAGCACATATTTAAATATTGTGATAAACTTAATTTCTTCACACACTAAATTAATTCTGAAGTGCTTTATCTTCTGCTAGATGTGCAATGTACATCAATTCATATATGGTAATTTTGGAAAGAGAGCTTATCTTTTTCCTGTTTAGTTCCATGGGAATGAGAGAGGAATGATTCCATAAATTTAATTAAGATGCTTATAAATGTTGGGGATTAAGTTAATTGCTTTAGTATGCAGTCAAACCTTAATAGCCAGTTCTGGCACATTGCTATGTGAAGCTGTCAAGTGGAAATTCCAACTAGAAAATTAAATATATGGTTGCTTACCATAATCAGTGTCATGTAATAACCAGTTCTAACACACTTAGCTCTAGAAGCCTTCTGGAATTTTTTTTTAGTGGCATAAGCAGCATAGATGAGCATTCCAGGTAGCATTTTAAGTTGAGTACATTGAAATCTAAACTCAGAGGTGAGTAAAGGTGAGAAGTCTAAGATCCTTACATTGATTGGTCACGGACTGATCAATTTTTCAGGGTTTTTGACAGCTGCCAGACTAAAGAATGTTCCAAGAGTTCTGGTTAGTGCTGCTGCTGTGGAAGCTTCTCTATTAAATAGAAATGAGAGTCAGGATCTTTGTGTGGGTAGTGCTGGGAGCTTTTATAGAGTCACATCTATTTTTATATCTCAAGATGGGAGTAGAGGCTCCTGTGAACCTCTTCCCATAAAGATCCTGACTTCTACTTTCTTGTAGCAGCAAGGCTTTGACACCTCACGTTAGGATGTTAATGTTTAGTGCTGTGGGAAGTGTTTGTTACAGGAACCTGGGGAAAATTGTAAGGAAAATAATTCATCCTGACAAGAAAACTGGAGAAACTATTACAGTATTATTATTTTTTTAAGTAATGTTTTACTTCTAAGGTGGGAATGATAGTTTTTTTTTTACTGTCCCTATGAAGATGGGACTAACCAAGAATAACACGTGTTGCTGAAAAATAGTATCAGTATATCTGATATTTCATGACTGATGTGTTTTTCCAAAATGCCAAAATGAAAAGTTGCCAGTTGTGTAGTCCTGCCTGTGGATTTGTGGCAGTTCCCTGACATCAGCTCTAGTAACTGCTTGGAACTGGGGCTGCTGAGGAGCACAGTTCATTATCACTGGAGTTATTAAGTTGATCCAACTCACCATGCAGGATTGTCAGAGCAGATGTAAGCACAGGGGAAAGGTTGACTCCTCTTTTAGTAGCAGCAGATGTAGGCTGCCTTTAACCAAGCATGAAATTGTACCTTGAATCTCACTGTGCCTCTTCCAAAAAATACCTGTGCAGTGTTCTCACCACGTCTGCTCTAATTTGTGTGTCTGTACAGAGCTGGGAAGTGACTCATAGGCAGTCATCAAAGGAGTCAGGTGATAGGAATTCGGGGGAAAAAGGGCAAAACAACAGAAGCTGGAAGTGTGTGCAGGACTGGTGGGAAAGGCCCTGGGGCAGGCAGGGCACAGGCAGTGCTGGGTACCAGCGTTTGTCCATGGGGCTGCTGAGGAGGGGAGCGTTCCTGTGACTCAGTGCTCACCCACACAGCCACTCTGCAGTGGGAGCAAAGCCTCATCAGGAGCAGGGCCTGCTGCACATTAGAATTGTATTAATTAAAAAGGAGGCATTAACAAGATGCAGGGGAATAATCTGCCTGCTGAAATCATGCGGCCCAAAACACTTAATAATCATGGGATTTGATGCTGCTGTGGGATTTTTGGACTGAAATATTCAGGCTGTTTACTCACAGGCAATGCTACTGTTCATGATTATAAGGATATAATTGCACCTAAAATGGATGGAGTGATTTTTGTTTACAAATAGATCACCAGGACATGCCATTTTACTTGTTCTCCATGGATTTTTCTGCAGGTATTTTTAAAGGTTTTTCTAATATTCTGCAATATTTTGGCACTCTTTGTATTCTGTAACAGATGCAGCCAATTTGATGATTTTTAGCTGGGCTATTTTTGGCAACTCTATCATTATAAACAGCTTAGGAGATTTAAAGTGTGCTTGACATAAAACAAAAAATCCTCTCTGGGCTGAGAAGCTTTTTGCTAGTTTATTGCCTAACCCGTTTTCAACCTGCTGATATTAAACACTCAGAGCAGAGCTTTTAATTGCCACACTTCTCGTGCTCTGGGTGAAATGAAGTTGAATTGTTATGATTTCATTATATGAGAACTTGCTCATAAAGATGTGTTTAATCCCTGACAATGCTTCATGAAAGGCTAACAGTGTAAGGATTTTATAATCCAAAAATCCTCTAACGGCAACAAAGATAATACTAATCTTTCTTGGTCAGAGATAAACTGGGCTGTTTCAGAGAGTAATGCTGCTGCTGTTTTTAAAGAAAGCATCCTCATGCAGAGGTCTCAGCTCCCTATAATTATTGATTCAATAAGGAATTCTGAGTTAGACCAGGAATTTCATTTAAACCATGCAAAAATTTGCAGTATAAAACCTTTACCCAAGGGTCTGTATGGAAAAACCAAATAGCAAACTTTCAAGTGTATTTTGCATGCATATTAAGCATGTGTTGCTCCAGGGAGGAGTATCTGCTTCACAGAGAGGCTGAGCTGGGAGGGGATGTCTGGAAAGCCTCCCCTCACTGCCACTGCTGGGACATGGCCCTGAGGCTGCAAGGTGAGGAGCAAATGTGCTGGCCCCTGTTAGAACAGGGCTGCTGGGTGTCTGGTAATTCATACTCACACTTGTCATTAGTTCTTTTTCACAGCTGGCTTAGGACAACAATCTCCAGCTAATAATAATAATAGGCTTGTGTGAACAGATTGACATTGGGTGTATTTTACAAAGCAAACAGTCCAGGTGAGCATTTCCAAAGAAGGATCATCAAGAGTCCTGTCTTAAAAATATCACAGTTTAAATTTTTAGGATAGTGATTATTTTGCTGTATATTTTTTTTTCTACTTAGACTATTTTGTTACTTTTATTGTAAACATTCTACAATGTCAGATATTCACTTAGTGCTAGTGCTGTCTTTCTAAACTTGGGAGGGGGGAAAAAGCAGGATTATTAAACCATAGATTTGTTTGCATTCAGAAATACAAGTCTTCTACCAAGAAGTCAGACCCTACAAACACTTCTAGAGTGCTCAAATACATGAGACAAGCTGCCTTGGACTGTGAGTCCCACTGTAACTTCATACTGTACATGTGTCACTGTATCCTTGAATGCTGGGAAAAGTAGCTGATGTATTAAATACTCTGTATGTCACTTGGATATGTGACTCCACAGTTGGGAAGTCCTGATCTCATGTTGAACACTAGCATGTGGTGTGTATAGCTGGAGATATTTCTGGAGCTGTTTATATAAAATGAAGGAAAAATCATAAATTTGGGTTTGGGAAAACTAAAGTGGAAAAATCATTAGTCAGAAACAGCTTGCTATAAGCTAATTGCTAGTCTCTTTACTGATTTCTGGTGTTAATTTTCTTATGTTGTTTTGCTTTGGGAATTTAGAAACCTAGTGTACCAGAACGTTCACAATGTGTTTGGTTTTTGATTCCCACTTAGTTTAAATGTATAAATGTAGATAGTTTTTTTCTTGCAAACCAATCACTCAAATCATGGGTGATATTTCTGTTGTAGTCATTTAAATCTAGATTCTGAAAATAGTCTAATGCTTAATGTCAGATTCTCTGGTCATATTTTCAGTGAGTTTGCTCTTCATGGAAGCTGGTAGTCTCTCTGCAGCTCATATTACTAGCAGAGCTGATTTTCTGCAGTAGATCTGCATTTATTCACTATTCAAATCACTGGCAAACAAAGTATCTGGTGGCATTTTAAAACTTGGGTGGGGCATGGGGGGTGTGTGCATATATTTGAAGTCAATTTGTTCTCTCTGGTTCTGCCCCCTCCCTTACATTTCTTCCTGAGCAAATATTCAATAAAGCCATGTCACTGTGTCATTCTTTGAACAGGTAAAATTTTTAAAATTTCTTATCAGAATTTTAGCTCTGATAGCAGAGCTTACCTCTGAGTTTACTGCAAATAATGGAGGCAAAAAATGTATCATGTAAGATAGGATATATTTCAGAGGGCTTCAGTCTGTAAAGTTTTGTTTGTTTTTCATTACTTCTACTCCTTACATGTTTGTTTTGTCTAATTAGAACTGCTTTGGCTTATATGATCCCCTGTCACCCCCATTCCTCCACTTGCTCCTTCCCAGTGTTCAATCCCACAGGAAGTTCCAGCTCATAAAATCAAACCAGAGCTGGGTTTAGCTTGATCTCCTCCTGCTGATGGGACTGAGCTGCTTTTGCCAATGGCTTCTCTTACTCACAGCTTTCCTTGCAGAGAGAACCAAAGGATGAGTAGATATCATTAGAGAAAAGAAAGAGCTTTAGGTTTAAATTCTTTTTTCCTAATCTTTCTAAAAGTGCCCATAATCTCTGCTATCTGCTTAGCAGTTTTAATTTTAAAATTGCCATTATAAAGTGTCTCAAAAGCTATTCCTTTTGCAATTTTTAATTATATACTGATATAGTTATATACACTGGGGAGTTATATTATATTTTTATGGGAATCAATAACTTAATACAGGTGAGAAGTAAATTGGTTCTGCCCCAAATAGCATTTTGTTGAGAAAACATGAATGTGAAAATGGGTTCTGAAAGCACTCTTGAGGGACATTATTTTCTGTTCCTTGAAACAATGTTGTTGCCCATATTCTGGAAATAAAGAGCACTTTCTGTCTGAAAGCTCATGTTTAACAACAAGTACCACATGTAGAGGGTTTCTCTCCCTGAATAAAAAACTTAGGAACAGAAGAATGAAATTCGTAAGATTTTGTTTTCTATTTTGATGTAGTAAAGAAATAAAACTGATTATATCTAACTTTTTTTGTATAAAATTTGTGCATAATAGAAGTATTGTACAATTAGTATTGTGTAGTTACAACAAAAAAAAATTGTAAGTAATGTTTGGTTTTAAATACTTTTTTTCCTGCCAGTGTTCAATCTGTAATTTAAATAAAGTTATCTTTTATTTTGCCTTGGGTTTTAGGGTATTTAATGATTTTAATACAGTTGTTACATTACCATTCTGTCAACACACTGCAAAGCAGAGATTTTTAATTCAGCACATTATTTACATATGGATAAAGCAGGCACTTTCATCTCCAAAAGTAACTTCTGATTAGAGAGTATGCACAGACACTCCTGTTCTTCCACACTGATGAAATCATTTTTAGGCATGTTTGAAGTGTACACATAAATGTTCTAATTGGGTTCTGCCTGGTCCATGGCAATAGTGTTTATAATAAGGGCACCTTCCCCCATCCTTCATCAACTTAAACTTCTGAAGTCAATGTGAAATCAAGCAGTAACTTAATGTTGCTTGTACCCTGGTGGCTTCTCAAGACAGTCAGGTGCTGGGGGGTTTTTCTGAAATAAAGCCCTCTGACATTAAACAGAAAGGTCAAAACAGTCATTAGTGAAATGAATGCTCCATCTAAAAATAGCACTATTTTTATAACACTCAAAAGTGACAGAAAATAACAAGGGTAATCAGAAGTGAACTTGGAGCAGGTTCTGTACAGTTAGGTTTTATTGCAATTTCTAGTTCTAGTAAGTAAAATCAGGGGCAGTAGGGTGAGACTGCAATACTGTTTTATTTACTGTTGATTAAAAGATTCATTGAAGCTAACCAGTTTGAAAGAGGGTTCAGAATTCTCAGCTGGGGTGCTGTTGTTGCTGTTTTCCTTACTGGCTCTCACTGCCTTTCCCAGGCAGCCAGCAGCAGAGGCCAGGCATTGTGGAACCCTTGCCTCCACTGTGCCTCTGCACTGTGGCCAGGGTTTGGGTGCTCAGCTGAGAGCAGGGGCCACAGGCAGGGATGGCTGCACAGGAGGGAAAGGGAGGTGGAGAAGAAATCCAGGCTGAAGGCAGAGAATTGAGTTGGAGATGAATTTCTATAAAAAGAGGATGTTCATTTCAGATGGGCTTGAAGGAGGACTGTGTGTGGTGTGCAGGGTAAGGGAAGCACAGCTGCTAAGGCTGGGTTGGGAGGAGTCTGGAGTAGCTGTGTGAGAAAAACCATGGGCTGTGGATCAGGGCTGGACTGCTGAGGGTATGGAGGTGAATGGTTGGAAAGTATCTGTATGTTTATTTCAGCAGCAAAAAGTTTTGCAGGAAAAATAGAAATGCTTTCATGTTTAAGGTGTCCAAATTCTGTCCTGCATTTTAATCTGTCTTTTTTTATGGATTTCCTTTGTCATGATCCATAAGCTGTTGCAATTATCACAGAATGGTTTGGGTTGGAAAGGACTTTAAAGATCATCCAATTCCAACCTGCTGTGGGCAGGGACACCTTCCACTATCCCTGGTTGCTCCAAGCTTCATTCAACCTGGCCTTGGACACTGCCAGGGATCCAGGGGCAGCCACAGCTTCTCTGGGCAGCCTGTGCAGGGCCTCACCACCCTGACAGGGAAGAATTTCTTCCTTATTTCTAACCTAAACCTGCTCTCGTCCAGCCTAAGGCCATTCCCCTTGCTCTGTCTCTGCACGTCCTTGTCCAAAGCCCCTCCCCAGCTCTCTTTATGTCCTGGAAGGGGCTCTAGGGTTTCTCCTGCAGATGAACAGCCCCAGCTCCCAGCCCATCTGTACAGGAGAGCTGCTGCTGCCCTTGGATCAGTTTGGTCCAGGCCCTGGGTTCTCAGCAGCTGCTTCTCTCCAGTGCAGTTCTCTGGTTCCCAAGCCCCATGGCACAAATGCTGTGCTCTTGCTGCCCCAGAGAGTACCACAGACAGTAGTGGTTGGGTAAAGCTCCTTTAGGTGCATTGCACAAACATTGTCAAAAATGTAGCTGGCTCAAGATGGGCTGTGCTGTGTTCAAATTACAATTTTAGTGTTTGTGCCTGTGTCTGGGGTGACTTGGACATTGATACAGGGTAGTTCTAAGTGTACTAAATAAACTCAGTGAAGTCTAGCCAGTCAAGTTTTATGTTGCTTTTGAGGGAGATTTTTCAGTCTTCAGTGGGCCATATGTGATACAGTGTCAAAATTCCCTGATCCTGTCAAGTAGAGATGGATGGAAGTGCTGTGCTTCCTCTGTAACAAGCTTTAGGTTCTTGGAGCTAGGAGCACTGTACTCAAATAGCTTCCCTTTTACAGGCAGAAACACACATTCTAATAATCTCTTTCCTTTTTTTTTTGTAAGAATGAATGCTGAATTCAGTATTTTTCTATATATATATTAACTGGCGATCAGATGTAGCAGAGCTGGGGTAGCAGCATCTTATTACTAAGCCAGTTACTAAGTTAAATTAAATTATAGCCAAATTTGCCCACCAACTCACTTTTTAAGGTTGGTTGTGAGTAAAATGCTAATACACAGTGGTTTTGTGTTGCAGCATTATGAGATACCTTCTGTATTAACTGTCTGGTGTATATTTTAGTTGATTTTCAGTATTGTAGATGTAAAATGCTGGGTAACCTCCATGCTTCCTTATTGTATTCTCAGGCTGTTGAATTTTGTTGATGAATATTCCAATTACTTATCTTGTATTTATGTTAATCACTGGCTGTTAAATCCCAAATAGGAAAGTGTATTTAAATGTGAACACACTTTGCATTTGTTTAAGAGAAAGGTTTCCTCTCAGGCAGTATTGTTTTTTTACTTCTATCCATTCACTTGGGCCATAGGTGCTGCATCTCAGGAAATCTGCCTGAATCTGACAAGATCTTCCCCCATCCCAACTATAGAGTATTTTCCTTATCTTTGCTGCATCATGTCACAAATTAAGGATGCAAGAAATGCCCTGCAGGCTTAGTCTAGTGGTCCATCCAGCCAGCTCAATAACCTTTCCCTGGCGGCAGCAGCAGAAAAGTGGATTTTTTTCCTCTTCCTGTTTCATATTTCCATTTTTATATCTACAGAATCTACAACTACCCTAAGGCTGTTAAAGGTACCCTGTGCCTTTTATTTTTACCATCTCCTCATGTGCCTGTTGTCTGGTAAAACCATCACCTTTGGATTCTGTAAAGAATTCCTTGTTGAGCTCCAGATTAGTTGGTTTAATAACCTCAGGCTGGAAATATCTCTCACTATGCTGCCATTAGGGTCATAGGAATTTGAACAGCCCTCAATACTTTGTCTGTGCTTTTTAAACTTAGAGATCTTTATGGAATAGATTCTGTTTCTTACAGCTGAAATTGCAACCTGAACTGCCTTCCAAAGGCAGTGTGCAGCATATCTACAGACAAGTGGCTTTTTCTGAGCATATTTAATATGATAGGCATTCCTTGTAGGAACAAGGGGCTGAGTTTTCTTGATACAGCCAGAAGCAAAACAGAAATGTTGCAGTTTTCAATGTGATTAGTGTATTGTAATACAAACAGTGTAGAAAAGAACTGCATATGTCTTCATTGCTGTGTAACCCCAGTACTGATCATACAGATATTAATGCATTTGTTGGCTCCATCTGTTCTCCTGCAGCTCTTACATATTTAGGAATTTAGTAATAATAGACATGGAAAGCAGTGACAGTGAGGTGGGAGGCAGGTTGTGGACACCATTCCTTTGGAAAGGAAACATTTGCAAGGATTCTTTGCTATGGCTGTTAGGTATTTTAAAGTGCACAGATTCTTCCTTGTTGCCTCTCTGAGATGCTCTTGGGGTCAAAAACTTACATAATCAAACCAGAAAGAATCATAAAGTGAGATAGGTTGAAAGTAACATTGGGAATTAACTGATCTAGAACACTGTTCCAGACAGGACTTGTGTTTTCTTACACATTTCTTTCACAAACTTGGGAGAAAACACTTTAATTCTGAACTATACAAATTTGTGAGTTTATTTCAGGTGTCTAAATTGCATCACCTTTTTATACTGCTCTTGCAAAGAAATGCTTTTGTTTTGCTTGGTTTGAAATCTGACATTCTTGATCCAAATGGGTAATTAATTGTTAATATTAACAATTTGACTTGGATTCAGTGCAAGAGAGTTTAATCCCAGAATCATGCATGAGCATTTCAAACTTGTAGCTTCTAAGAAGGCTTAAGGATAAGCAAGAGGACAATTGGCAATAAGATAGCAGTGGGACTGGTTCAGAGGGCTCTAGAGCTAGAGGTGGTGTTGTTGTACCTGTATTAAGCTGTCCTGTGGGAAATCACAGCTTGTTCCTTTAATGCAGGAGCAGCTTGGCACCAGCTCCTCTACACTATTTTTAGAAGACTATCTGCTCTCTTAGCCTGCCTTTGCATTTTGCCAGTGCAGTGTGACATTACAGCAGCCTTGGAGCTGCTCTGCTGTGTTGGTTCCATTTGCTCTGTACAGTGTTATGCGCCTGGAGTTAGGAAAAAGGAGATGGAGGAGTACAGGGAGAGAGAGGGGCAGAGAGCAAAAGTCATTTACTGACTAAAGAGAAGCTGGTTTGGGGGAGGGAGTTCAGTGCAAAACAGGAATGTTGCTGAATGGAATTGTCTTTAAGCTGCTGAGGAGAAAGGCAGTGCAGGGTCCTGGGCAGAAAGAACCCCAGCACCAGCACGGCTGGAGGTGACCTGGAGCAGCTCTGAGAGGGGCCTGGGGGTCCTGGTGGAGAGCAGGAACCAGCACTGTGTCCTTGTGAGGCCAGTGGGATCCTGGGGGGCTTTGAGAAGAGCACTGAGCAGGTCAGGGAGGTGACCCTGCCCCTCTACTCAGCCCTGGTGAGGAGCACTCAGCGCTGTGCCCAGCTCTGGCTCCCCAGTACCACAGAGACAGGGAGCTCCTGGAGCAGCTGAGGGTGACACAGATGGTGAAGGGACAGGAGCATCTCTGGCGAGGGAAGGCTGAGGGAGCTGGGGCAAGTTCTGGCACGGTGCCATTGGGTGAGTTCTGTCTCGTGTTGGCAGCTGTGCCACCTTGTCTCAGTCTGGGGCAGAGTCCCAAAATGTGGATAAAGAGCATTAACAGAGGGAATGCTGAGTTACCCCTGGCCAGGATCTGCCCTTGCACCGAGGACTGACTCAGCACTGAGGGTGGAGATCAGCTCTGCAGTGAGAGATGGAGCCAGAGGTGCTGGGGAGAGGTTCCAGAGCAGGAGAATGGCTGAGGGGCACCCAGCCTGCCCCAGCTGGGGAGCAGATGCTCATCCTTGGCTGGGGATTTCAGGAGAACACTTCAGAGCCTGTTGTAGCATAACCTGGGAGCAGCAGAGCCCAGAGCTCAGTAAATTTCACTACCAAGTACAGCAAGGACCCTACTTGAAATGATTATTTAAACCTCAAAAACATTTTTTTAAGATATAGTGGCATTTTGACCTGAAGGAAAATCAGTTAAGGTTTCTGTTATTTCTGTTTGTCTTTCTGCCCCTGTGAACATACTGGATTTTTTAATATTTTTCTGGCTTATATCAATAGTAATCAACATTATTGCACAAGCTTCCTTCTAGATGCAAAGTTAATATTTGAAAGTATATATAAGTTTTCTAACTTACATTTCTACTGTCTTCAGATTATTTTCATTACTTCTGTCTCACCTTCAGGAAGTCCTTAAGTATCACTCTAATTCATTCCAATGAAGCACACACTATCATGCTTTTCATGTGTATGCTGTAAAGGAAATGGCCTTTTCAGATATAAAGAGGAATAAAATTAAATGATAAAGCTTTTAAGCTGTGGGGGGAGGGAAATCAATAAGGAGAATCTCTGTTGTTTTTTGTGTGTATGTGGGGTTTTGTTTGGATTTTGCTTGTTAGGTGTGGGGAGGTTTCTAGTTTTGTGGTTCTTGTTTGTTACTGGGTTTTTTCCCCAGGAAGACAATATCCCTTATTGTGCCATTTGAAATTCCCTGTACAGCCATCTACCTGCTTATTCAGTAAAACACCTCAGGGTAAAGCATTAATATTCTCTTTTCTTTTTTTTCTTTTTCCTGCAAAGCTGCAAAGTAACCATTGTGTTCTAGCTCAAAGACTGGCAGTTGAAATTGCAGGGAGGGAGGAGACAAAGAAAAAGAAAACAGGTGTTTAAATCTTAAGGAGTAGTTTTCTTAAATCTGGATTTCTTAACACTGAACTTAATTTGTAAAAATTTTTTTATTCTTCAACATCCACTTTTTTTTTTTTTAATAAAAGCTTTTTCTTCCCATTTTCCTCATTTGGGGACTTCTCTAAAAGGCAGCAAATAACCTTCTCTTTAGCCTTGCCAGATAAATCCTTTGAAGCTCTATTTTGCACTGGTTTGATGTTTTTAAGAATTTTAGTGTATAGGAAGCCAGAAATATTTCTCCATCTACTTTTCTTCTCCTGTCAACAGTGTATCTGCTGCCTAATTCACCATATCCCAAACAAAAGGCTAGTTGATATTTAGTGACTCCTATTTATAGAGAAGAGTACAAGACACGAAAATAGTTTTGAGGTTTGTGGTTTTAGTCTTTCTTACTTAATATATCACTAGATTATAATGTATTTATAACTTTGAAAATATAGGTCATATTTTTAAAATTATACATATTTACTAAGTGATCAAATATTTGAGAGTGTGGTCTACTGTTAAATATCTCCTTTCTTTTATATTTTCCTCACAGATTTGTTCCTTACCACATCACCAAATTCCAAAACCATTCAGTTTGAGACATGGGTAAACAAGGTAAGAAAGAAAAAGTTATAAACACCAAAGAGTTATCTTCTGACATTTATGGTGATTTATAGATAGAAGACTGATCAGTTTGGTTTTATTCTTGCTGTCTAAAAGATTTTTTTTCTTAATTTTAAGTGAGCTTTGTTAGATACATGACTCTAGGTCTTGGGTGAGATTTTCTGGGACAGAGGTTCAAAATGTCACTTCTGACTGTGCAAGTTACATTTGAGGAAATCCCAAGTCCTGTTAACTAAATATCATAACTGCAATTTAGGAGTGAGGAGTAATAGATCAAGGGATTAATAATTTATTGAGATTCTGCTTTTGTATTGTCTAACCTGGCCAGGGGCATCCTTTGTACCTTGTTACCCAAAAGGACTAGAGAGCTATAAGTTCACTTTTTAATGATGATAGAAAGTGCTCAGTGTGTTTCTTGTTAGTTAAGGGATGAGTTTTTGCCTGAAAATGAATCCAGCAGATCACAGTGAGTCACTGCAGAACAGAGGCTTGTGTGAGATAACCTGGCCATCTTCTCCCAAGCAAGAGTACTGAAAGCACTGAGTCATGAATCCTGGATTTACAGCTTTAGGTAGACTTTAAAAATCATTGCCTGTTGAGTGTTTGTAAGTACACAAAGTGTTTGTCCTGTTAGTGGGATTTCTTTGAATTTTCTTACAGATTTTGGACTCATATTCTAAATATAATCCTGCATTATACATTTTGTATTGATAGATTTGCTTATCTTTAGAAAGAAAGAATTCCATTCTTTGGAAACAATCAACCTAGGAAAATAGGTCATACATGTAAAATGCTTGGACATATGTATGAAAATACAAATACTCTAACTGATCCATTAAAAGCTGGTAAACTGGTCTTTGTAGAAAAAATAATTCCCTTCATTCATGCACTATAAAATGCTTTTTAAATATCTGCCTTACACAAGATATGTTTTTAGGGCTAACTAAGGACATCTTCTATTTCACTGCGTGGAAATGCATTAATATTAATTTTTCTCATCAGAATCACTATAAATTATGTGTCAAGGTAAAGATACATAGTCAGACATGCAGTACAAACAGCACTGACTGTGTCCAGAGTTGCATTGGAGTCTGCAAACTAAAGATGATGGGAGTCCTGTTGGATATGGAGAACTCTGCTCCCTTCCCAAGCCTTTGGCCCTGTGCCTTTGTGTGCAGAGCCCTGTGCTGAGCTGGTGGCAGTGACTGGGGAAAGGGGCCTTGGCTCCTCTGACATGGCTGCAAAAACTCAGCACCCTCAAATGGGTTTGTGCCAGCTGTGATCCAGTTCTGTGATAAACAAAGACTCAGCATGTTTTATCTTTCTAATGGTATAATGGGCTATTGTTTTCTCTAGGCCTAGATTTAATAAAGGATAAATAAAACAAGTTCTAAGCCAGACCTAATAAAAAATCAGTTTATTTCCTAATTAGAAGGCAAATCAGGAGCCTATTTTTATGCAGGTGTGTTGTTATATATTACATATGTCTATAAAATCACATGTTAATATGCAAAAATGCACAGTAGTATTCATAATCACTTAATTATCATTTAGATAATGTTGCTGAAATAATCCAATCTCTTCCTCACAGCACAGCAAAATTTATGGAAATTGTATCTGAATATTACTACTGATGGATTTCCACAAGAATCCAGGAAGGATTAGAAATGCAAAAGCTCAGTCCCAGTTTTTGAAGAGTGCAGTTTTTTCCATAGCTGAGATGTCTCTCTCTTGTCTGCTAAAGCCCTTCCCTAGTGATCTGTATTTTCTTTGGTTCAAAAGTCAGTTTTTATCACTTACTCTGCAATTCAGTCTTTCCATCATCCTTGTCCTGTTTCCTAGGATGGGAACTTCTCTAAAGTTGGAAAAAGTAAGGAAATGCCCAGTGGTGCCAAAGTTGTTGGACAGTCTGTGTTTGCAGATTTTGGTGAGTTTGCCTCTTTTACACTGCCCTGAGTGCTGCTTTCTCTTGTTTTGGTTAGCTGATTTGCACCAGAGAACAAAGAAAAGTGTTTAGCTCCAAATGGGGCTTTTATGTTTCTCTGCTTTTTCTCTTTAATGTGTTATATTTGTTTGAAAATCTTGAAATGTCTGGGAATAATTATTTATAAATTCAGCTTTGGTTATCCCAGTACATTCTACTTCACATGTATCTAATTTTTGTTGCTTTGAGGTGTGATGCTACAGTAAACTTATTTTATCAGACACTTATTTTATTTGTCAGGATTTTAATTTTTTTGTCTCTAATCTTGTTCAGAAAACATAATCTGATTAAATGTTTCTAAATTCTTCCCTTGTACAAACTAATAAAGACTAAATGAAATAAAATTACTTGACTAAAAATTGCTGGAACATGGTAAAATCTTAATGGTTGTAATTGAAAATTCTGGAAGGCTTTTGGACAGAAGAAAAATTTAATTTATATGCAAATCTATTTTTGCAAAGGTTAGTGAAAGCCTATATTTTTCTATTAGAATGTACCTTTCCAATCAATTGTGGCTTATCAATGTTTTTGTTATGTTACAGAGAATGGGGCATGTTGGTTTTGTAGTGCAGACAATACTATTTTTCTGTGCAGTAAAATAGCAATTTTCCAACCAGAGGCAAAGTATTGCAGGCCTGACTCTGCTGACATAATTGACTGTAAATAACATCTTAAAAGAATAATTTACTGTATTTATACAACACCCTTATTACAATGAGACTGACCCTGTCTTCAAATGTTGAAACAATGCAATTGTTTGACAACATTTCCTTCAAAATGACAATTTTTAAACTTCTTAGAGTGTGACTCACTTGCTCTGTGCTGCCACATACAAGTGTTGGGAGGCTGACCTGTGAATGCAAGGCACCTCTGCTGGATGGGCAATGGTCCTTAGATCAGATCTACAGGAAATGAACTCAGGTAGAACCTGAACCATGCCCCAGACTCTTCCCTGAAATGTTTGCCCCATTTTCTAAAATCTTTGACAAAGTTTTAATAAAATATTTTACTATTTATCTTCAAGTTTGAATACTTACCTATGCAATATATGAAGGAAAGAATAGAATAATACAGTTTTTGCAGGTTAAAAAATAACGTGTGCTGTGTCTTTTGTAATAATTTTCCAAGCTGATGTTCTGAATAATGTGTCTTAATAGATACTAAATAGAAAATTTTTTATAAGCTTTTAATAATAGCAATGTGAAGAGCTATCTTAATGTAGGATAATTTTATCTCTAATGAGCCCAAATGATAAATCATAATCTTAGAAATTCATAGTAATTAATGGAATTGTAATAAACCCTGGATATCTTCACAAAGAGAAGTGGAAGTGTTCCAATGTTAAAGTTAGAATTGTGACTGTGTGGCTAAAAGGAGAGTGCAGTGCTATGCAGGGCAGTGGTTTGGTACAGCTGCTTTGGGAGGAGGGGCAGTGGCCCAGGGACTGCTGGGCTGGAGTTCCAGCACCCTTGTTCAATGCCCTCACTGCTAATTATCATCAGATTGATTTGTTCTGCACCAGCCCAACAGCAAAGGGGCAGCATCTCCCATGATGGCCGTGCTGCTCTGGCACAGTACCTGCATTTCCCCCTGTGCTAGGTCTGCTCACATTCAGGTACTTCACAATGCTGGCTTTGAGCTTACAGCTGCTTGTGCTGAGCTGGAGTCAAAGACAATGATTACTAGAAATGGATTGTCAGACTTGAACCTCTCCTGTTTTCAGTTTTCCATTTCAAAACTGACACAATAATGATTGTAAGTCAAAGGAAGTTAAGGTGTGATGGTTTGCAGTTTGGAATAATGTGGCCATCTATAATGGGGCTCACTGATTGCACAAATCAAAATACCACAATGAAATGGAAATGAGATATATTAGAAGATTGTGCTGCCTTCTACCTTTGGCAGGTTCTGCCAAGCTGTGCATGATGCAGAATGTGCTGTGCACTCACACTCTGCTGTGCCACAGGCATCCTGCTCTTGGCACGGGGACACAGCCACTGGCACTAGAAATGTTCAAAACACAGCACAAGCCTCTGACATTCTTACTTCTGGCTTGCCTGCCTCTATTTTTCTTCCCCTCCTTGACATTTTCTGTACCTCACAGCTGATGTGCCAGCTTTGCCATTTGCTCAAGGTCTCAGAGGGTTCTGTATCTCTGTGCCTTCACCCTGGCACTTGTCATGAATTTACCGTGTGCCTGTTGGGCTCTGCAGCGCTGTCAGAGCTGAGCTTGGGGCTCTGCCACTCGGGCTGCTGCCTTCCCTCTCACACCCTCCTTTGTGCTCATGCCTTCTTGCAGTGCAAGGTTCTGATTTACTGATCACACCTGCCTCTTCACAAAACAAGCATTGTTTCAAAAGGTCACTTTGTCTAACATTCTTTCCTGCTTCCGAAAATTTTATTTCAAGTACCCTTTCCAGCCATGAGTATTTACCAGTCATTTTGAAAAAGGGGGGAGCTTTGTATGAGCTCTGACTGAGCTTATACAAAGCTTATTCTGACTGAGAACTTCCAAAAGCAACTAATTTGGGGTAAGATTTCCTTTCTTAAACTAAGCACGTTGAACAACAGCTATCAAGTATAAATTATTTGGCTAAGTGGAGTTGGAAAAACCAGCAATTAGGTGACTCATGAGAAGCTGTCACAGATGTTGGTATAATCTTAGTACCAAGTGTTCCTGAAGTACTGAAAAAATAAAGATTTTTTTCATTAAAAAAATATGCAAATGTATGTTTGTATGCATCTGAAGGTCCAGTACATTTTATATATATATATATATGTGTGTGTGTGTGTGTGTATTTTAATGGAAAATTACATAGAAGGATGTGTGTATATATCAATACACTTATGGTAATGGAGTAGACCTTACACTTTATAACTAAGTTGGAACCTCTGTAATAAGTAGCACTTCCCTCTGTTACATGATAGCAGTGATTTGTACATCAATCTGATCAAAGGACAGGGAACAATTGACAAATTTGTATTGCCCTTTTAAAAATAAATCAGAAATGCTTTTTGACATCTATTACAAATGGCATTTCAATTGATTAAGGTGAGCAGAGTGGGACGCTCGAGAATTTTGCACTTATTTAGTTGCCACATTGCTCCAAACAAGTAAGAGCTCTTCATTATTACTTTTTCTATTCTTCTCATGTCACTATGGTAATTGCAGTGCAGTGGTTGCTATAGCAAAAATGATTAATCCTGCACTGTTGTTATCTGTGAGCTGGCAGAGGAGTTTTATAAGATCTGCTTGTACTGTCTTTAGAGGAAATCATAGATGTTGTCTAGAATCCTGATAAATACTTGCAAGTATATAGAGAGTTTCATTAAATGTCACTTAAATTATTAGGAAAATGTTATATTTTTAAAGAAATTGAAGGATTTCAATGGGGCAATCTGAAAATGACCAGTTTGTTTAGCATTAGATGAATGTGAACCATATTTTGGTCACAATAACCTGCTATTTTCTCATTAATGTAAAGATTAATGACATGGTTTTGAAGTAGTGAGTCAGAAATGATTAGCACAGGATATTGTGCTGATTATACGAGCCATTAATTCATTTCTATAGGAAACTGGTGTTGTAATTGGTATTTAACTATGATTGCTTCAGTTGGATAGCAGAGATTTAAGATCATCCTTTGGTATCTGAGAAAGTTTCATTAATCAGTCATTGATTTTGCTTAGTTAAGGCAAAGAACTTTGTTTTGGCCTGTATTTAAAGGAGAGTGAAAATGGCTTTTTGAAATCAAACTTGATCATGGTGTCCTCATAAGTAAATACAGCACAACTCTTCATTTCTCTAGGTAGCTTTTAGCCAACCCAGTCCTTTATTTTTTAGTCACCATTTGATTTCCTAGCTGCTGCCCTTTCTCTTCTCTAAGAAGTTTGCATTCACCCCTGCTATGCACACTTTTTAAGCTATGCTATACTTTTTGAGCAAATATGAGTTGGGTTTCTTAAAGCTCCATCAAAGTCTTTTAGAGACCTGAACTCAATTTTTTCTCATACTTAAAATCCAGTTATCCAACTAATAATCCTAATAGAATCCTCTCTGTTCTCCCCCCTACCAAGTAATTGAACTATTTAATGTATGTTAACTACTTGTATGACATGTGGTAGTAATTATCACTTTCCTTGTAGGAAATGATAGCTCATTATTGCCAATTAATTATGTTTAAAGAGGATAACATGGTGCCTAACCTTTGGGGGTTTTTCAACCTTTCATTGCACTGTGCCAAATGCATTTTGTTGAAAGATTTTTTTTAAAGTAGACCTTAATTATCCTGCAGCTGAATATACTTTAAATGCACTGCTTTTCTGCCTGCAGTTGCATTTTGATTTTGTACCTTTTAATTTTATCTGTCATTTTCATTCTAACATCTGAATTTCTTTTTTCCCTCAGAATGTTGCATCCTCAGATGCAGTAGCAATGTATCAAAGGGAAATTTTAATGGTTCATTTTGGTAAATAACCCCTTAAGAAAACCATTCTCCTTTGAGCACTGTGTTGTGAAAATATTTAGTGCTCCTGTAGTCAATGAAAGGATTCTCTAAGAACCTTAAGATGCAGGGTGACAACACTTCTGTGTGTGAAATGCTCTGTATATGAGGAAAGTTGGGTTTACTGGGGTCAGTTTGGGTGAAAAAGGTATGAAAGTTAATGGAAATGAAGCCTTCTGAGAGACTTTAGATATGGAAGAGATTCTTTTACTACCAGATGCACTTCTGAAGCAGCAGTGTATGGAGACATAGCAAGATAATTGGCACTTGTGTTTTGAGTCTGTGGAAGTGTCTTTAGGAGCTAAGTCTGTCTTCTTTGTTAATTTGTAACCAGCAATGCTCTTCAGTGACACCTCAATGTTTTAAATGTAGATCCCAAGCAGTGTCCATTTCTGAGGGGGGAAAATCAGGTTCCCATGTTTTGCCAAGGTCTCTGTGTCCTGACAGATGCTAGTATGTCCTGGGAAAAAGAACTGCTGTTGCTTCATATTAATTTTTGTCAAAGGGGCTTGAAACTTAAGAAGAACTTTCTTTCTTTCCCACAATAAAATTGGTGTAGTGCTGCATGTGTCACTTGGTTGTCTGTTCCTTGTTGAACAACTTGACAGGATTGAATTTTTCTTTGGCCCTGTTCATGGTTGGTGCAGGAGGAGCTCTGGGCCCAGGCTGAGCTGACCCAAGGCAGTTCCACCAGTGCCTTGCCTTGCTTTGTGTCACCCATCCCTTCCTTTGGCAGCACCTGGAGCTTTGAAGATGTGGAACATCACAGAGCTCCAAAAGTACAGCCAGGCTTGGGAGTTTGTTTTAATGTGAAACAGGTGAAACAAGCAGCTTTCAGCAGAAACAGCCCAGGAGTTCCAGCAATGATTTTGTGTGGTGTGGGGGCAGTTCACATTGTATTTGCTGCAGTTTCTTTTCCCCTTGGATCACAGCTAGTGCTGGAATTTCCATTTGGGACAGAAGGCTGCTCTGTTGGCTCTGGTGCAGCCTGGAAGTCTCACTGTGCAGTTTGCTGGCACGCTGTGTTTAAGTGCTTCTATGCAGTGGAGCTGTGAATATGGCTTCTTTGGAAGGACTTAAAATCAGAATTGATTTAGTGGGAAGGAGAGGGTCATGAGGATTTCTTCAATGTCCACAGCACTTTGAATCATCTGTAAAAGCTTTTTGCATCTGTTTCTTGAAGTTATGATTCACATTTGCTAAAGGCAGCTGACATTGATTGTTTTAATGATGTGTAATTATCTTAGTAATTTATTATAACTGCCTCTGTCATGACCATCTCACTGAGCACCTAAAGACACAGAGTGACAAAAGAATTCTAATGATTTAATTACTTGAGAAGATAAATTTAAGATAATCAGCTTTCAAACAAACCTTTATTTTATTTGAATATCAAACTCAGTTGTACTTATTGTAGGCTTGCCTGCCCCAGAAGGATATTGCTGTAGCACAACCCTGATGGGGCTTTTTTCTTCTTTTTACTCTTGTTGTTCTTCAGAACTATAAATTGAAGACTCATGAGAGAGGATACTGAGAACTGGGCAAAGACAAGAGGGAGAGATGTATGAATGAGAACCTTGTGGTATATGAAGGTTCTTGTTTTTATGTTCAGAATTATGAAAGCTGACTTTCTTTGCCTGTATAGTTAACATATTTCCATTTCACCAGATAGGGTTAGAAGGGACCTCTACAGATCATCAACTTGCTGGAAACCAACTTCTTTTCTATTTAACAGAACTTTAAGAAGTTACAATGATCAGTCTATGATCTCAGAATAACCCCAAAAAGTTGATTCCATTTTTGTTTTTAAAGGAGCAGAAGATTACACTGCAGAAAAAGTACAGAGCATTTAAATTAAAAAGGTTTAGATCATACACCCACCAAAAGCTGTCTTGCTCTTCATAGCTACAACTTTATCTTGCAGTATTATGAAACAGTTCTGGAGTGAGTGATCACAGAACTTGCCATTGCCATCACAGAAATTGCCCAAGTGCTATTTTCTTTTCAGAGCCCATGTTGGAAAGTACGTTGCACAAGCATGAATCTAACAATCCTTGAACCTGGTGGCAAAAGAGCACTTTTGTGACACCTTTTTCTATGTTTGTTAAGGAATTTGAACATTGGGATTGAGTGTCTTTTGCCTAGGTTTACTCATGCTAAGTTACAAGTGTGTTTGTTTTATAAGCACCTCTCTGATACCTCTGGGTTTGGGAAGAAGTTTCTTGTGTGGAGCTCCTTTGACCATTTTGCTATTTGTGAATTCAGTTTAAAATGTGTTCTCAGACTGCAGTTCCTTGGTATTGCTTTTGGAGCATCTAACAATTCCAATAACATTATGTTGTGTTTAATCTGATTGACAAGATTTTTTCTGCTCTCTCCCATTCAAATTTACTTTTAGAACAGATTGAAGATACTTGATGTGTGTGAGCATTGGCAATCGGTGTTAAAGCTCAGCAATGTCTCTCACACAGCCTGTCTGTGCAAGGTGTGCTCCCAGGGACTACCCAGGCAGTGGCTTTGGGTGCTTGGATGGGGCTGCCAGCCCTTGGCAAACATGGGCAGGGTGTTGGAAAGAAGGCTCTTGTTAGAAATACAGCAAACAGGCAGTTGTAAGTAATGATTCTCACATGATTTCTAGATGGAATAGGACTTCTAATTTTGTCTTTACATATTTAGACATAAGTGCCGGTTTGCAGGTGATGAGTACGTAGGACTGTTCTTTTTCTAGCCCTTTTCAAGCCTGCAAGACTTGATCTTTATTAACCATGGGGTTATGCTGGATCACAGTCAAGCCAGAATTGTGTGTAGAGAACTTGCTCATTAACAGTTGAGTTTCTGTTTCTCTGTCAAAGGTGCTCCAAGCTGAGTGCTGCTAACACAGGACATTTGGAGTCTGGAGTGTTTGGGCACACCTACTGCTGCAAATGACATTGAAATTACAAATAAGATTCCCACTAGTTTGGAATGAGATTTCATTTTTAAATGAAAGGGACAGACAGAGTAGCAGACCCCAGGAACTGAGTGAAGATTACAGAGGGTGTCCATAACAGGTTTCCCAGGTGCACCTAGGCTGAAGGAGATTATCAGACATGTTATGCAAGGTATTTTTCATAAATTCTTGAAACCAGCATAGGTGTGATGGGATCATCTAGCTGTTGTCACCAATGCATGTTTTGTCACCTGTGCATACCTAATTGCACTGATCAGTTGTGCTAATGATACTCCTTTGAATTTCTGTCTTCCTTTGTGGAGAAATTTAACTTCAAGATCAGAGTTTAAAACTGATGGATGTTTATTTACATTGGAATTGAAACCAGGCACGAAGAGAGGAACTGTTTCTTGGATCCAAGGTGAATTTGTTGCTAGTGAGTTAAAGTTCTTAAGTTAGCAACTGCTGGGGGTGGTTTTTGTGTGGTCTTCAAGGTCAGTAGTTTGCATTCCAGCAGGTGCTTCCAAGGTGGAATCATGTAAAGATGATGAAGGAAATATTTTGGAAAAGCTGCTGCATCAATTTGTTGGTTTCACAGTGTCTTTGAAAAAGCTTCAGAAATGCAGGAAACATTTCTAGTTATAAAAGATGGATCTGTACATTGTAAGATGTGTTTAAAAATAAAAACTGGAAAAGAAATAAGATGTAATATTATGATAGAAATGAAGAATGTTCAGCTTTTTCTTCTTTTGATTGCTACTTTTCTGTAATACAGAATTTGACTAATTGTGGATTTTCTTAAACTATTTTGCTACAACTCAGAAGATATTCTTGTTTCATTGATGTCCTATTTCCAGCTACATCATGTTCAATGCTGGAGCTTCACTTGAAACCTTTTAAGTTTAACATTGGTTCTGTCTGCTCTAAGTGCCAAATTAATGTTCTTTATATCTCATCTTTGTGATCTTTAAATTCAGCTGAGCAGAGTGTAAAAGAGGAAAATAAACAAAACAAACAAAATCCAAGCAAACCAGTCCAGTTTCCATAGTATGGATGCCTCTATCTGGGAAACTTCTGGGAGGTGGATGCAACAATAATTTGAGTTGTGTCAGCTGAAGAATGGCCTCTCATCTTGTTTTCAGGATGTTTTTTGACAAAATATTTTTTTTAAATAAATTTTTTTTTCAAAACTGTGCTGTAAATTTTCAACAGATTTTTCTCTTTATCTTGAATTTTATTTTTTTAACTACTGGATTCTTAAATACCTGTTAACACAGAATTGAAGAGAAATTGCAACTGAAAACATGATTCTGTAAGAGAAATTATGTAAATGGACGTTTATCTTCTGGTCAAAGGAATTGAGGAAACTCTGGCCTTCCAATATGGAATATATATCATAGTATTTTCAGTTTGCAGGGACAAAGGCGTGGTGTTTGATGCATATTTGTATTTAATCAAATCTTTTAATCAAGTCTTGAGCTTGTAATTTATCTACAGCACCTTCATGTGGAAGGTGATGGCCCTGTGTGTAATTGTGTGCCAGTTCTGTCCCTCCTGTCCTATGGCTTGGTTATTCCTCAAAGCTCCAAGGGTGTTTTCATCAATGTCCTGCCCTACTCTGAGCATTTCCTACCCACACTATCAAACTGAGTTATTGGTATAACAAGATGAATGTTTGCAGTATAAGTAGAATCAAACATTTTCTATTCTCCTCTGCTCCATAGCATAATTTAAAATGAGAACATCCTTGTTCTTGTCCCTTTCTCAAACACAGGAAGGTGGTTCTTTGTCCTTGTGTGTTATCAAAAAACTTCTAAAATGACTTCAGACTGAAACTTTTGTAGAAATGTATTTAAAATGTTAGGGCTTAATTTACATTTGATATTTAGAAAACATATATCTCTGCAACTTAATTAAATTTTAGCAAATCCTTCAATATTCCCATGGTTTATAATTTGCAAATAGAACACTTTCTTCCATTTAAGTTTAGAAAAAACTGTAGTCCAACAGCATTTTAATCTGTTCATGCAAGCAAAGGTTCAAGATGATAACATGTTTTAATTGTTGTTTTTGAATGATGCAGAAGGAAAACAGACACCTTCAGAAGCTGGTGCTGATTTCAGACAGATTCAATAGTTGCTGCGTCGATTTCTCTGTTCAAGAGTGGGGATTCCCTTTCCCATCTCTTGGGATGTGAACTTACTGGATTTCTATCACCTAGGCTACTTCACATCCTAAATTCTCTATCCTGGAGCAGAGAGCTGCCATGAGGATTTGGGAGGGCTTTGGTGGTGAGGTAAAGTAATTCATGAGGCAGATGGGATGTAGGAAGCCACTAAAAGTTTGGCTTTATCACTTGGAGATATTTGGGGAAGTCTGATATTTTCAGCACTCCTCCTCCCCTTATAACCCTCCTTTCCATCTCCCAGCTTGCTGATGGAATAGGGGAGGGACCCAGAAGTGCAGCTGCACAGCCATGGATGTACACACACCCCCAAAGGGAGTGCAGCCTCACAGAATTCTGGGCTGGCAGCTGAGAAAGCTTTCTTATGGTGCTGGTAAAGTATGACAGGACTTCTGGGCTGGGGCCAGTTCTGGACTGGAAAATGAATAAGGGCTTCAGTGACAGGCAAATGGTCTGGGTTTTGCATATTAGCTCAGGAGATTCCATCAAGCAATTTTACAAAATCCACTTGCCTAAATAAGCAGGTTTGGATTTCTGCAAAGCCAAGCAGTAGATGTGCCTGAGGCCTCTTGGTGCTCTCAGCACCTTTGTGATTCATACAGAAATCTGTTTTGTAGCATGGTCATAGGCTGCATTTCTGAAACATCAGACCAGTACAAATTTCATTTATTGTGGGATAGCCAAGCAGCTGTCAGGGAGCCAGACTGAGAGGATGTTTGTGGCTGTAACCTGCAATATTTTATAGGTATAATATAAATCCAGTGTGGAAATGATTCAAGTAATTAATGTGCCAGATGAGGACCTCTCTGTATTTCAGTGCTCACAATGAACACTGTGGTTATCTCAAGTGAAACACCCAGCCCCTCAGAGCTGCACGGGCTAAGGGGCAAGTTGAGAAGGTGAATTGTTTCTCTTACACTGTGACTTTGATTCCATGGGCTGGAGAAGTGGACTGCCTGCAATGTGCCTGAGTGAGGGTACCATGGCAAGCTGTGCCTCTGGGGGGATGTGGCAGCCCAGGCTCTCAGTGCAGCAGTTCTGCTGCTGCCCCTTGGCACTCTGCTCCTCTTCCTCTGTGCCTCCCAGGGAGTGCCACTGCTGGCCTGGCCCCTGGGAGGAAGGCAGGGCAGCCAGGTCACCATGGCAACACAGAGATTTCTCCTGGAGTAGATAATGGACAGTAAATTATTACTTTTTTTCCCCACTCCATGCTCTGTGTGTCAGAACTCGAGATGCAAATAGTCATTGCTTGTTTAAATATTAAAAGGTCATTATTCTACTAAGGGTTTTGGAAATACATGGATTAAAGGCTCTTAAAGAACATTTTTGAAAACCTGTAATTTACTCAAATTTACCTAATTCTGTAAGCCTGGGATTTATTAGCCATTGTGTTAATCAACTCCCCAGTGTTGTGGTTTGTGTTAAGTACAGATTAAGATATTATTTGTGAACTCATGACTCTTCCTAAAGTCTTGCTGACAGCACAAGAGTTTAAAACTAGTTCAGAAAATTAAATAAGTTTTTATGGTGGACTTGTAATGGTGGATTGGTATTAAAGGTAATTTTTTTCCCAACTGAACGCAGGGATCAAATTACTAAGGACTTACTCTTCTCAGTATGTCAGTAAATTTCAAATTCTCTCAATATTATGGGTCAAGATGAAAGTACATTAGCAAAGGCAATCTTCAAACAAAAGACATAAATTATTAGGTTAAGGATTTTGAACAGGTCTAGTTTATATCATGTAATTTTACTAATTTAAAAAGGTATAAATTATTCACAGCTGATTATTTCATATAAGCAGGGTTTCTGATTTTGCAGATATGAAGCTGACAAGCTTTTTTTTCTTTTTGACAGATGGAGATGGACAAAGTGAACATTTATTACCAGTCTGTGAAGATGAAAAATGTCAAAGAAGTGCCATCTACCTAACCAAGTTGGGACTGGACCAGGTAATGTGAATTTGGAATAGCAAAGACAAAGCAAGCTACTGTTTTTATAAAATTATATTAAATAGAAATTCTTCAGGAAAGAAATGAAATCTCCTCACCTTAATTATAGAATACAAGAGACTTGTATTTATGTACTTGTGTGTTCCCTATCTGAAAAAATACGGGTTTGGTGAAAGAGGTTCCTAGAAGGTTTTTATAATGGATAGTTCTACTCAAAGAAATGATGGAGGCTCCTGAAGAGTCACTTTCTTGATTGCAAAACACTGCATTTGAAGCACCATAACTGTTCCAGCATGAGATGAAAAACAAGGTTTGTGCTAAGAGCTGGAAACAAATCTAATTCAAATGAGCTTGTTTAGTTGAACTTAGGGAGTTATTTTAGAGTAAAAATATATATGCACACACATATATCATTGAACCAGCCCCCACTTCTTACCCCTAATTTCTCCTTTGTCTTTGTTTCTTATTAATGAAGTAAATTTCCAGGTGGTATAGAACACTTTTTTAGGCTGTGTGTCTTCAGGACTGGGTATCTGTTAAATTGTTGGAGGGTTTTTTGTTCATGACACTACTGGTTTTCAAAGACTGGTTATAATTCATGGAATAGATTATTATATGTTCATTTATTTAAGCCTGCAATCATCTGGTTTAAGTATTTACAGTGCCCTAATTTATAATAAAGTTGCAGCATACAGTAAATTAGCCAGATGTCTGTTGGATGGCTTAATAAATGTTTTACTAAATTCATATTTTGCAATGTGAACCTAAAGGCCAAGGTGACATATAAAGTGCTTGTAGCTGACAGCAAAACCCACTGTAGGGTACTCAGAGAAAATTACAATGTGTGCCGTACATGTTGCTAACCATGTTATGAATTACTGATAATTCCCTCACTGAAAAATTTTACATTGAATTTTGCTAAAAGTAGTATCCTCTTTGATCTAAAATTCAGAATTTATAGCTGAACTTGTTACAGTCTGCAGCCCAAGTTTAGAGTTAGATTTTCTCTTTTAAAGAATCAAAATTTATAGAACACAGGCTGTAGCCTACTAGTGAGGAAAATCACTCTGTGTAGGAAAGGAAAGCACATAGCTCCCAGTCAGTGCAGGGGGGATGGCTGGGATGGGACATGACATCAGAGTATTAAAGAATAACTCTGGATTTGGTAATTTATATCTTACAGCCTTCTGAGCTCAGCAGCTCTGTTCTCAAAACCCCCTTTTGCTGTGCACGCTGTTTGGTCGGTTCTGGGTTGTTGGTTTCTTGTTTTGGTTTGGATTTATTTTTTTTCCATTCATTCATCCCCTCTACACACAGAACACAGCCAATGGATTGGAGCATTGCTGGGTGCTGGGGTACAGCAGAGTTTGAGTCAGAGCCTTTGCACAAAGCAAGGGGATGCTCAGTTTGTGATCCTTGCTCCAGGAGAACCAGGCTGTGTAGAACAGGGGGTGGCTGGGCTGCTCCTTGGCAAAGGACAGCTGCACTTGAGCCCTCAGTTTACTTCCTTACTCTGCATAATACAAGAATTAAAAGGAATTTGAGTTTTGCTCCTCAAGTAAATTTGAGACAAATATTCTAAATTAAAGTAATTTCACTGTAGAAAGTGAACCCCACACAAACAGCTGGAACCACTGGGAGCAGTGGGGTCTGAGGACCCTGTTGGTCAGGGCATGTTCAGAAAAGGAAGGGGTGCAGTAGTGCCAGAGGAAGGTGTGGGTCAGTTTGCATAATTTCAGAATGTTTCAAGATAGAGTCTGTTATTGTAACCTGCTCTGATCTAACATTGCATACAGCCAGTTTTTATTGTGCTTCATAAGTTCAGGTTTTTGACAATAAAAACTACTAGTTTGAACAAACTACTTAGTCACAAGTACATCAGATAGTTAACCTATATTTAATTTGTTTACTCAATTTAGCAATTTTACTGTGTTGTTTCAATTTTAAAAGAAAATCCAAGTGATAATGACTTTTGAGATAAAAATTAGCAATTAAATATTGCCCCTTTATTTTAAATAGCAAAGAATCCAAAAGATTCTTACCCTGCTAGGAAAAAAGTGTTAACAAGTATTTGGACTTACCTAGAAACGGTAAAGCAATTTTCCCTCCCTATTTTTAGAATGACTTTAATTAAAAATGACAGTATCAAATGGCATGCAATAATCACTTATTCTGGTCTAACCTTTTAAAGAATTCTGTCTGGAATACTCTTTTCTTGTACTCATCTGGTGGTGATGCAGCTTTTTGCTTTTGAAACTTTTTCTCTTTTCTTTTCTGAAACAGTGAAAAGTATCATCTCTTCATTCTGCAGCTTTTCCCATGTGTTGCATGCTTCCTTCAGGTAGAAATCTATTCAAATATGCCAATTCTTATATTTATTTGGAAGTAAAATGTTTCATTTCACTGAATTTGGTCATTGTGAGGTCAGATGATAAGATTTAAGTAAATAAGTTACTCTTCACGAGAAATGATAAACTTTGTGGCAACAGACTGGAATCGATTCTGTTCACCAATCACTTGACAGTTTGAGGGAAATAATAAGGGGCCCTTGTAGTGGGCAGAATGTGTTTCAACA
Organism: Molothrus aeneus; assembly: GCF_037042795.1. Taxonomy (NCBI): domain Eukaryota; kingdom Metazoa; phylum Chordata; class Aves; order Passeriformes; family Icteridae; genus Molothrus; species Molothrus aeneus. The sequence continues at coordinate 7,844,839 of NC_089656.1, read as the reverse complement.
AGGGGATGGTACTGGTGGGGAATCTGTGGGAAACTGAGAAATTGCAAGACTGTTATTGAAAAAATAGAAGATTGTATCTCCATTGTCTTTTTTCCATTTTTGCTGTGGGGTTTTGTGGCTTATTTTTTTAGTTAAGGGTATAGTAACAAATTCTTGATTTCAGAATTTCTTTTTTCTTTATAAGAAACTGATCTTGAATCTGAAAGACCTCAGATGAGATTACAGTCTTATTAAAACATACTTTGCCTATTGGGCCTGGTTCTGTCCTTCCTGCTTGTTTGCTGTAGCATTTGATAAAACCAAATGAGAAACAGTTACTGCAGTTCCATGATGGTGTGTGAAGCTTTGGGATGAAATGCATAAAAGTCAGAAATACACATCTGTACAGTTAGTGGCTCTAAAGCTTACACTGAGGAGAGGCAGGCAATGACATGTCAGGCTTTGGAGTTGTTCCAGAAAGATCTTGTCTGTCAGGATATTTCTCCTGATGTCTTTGGCCCAACTGGATGGCTACTGGAAAGCCAGGCCAAGCTAGGAGAATTATTTCAAGGATAACCTTTCATCATAGGTTTTAATTTATGTGATGCTGGTTGGGGGGGATTAAGTGTTAGGAGTATCTCAGATTTTTTTTCTTTCAGATGATGGAGCAGAAGTAAAGGCCAACAAAATACACGAGTGGCTTAAGAAGATACAGACCTCCTAAGGTTTTAAAGGAATGTGAATGTTTCCATAGCAACAGCAGAATTGCTGTCAGATCCAAGTGGAATCCTATATGCTGTTTCAGATTGTGGCAGGTGTTAGGACACCTCAGACTTCTTTAAATTCACCTGCAATAACTACAGTCTAATCTGGGAAATGTTTTGAAGTCCTTGGTACTGTTTAATGTAGGAACTCTAGATACTGTGATATTCTTAGAGATGACTAATTCTTCTTTAATTTTGCCAAGTATTCTGTATGATTTTTCATTTGTTTCCTGAGGCAAACACTATTATTCCAGTCCCTTCATCTGAGAGTTTCTTTGTGGGCTTGATGATTCTCATAACCTTTTTCTGTACAATAGGAAGGCTATAGCTTTATTCCTCTAGGAAATGGAGCAGGTCTGAAGAAGAACACAGCAGTGCATGCTGCAGCAAACCCCAGGTCTTCATGGTGTCATTCTCTAGGCTAGAGAGGGAGGTGACAGCATCGATTATCAGCTGCACTCAGTCAATGTCAGAAGTTTTTCCTCATTCCTGTGTAACAGTTTAAAGGGGGAATGGATTCAGCTGCTGTAGTTTTTATAAATGTCATATTCTGCAAGATCCTCTCATCATTTCTAAATTGTTTCTCTTTCTGAAAGCAGCTGGGGGCTATGGGCATTGAAAACATGACTTTTACTGCTTTGGTTACTTTCTTCTGTGATTCTGAACCAATGCTGTGGATTGTCACCTTCTGGGCTTTGAGCACCATAAGTTAATGGTGTAAAGCACAGTAATTTCCTCAGCTGTTAAGGGATTCAGGTGCCCCTTGCATGCACTGAGAGGCTAATGCATGCTGAAATCCTGAGTTATTTGCTGTGTGCAGCTGAAGTGCAGTGCACTGAGAGAGGGAGCCCCAGGGAAAGGACCTGGGGTACTGCTGGTGCTGGGGCAGCTCTTTCAGGCCACTCCTGATGCTCATCTTTGGCATTCCCAGGAAATGCATTGGCCAGGAAGGGGCTATTCATGTCCCAGCTTTGTGACTCTCAGCTGGCTCCCTGCCTGTGTTCTGTGGCCTGGAAGCAGCAGCTGGCTGGGGGTGGGTTTTGTGCTGCCTGGGTTTCTGGCCATAATTTAAAAATGGAAACATGTTAATCCCACAGGTTGGGCTCAAAGACCTGCTCACAGGCTTTTGAGCAAGAGAAGTGCCTTCCCTAATGCATGGCAAAGTGTGGACTTTGTAAGAAATGAGCCCTTGACAGTAACCGCAAGTAGCTTTACATTTTTCTCAAATCCCCACATCTCTTTCAAAACTAAAATGATGCTGTTTTCACAGAGCAGGAAAGCATTCTCCATTCTACTTCTTGAAAAAAAAATGTTTGAAGAGTTTGAATAGTAAAATTTTCAAGCACTTAAATATTTTTCCTACAAGTCATATATATTTAGCCTACAAATCATTATTTGAAGGATCCAAAATATCTATATAAATATTTTAAGTGATGTTAGCAGTGATGCTATGCAGAAGAATTTAACAGAAAAGGAAGAAGTGAATCTGATTTCTCTGACTGAATTTTATGTGTTCATTTAAAAAAATTAAAGACAAATTTTTTGTCTTTCTCATTTGAGCTGTGTAGGAGAAATCATATGATCAGAAAACTGGAAAAAATAGCTTCATATGTCCTCATTATACCCTCCTATTTCTATCTTAGAAATTAAAAAATTAGTTTTAGTCTTTTCCTAGAAACATAGTAATAGCAAATATGAAGCTTAAAGTAATTGTCTGGATTATCAAATACAAAATAAGCAGGAGATTTATATTGTTGACAAACATATTTTCATTTTTCTGCCTTTTGTACTTAACTATATGTCCTGAGGCACAGGAGCAATTAATTTTGCATTACATTACACAATAGTGGAGTTTGTAGTAGAAATCTACAGAAGGAGTTTCACTAAAAACATGGATTACTCTGAATTTAAACTGTCAGTAAGGCACAGCTGGTGCTGGGATGTGGTCTGGTTATGCATCAAACAAGGCTGATGTTCTGGGATGTTACAGAGCTGCTTTTGGGAAAAGCCCCACAGCTGCTGCAGTGCAGGGATGGATTTGCTCTGTGGTGTCAGTGGTGCTGATGCTTGGTGGCAATAGGTGGTGTTGTGCTCACCTGTTGTTTTGTATCTCATTGTAGACCTTAGGAATGTGAAATTGCATTCTATTAATCACTCTGAATAGAGTAAAAAGAGAAACAAATTTGTGTTTGTACCTAAAAATTCATTTTTAATTTTGTCTCTTTAAGATAGTATTACCATACCTGGGAACATTTAGAAAGTATATGATGGATATAATTGGATTTTACTGCAATGACTGTGTGAATGATACCATGTAAAGTAAAAGCTATATTATATTTCATGGTTCTGATTTCAATCACCGTTTTTCAAAATTAGACTATTTTGCAATGATATCGTTTCATCTGTCTTCTGCATGACAAATAAGTGCTAAGAAATCCAACCCTCTGAAAAATTTCCCTCAGGGTGAGAGTATTGTCCTCATTTTCTGTTTCTTAGATTTTCTAAGCCTTCAGCAACTGCAAGTAACTAGTTAGACACGTGCATGTCGTGGGTGTGGGGGTCCAGGTGTGTTTGATGTCAGGTGCAGTTTGCAGCAGCTGTTGCAGTCGGGATTCAGCTCAGAGCCGTGGCACACGCTGGGTGTGTGCAGTGACAGGCAGGACTGGCCAGGCTCCTCAGCCATCTCTGGGCTGCACACAGCACCCACCTCAGTGCACTGCTGCAGGCATCTGGGGGCTGCTCCCATCTGCCTGGGGTGGTTTGTACTCCCAAGGGAGCAGTCCAGTGTCACACACAGTTACCATGTGGCAGGAATGTTGCTGACCACTGGACTGTGCAGCAGGGGAGTCTTTCCATGGCAGGATATGATACTGTCATGATCTCATTCTGCTTCCTGAAGCAGCTGAATTGAGGCTTGGGTGAGAGAGATGTAAGATCTGTTAAGTGCTTTTGATGTTGGTGATAGTGATCCTTTAAGATGGCACCCCTCTGTCCTTTTGAAGGCATTGTCAGTTAGTTAATGTATAAAATTACTCCTGACTTTTAGAATGACACTGATGTTTTTTTCTGTAGCATTGAAATGTTAACCCTGGCACTTCAGCTTCATACTAACTTGCAAAATTACCTTGATTTTAATTAAGATAAATTTTTATTTAGCACCTCGGTAGTACTTTGGAAAGTAAGTGCAGATGCATTCTATTTCCTGTCCTGGAGAAATTATACTTTGCATTTCTTTTGTAGTTTCAGTTTGATACTTTAATCTTAATTTCTTATCAAACAGTTCAGTATCTGATGCTTCTGGGGATATAAGAGAGGAATTGAAGCTCTTGAACTTCTAAATATCCATGAATAATAAAATTGTTCAAGCTGAAACGAACCTTAGGAGATCCAGCCTTCTGCTTTAAGCAGGAGCAAACTGAATTCAGACCATGTTGTTTAAAGCTTTGCCCAGACAGATTTTGAAAACCCCTAAGGACAAAGATCCTGCAACTTCTCAGAGCCTCGTTTGCTGTTTAATTAGGTTGTTTATCTCTAGTCAGAACCTCCCTCGTGTCAGTCTGACCATTTTCTCTGGCTCTTCTGCCATGTATCACAGCAGAGAGCCTGGCTCCTTCTCAGCTTTAGTGATGCCTATTGCATTGCCTGCAATTCCAGGGAAAAAAAAGAGACTCAAGATCTCATGGCCCTGATGGTTTGGTCTTACCTACATTTAAAGATTAGTAGAAATTCCAGGCTAGCCTGAATTTCAGTTAAGGTGTTCCTGAATATTTCCATATTCTGGTTGTATTCTTACAACCTGAACTGTATTTTCCTGTTCTAGAATAACTGAGTGCATAAAAAATACTTCAAATTATTTTTTTTCTTTTGGTGACAGAGTTAGGAAATAATCCTTACTTGTAAATGGTTAAGAATCCTGATGCAGTGGTGTCAGCTGTTGGAAATAGAACTATTGTTTAAATAAACAAAATTAATTTCTTTACTTAGTTGTTCTTTTTTGTTTTGTTTTGTTTTGTTTTGTTTTATTTTACAGTGGATTCCAGTTTTGCAAGACTTCAGAAATAAAGACACAGTCTGGGGCTTTGTACCATATCAAAATGACAAATCTTCAGCAGAAATTTCATTTCCAATTACACTTCACATTGGAGATTACAATATGGATGGCTACCCTGATGCACTTGCTATATTGAAGAACACTTCTGGAAGGTAATGCAAACCTAGAAATAAAGCTATCAGATTCATGTTCAATCATCAGTCATAGAAATTGCTAACTTTAGTGCATCTCATTCATTTTATCAAGTGAACAAGACTTTTGATCTCTGCTAAGTGTTTTCTGTTGAACCCAAGAGTGTATTTACATGCTACATTCAGAATGCATCCTTGTATAGGCTCAAACTGGGACTCTGGCTGGGGAATTCCATCAGGGACTGGAGTATGAGGCAGCATCTGAGGCACTCCTCCCAGAGCTCAGGGGCTGATTCTCTCCCTTTCCTTTCCCACATCATCTGTAAATTCCTGATTTCAGCTGTCAGTGCTCACTAGTAGCACCAGGCTGTGTGAGCTGGGGAACCTGTTCTGTGCTGTCTCATGGAGTGAGCACTGACTGGTGACTGCTGGAAAATGCAGTCAGTAGTGCTTTGCCCTTTTTGAGAACCAGGAATGTACCAGTGATTTTTACATTGTCCAAGAGAACTGAAAATAAATAACACACACACCCAAGCCCCTCAAAAAAGAAACTTCTAACCCTTCTCATTAATTTTTTCAGTGTAATCTCATCCTCTGGTTTTTTTAAATTTTTTCTTCATTGCTTGCTTTCCCACTACTTTTTACTGCTACCATCTGGTGCTAGGTGGGAGAGGGCATGTGGGGATGCTCTCAGGGAGCCTGTTGTACACAGAGGGGTCAGTGATCCGTGGAAGAGCTGACCTGAGTAGGTGCATTCCGAGCTGCTGAGCACGTGCTGCCGGTGATGGGAGCAGAGCAGCCCGTGGGCAGCTCCCACCTGGCACCTGGGCATGCTGCTGCTGCCATGTCCTTATCTTTACCTTCAAGTGCAGCAGCATGTTTGCATGTGAACATGCTTCTGTTTGACAATAGGGATGATGAATAGACTTGTTTACTTGGGAGAAAAGCTGAGAACCCCAGAGACCAGGCTGCCAGGGAAGCTCAGCAGAGGCAGGATGTGTGCACGTGAGTGCAGTCTGTCTGTGCTGCACAGCTGACTGCCAGCCTCTGCAGGGATGGAACTTTATTTGTGCTGTTCCCTTTTGCTTCATGCCATCACTTGTAAAAGGTACTTTAACCCTTGCTTTGTGGAGTCTTAATGTCTTCCTTTGTTCCCTTTTCCTTCACATCATCACTTGTAAAAGGTACTTTAACCCGTGCTTTGTGGAGTCTTAATGTCTTCCTTGCTCGACAAATACTTGCACTAATGGATTACAAAGCAGAGTAAGTCTCTCATAGGTGTATTTGTTATCTTCCTGTACATGGTATTTTGAATGATCTTGGGTACAGGTTCATAGTTTGAATGTATACTCAATATGGAAAACAAGTGAGGACCTCACTTTGATGCATCTGATAGTTAGAGGATTTGGTGCTGAAGTCCAAGAAGTCAATTCAGGTCTTCTAGTGGTTGTCTAAACATGAGTTAACTCACTGACATTTTTGTGTTAGAACTCTTCAGATAGTGACACACCTAAAAATGACCCAGTTTGAGGAGTAGCGTGCCTGTGTTCAGCCTACATGATGTGATTCATGACAAGGCTGTGAGCAGCTGAGCTCTGTCTGTACCTCTGAGCCTTAAAATAACAGCAGAGCAGCTGTTTCTATTCAGACACGGCAGACGAGAAGGAGGTGATGCTGGTAGGACCCAGAGCTTGCCAGGCAAAGTTAAAGCGCTCAGGCTCTGAATGTCAGGTGTTTCACTGCAGACCTTCCTCAGCTGGGACTTTGCATCTTCTATTCAGCAGTCATTGAACAAGACTGCAGACAGTCCAGAGAGCAAGCTAGAACCAGCCTTCCCTTTGCCAAAGTAACACAGTGACGTGGGAACTGTAAAGTTGCTGTCTTTGCTTTTGCCTAAGCCTCAGAAATCTTGTGTTTTGGTACACAGCATGTGTATCCTGATAGCTGGATGGGCTGCATGAAGGTGTATGGAGTTCAAAAATGTACCTGAAGCTGTTTTAAGTCTTAGGAGCCTCTGTCCTCTGGCTGGAGTATAATTACAGCAATCTAATGTCGTGTAAAATCATTAAACAGTTTGTAAATAGTTACTCCTGTAGAAGCCCAGAAGTCACCTATGTCATGTTGCAATGAACTACTGTGATACACTTTTATTCTCCTTGCTTCTGAATTTGTTTGCTTATTCAGTTGAGTGCATTCAAAATTATTTTTAAACTTGACATCAAAGTTGAGTGACACAATAAGGCATAAGGACTGAAAGCACTGGCAGATGATGTGACAAGCTATTAAAAAGGAGATTCAGAAAACTGAGGAATTTTGGCAAAAACAGAGTAAAGTAACCTAAAATCAAGAAATACATTGCATGTTAACGTTGTATCTATCCAGTATTTGTAGAGAAGTAATGGAAGCATGCTTTTGTAGATTGAGATGGGAGCAAAAGTCACTTTTTTTTACTCTCACTATGAAATGACATTCAATAATAATTCATTGGTTCTGAGAGACTTAAGCAAATACTTTCTTTTAAAATGTATAACTGGGTCACTGATTGGAGAGTATTAAAACAGTGTGGGAATTAAATTAAAAGCTGTCCTTAAATTAGAGCAAATTAAAATGAAAACCTTATTTAATCAATTTTAAACACTTCTGGATCAAGCTGTTTATTTCTTTCTCTGAAGCCTTTCATGCTACATCTACAGATCTAATTTCAGTGATTGATTACTGTGATTAAATGATAAAAGCATTTTTGTAAACTCTTGACCTCAATCTGTGCTATCGTTTAGGAAGCCTGGTTTCTACTTGCTGTCTGTAATGTAAAGAAATTAAAGCAGGCAGAAACAATTTTGTTCATCTGAAGGCATACCAACACATGATAATGGAAGAAAAGGATTAAAATCAATTATATGCCTCCATCACAATTCAGGAAAGTACTTTCAGATCAAATCCTTACAAATCCCTACAAAAGACTGAAATAAAGATACCACAGTTGGGCATAATGTTGGTTTAGTGTCCTGCCCAGTGAACAAGTCAAGAAAATTATCAATAGCTTCAACTATTGCCACAGCTGTTTTAAGACTCTGCTGTTTCCTCTCCTGCCATAATCCTTTGATTTGGAATTACACTGTGTAATATTCTGACAGTGTGGAGACATTTCTTTACCAGAAACAGCAAAAAGGAGTCTCCCTTGTGGTTGCAGGTACTGTGGGGGGTTGAACCTTTTGAGCCTTTATTAAGACTCAATAAATTCCATCAGGTACTCAATAAATTCCAACAGGTGAAGGTGCTAAATGCACTGTAGATCTTTACATATTTATCTGTTCAGTCTGAATTCTTGTAACTTGTGACTTGAGTCAAAACCTGCACATTAGAATTCAAGTCCACAGGTTTTTCTTCAGGCTAGATATATACATGAATTCTGTATTAGAAATAGTGTGTGTATATAGAATAATAATAGGTGAAGGGATTTTATCAGTAGTTAGTAATTGGTTCAGCTGTACCTCCTGTCTTACCTAAATGAATTCATTTTTTCACACGCTGATTTTAAATTGGCTCTGGTAACATTGGAATTGTAAGTACTGCATGTGAGTTTATAAGCATCTATCTCCCATCTAATTAGATGAAAGGAATTTTGTTTAACAATTGTTTCCAATTAGACACTAGTAATTGGCATCTGGCATTGCAAATATGTAATCTAAGTCTTTCAAATCCATTTTTATTCAAAGGGAATGTTTTTCACTGGCCAAGTTGACAATACTTTATCTCTGATACAGTTGATAACAGTAAAGACTGAAACTTGGAGACAAAAAACAGCTGGATATGGAAAGTTGAATAAAAAACTTCTAAGTACGATAGACTTCTAGAAAGTTTTCTAGGTGTTCATGCTCAGTTTTAAATTAATGTGTATATATATATTAATCCTTTATATGGAAGGACTCTTATTCGACCAAATTATCTCTTCCTAAATCATTATTAGTTGTCACTTGTCAGAAGGAAGGTTGGATAGAGGACTTCTTTTAAATGAAGGATTGATGAGCACCTTGTAATTGAGCAAATCTAAAAACCAGAGGCAAATTCAATTATTCTGAACGTCTGGAGTAAGATAGTGATGATTTAGATGTCCCTGGTATTACTTTAAATGAACTACCCTAAAACTGACAGCATGAGAGATGTATGAAATTAGCAGTAAATATTTAATTCTAATTGCAAAGGAATATGTTAAAATAAAACTAAAATAAGACTTCATTCTTTCTTTGGTGTTAAGCCTTATTAAATCTCCCTTTCCTGCATAGATGACTTTGGTCAGAAGGTACCAAATTGGGATATAATGTCCTTTGGAATAAAGCTGTACACCATTTATCTGCAGCTGTGTATTGGTGTGTATAGCTCAGAATCTGAAGTGCTGCAAATGGCATGTTAAGGGCAATAGGCTGGTCTTAGTTCAGAGTTCTTGTGCTCTCTCTTGTAGCATTGAAGCTGAGTTGTTTGGTATTGACTGTTACACTTTGTAGAGCACTTTAGCATTGATTTTTTAGGTTTTACCATTACAGTAGTGTCTGTCTTTATAGGCTTTCAAGGACATTGCTTTGTCATTTTAAGGATGCAGATGATTATCTTTGTTACAGGGAGATTCTTTCTGATGGGAACTCTTCAAAATTTTGTTCAAAATAATAGGAAGGTCATAAGCTTGCACTTATTTATTATAGTATGTATCAGAAATGAAACATAGCAGTAGATACTTTGATTCTAGGGCTCCTTGTGTATTACAGGCCTAAATCATAGAAGAATTCAACTGGCAGCTGACAGGCCAAATCCAGATGTCTCCCAGGAACAACCTGAGCAGCTGGGGAGGCAGAGAACAGCAGGTTCTTTCCCCCCTGCAGAAAATCAGGGCTTGCAACTCCTGTTGCTGCAGCGTGGCCTGCACAGCAGCATTTCCTTCTCCCAGGCTGAGATGCAGCACACGGGACAGGAGATGCTACATCTATGAATGAATTCATTTCCTCTACAAGAGAGCTCTCCCAGAGTGCATTTCTTGGGTCTTCAGCGTCTGTTTAGGGTTTGAGATTGCTTTTTTCTTCCTGCTGTTTGTCTTCTGTTTCTCTTGTAGATACAGAAGGGTGAAGGAAAGTGGCATTTCCATACTCAGTGCCACTTTGCTTAATGTTTTCCTTTTTTCTCAGTTGTAAGGAAAGAAAAGAAGAAAGTTTCCTATAGTAAATAAACTACTTGTGTCTATCCATTCAAAGGCTTCTAGCTTAGACTTGAGTAGTGTGCAGTGTATAATGCAAATGTCGTTCATTATTAATTATCATCTAAGTAATTTCTGACAATTTAAAGAAATCTGAATGAGTCTCTGAGTCTTAAAATGAGTCTTTGTAAAAGTTTGTCCAGATTTTAAAAAGCTATGTTGAGATAATGAAAAAGAGAAATTGAAACAAACTGCTTAGCTCAGCTTATCCCCTTACCTTGGAGTTGGCTCTTCTGATATGGTACTTAGGTAATACATGAAATGAATGTGAGCACTTAAGAATTTCAAGTTGTGATTATGAGTTCTCAGATACAGATAATGCAGCACCTTAAATATTGCAGATGACCTCATTTCCCTTTGGCCATGGTTCATTCAGTGATTTGCCTGAGGAGAAGTGCCTGTGTGTGCCTGTGCATCCTGGATGCTGCTGAGGCACAGGAGCCACCTCGCTGTCCCCACAGAGCCAGCAGCGTGTGCAGGGTCACACTGAGGACATGGCTCTGGTGCTGCCCTGGGCTCTGACAGCTGAGCTGCCTTTACAGAACACTGCTCTGGCTCCTGGCTCTGCCCCCACAAGGAGAGGAGGAAACTTCATCTGTTTCCATTGCTGAGGCAATGAAGGATTTTAGCAGGCTCCCAGGATACAACCTGCCTGAGGAGTTGGAGGCTGGTAAAGTGTGACATTTTCCCAGTTCCAGAAGCACTGATACATTATCAGGGAGGGTGGGAACCTTGTGTCTCCCACTGAGCCAGAGGCACCTATTGGATACTCTTTAGCGGGGAGATTTTTCTACGCTAGCCCTGGCACTCTGCTTGGTTTCTACATTTCTTGTTTAGTTTTGCACCTGTCTTTGTGTTACATGTCAGCAAGTGCCTAACTTGCTTTGTATTGCCCTATTTTTACTGCACTTTAGCAGGGTGGGTTTTGTGTTTTGTATTTTGCATGAAACAGTGGAAAACATACAAATAGAGGTTTGGTTTAATCTCAAATTTGCTTAAAACATACACTGTGTAAGAAAAAGTATTAATGGAGCTGGGATGGGAAGAAGCTGTCATGCAGTAATGAAAAAAGCATGGACATGTTTTAAATAGTGTTTAAGCTGACAGACTGTGGAAGGGATTAAGAAAAACGGCAGATAAGTTCATTTGTAGTTTTTTCAGAATAAAGTAAGGATAAGTTCAGTCCTTTGACTGAATGGTTAAGTTACTCCTGTTGGTTTGGATCCATTTATTTCATGTTTTCATTGTTATAAGTCAAGCATGACAATGATTGTAGTTCTGTCTGCAAACTCATGGATTTTTCAAGTACCCAGTAGCTGCTAGCTGAGCTTATATTACATCTAACTCCAGAGCACTTAAACTATTTAATGACAATATTTTTAAATTTCTGTAATTTAGACTTCTCTCAAGTTGGTTTATGTATTACATATGTATGTTTTACAGCAATCAACAAGCATTCTTACTAGAAAATGTCCCATGCAACAACGTGAGCTGCAAGAGCGTGCGGCGCATGTTCAGGGTGTTCTGGGAGCTCTCAGATCTCAATCAGATCAAGGATGCTGTGGTTGCCACCTTCTTTGACATCTATGAGGATGTAAGTGCAGCTCCTTACCCAGCCAACAGCCTCTGGGTGTGGCTGTGCCCATCCCTGAGCCCTGCACAGGCCTTGCCTGGGCAGCCTTGGATTGTCCTGCTGAGCTGTGGATGGCCCTCTCCATCCCAAATTGATTTGCATTATATTCATAATGTTTGAAAGATATTAAAATAAATAGCAAAGGGGTAAACTTTGCTGCTCAGCATTTTTCCCAAGCATAAATAAGCATTCTAATGTAAACTTGGGTTTTTTTTCCTCTAGGGAATCTTGGATATCATTGTGCTAAGCAAAGGCTATTCCAACAAGGACTTTGCTATCCATACATTGAAAAATAACTTTGAAGCAGATGCCTATTTTGTTAAAGTTATTGGTAAGTTATCAATGCATAATAAAGTCAAAATGGGATATTGGAAAGGATGTGAATATTTGAGTCTTTGCATATGAAGACCTTATGGTAATGTTCTGTACCTGTGCCATAGCAAGGCTGCTTTGCTGGAGTTCATGTGTGTGTGTCATGTGGGAGTGATGCAGAATTGCCTTCCAAAGGGGCTGGTTTCATTTCAGGGACTCCTGCATGGTGTGTTCTGCTTACACTGCATGATCTGTTCTGAGGGTCACTTTGCATCCCTGTGGGAGTCAATTCTGTGCTTCCAGCCCAAATCCACATGGCACAAACCACACCTTACCCTGAGAGCACAGAGTGGCCATGAACATGGCCAGGGTGTGTGAATTAATGAGAGCTGGTTTAAAAGGCTTGAGTTAAATTACAGTGTTCATAATTAGATTTTTAAACTGCATGCCCTTCTGTGTTCTTCAGCTGCAAAGGCATTGAGCTTTGAGATAATTTCTTGCCTGTCTTGCTTGATTTTTTGAGAATGAGTGAAAAATGAGGCTGTATGGGAGCCTATAGAGACAAAGCTCACTAGCAACAACTAGAGGTTCACCTTCAAAAATTGTATTTGCCTTCATGTTATTTAAATGCATCCAGTCCTCTAAAGCACACATTCTGCACACCAGAAGAGAACAGAACTGCAGTTACTGCTGGGGGCTGATGCTATTATTACTTTGTCCACAGCCTGAGCTCTGTTCTCATCGTGACAGTGTTTAATCATTTATCATGTTGGTGGAAGCCTTCTTTGAAATAATACCATGTATCTGTAGTATAATTCACAAAAGCATGCAGAAAATCCTTTGGGAAAATCTTACACTTCACAAAGCCATACTAGAACTACAATTGTGTGATATTTTAATGGAGAAGGGAGTAATTTGCAATATGCTTTTTTTTTTATTCACTCTGTGTAAATCTGTCTTAAAAACTGGGGCAAGCGTTTTTTTAGCACCCTTTTAGGGTGTGAGTATTTTTGCATAGAAACCCCAGGAAACAGGAATTAATGAGGGTCTAAAAATACTTTTACTGTGATACTGGGGAAAGTATTTCTAACAAAATGTGCTTTGTCTGATTTAGTGTATCAATAAATGCATTGTGTTCACTTATTTGGCATATGGACAATGAGAACAGCTTTGCTCATTATAACTGATGTCAAATATACTTGGCCAGGTAATTTGTTCTAGGGGTGAAACTGAACAGCAGATTTCAGTGTGCCCTTTTGCATCAAAATGGGAAGAGTTGGATCCACTTGCATCCTCACCTATGTGTAATAGATAAAATTAAAGCTGTAGTGTTAAAAGTCTATCTCTAGGTGCATATAGTCTTCGAATTCTGCTTTGCCACACACATTTGTCTTGACTATTCAGATATTGGGGGGTTTGAACTGCATAAAATATTACATCTTACTGTATATAGAAATTTCAACATTTTGGAATCACAAGCATAGAATGGTAATTTAGGAGTCTTGACAATTATTAATATTCACACCCAAATTAATAGAAAGCTTCCTTGACTAGAGCAGTGCCATTTCTGACACACACAGGGAGTGACTTCTAATCAGACTGTGAACATCTTACATGCACCCTTCAGTATTTTCCTGATCCTAAACATTTTGTACCCTTAGCTCAATGGATCCTTAAAGAAGACAGAAAATCTTTAAGAAACTCCTGATGGTTAGGATGATCTGCCCTCAAATCTGGTGCAAATCTTCATTTTCTGTCTGCCATGCTTGCTTTGTGATACCATAATTCATGGAGCAGTAATGTTTTTCCCTGGCTCAGTACCTGGTGTGCATCCTCCTCCCTGCCCATGGCCATTACTGGCCTGCTGCTCAACCAAACTGTTGTCATTACAAGTCCAAATTTTGCATCAGAATGGACCTTAGATTATTGTATGTGTGTGGGTTTTGTTGTTTTCTTCTAATACTCAGTGTGACAGGATGTCCTGGCTTACAGAACAGATGGCTTACACTGTCCCTCATTTAGGTTTTTAACAGAGATTTCTGAATGTAACTGATTTTTCAAACTAGTAAGTTTGAAACAATTAATTGGAACAAGTGTCACAGGCTTTAGATATTAATTAGCATTATATACACCTGCTTATAATACTTTTGAATTAATAGACTAAATTGGCAGTGGGATTTTGCTTGTTACAGCTTTTGTGAATTGCTTCAAACCAAGTTCTAAAATGATGCTTTGTATAGAAGGAAAAGCCTTTATCTTTTATCAGTTAAAACAGTAAAGCTGAATCTCTACCAGTATTTTAAATGGTTAGAAATGAAGAATAACGAATAAAATGTATAGTTCACTGTTTTAAAAATGTTTTAGTTTGGAATTTTCTAACGGGAAATCTGTCCTTTTGAAGCTGGTTAACCAGTGAGGTGGGGTAAAAGAGTGATGAATTTCTGCCAAGTATGCTTCCAACTGATTACATCACCATAAATCACAAAGATATTTATTTTCTTTGTGTTTTAATGGCTACCTGACACTATCACTAGACTTTGCCAGATTCCAGAGATGGTGCTTCTAAGATGGTTTGTGAACATAAACACAGCATGCTCACTTTTTGTTCTTGCAGTTCTCAGCGGCCTCTGTTCTAATGACTGTCCTCGGAAAATAACAGTAAGTGTAACCATGGCCTTGTTTGTATTTAGCCTCAAATAAGCTGAAGTCCAATTATACCAAAAACTCTCAGCATATTAAAAGAGCTATTGACTGGAATAATGTGTAATCCACGTCATGACTGGCCAACTTCTGCTTCTGTGAGACCCATAACTCTGGGCAGCTGCTGCTCAGAGCTGCAGCCGGTTGATTGTTGTTGTGCAGGAGCTTTGTTACCCACACTGGGGGCTGGGATGTACCAGAGACAGGAGGAGCTTGGGTGCCCAAACTGGGAATTGTGCCAAGTCTTGGTGGGCACTTAGAAAGTCCAGGCAAAACTGACTGTGGGGTAGGTGCAGCCACTTCTGGGCCCAACTCCAGCAGTGGCACAGCCAAGCAAAAGTGCACTGGGCTCTGATGATTCTGCAGACAGCCATACACATGTGGTGTTTTCTGTTTAGATTATTTTGTCTCCAAAGATCTGCAACTCACCCACCAAACTGCCAATTAGCAAATAGTTTAGCAATGTTCACAGTGAAAGTTGGCCTGAAAGAGGAGCTTAGAGTAATCAGAGGTAGCAGAAGCACTTTAGCTCTGCAAAAGTTTCACATTTAATTTTGACTTGAAAATAGAAAAACTGCTTCAAATGGGGCTAACCTTTGCTTCAAGCCTATTTTGAGACATGGGGTTTAATTTCTGTTGTAAAATAATGAGGTTTGATAGTATCATTAACTTAATTACAAAAATCGAGGGTTTAAAAAGCAAATCTTCACAGCAGATGTTGGTGGAAATTTCATTATTGAGATCACTGAAACACTATTGCTCCCATAGTAATAGGAGTTCTCTGACAAAGTAACATAAGGTACATTTTGCCAGAGTACTGCTGTGTGGCACCAAAAAAAATATAAATTTCACCTTATTCACTTATCTGTCATAGATCTGCATAGGTATCCCCTTTGTGGTCTCCTTAGTTTTCATTCTAATCATTTATTATTGTAGGCTTTGATCTCATCTGTCACCATTATCACTTACTCTCATGGTTTAAACTTACTACTTCTTGAGGCATGGTGTGAAACATGTCATCATCTCTTTTAATGTTCCTTCTGTAACTTACTTGAAAGTAAGTTGGATTTGATGTCCTAATATCAGCTCGAATTCAGCACTAGGAAAAAAAAACAAAAAGAAAAATTCCTTTAAAATCTGTTCTTGCAGTTGTCTCTCATCCTCTCCCTTCCCACCCATTCTTACTTAGGTGGATTTCTTATGGTTCATCACTCAGAAATGCACAACTTCCTTGGGTGTTTGTTTTTTTTATTTTTCCTCATGACTGTACTTTGATGTTTAAGTACGTTTTCTTTGTCAAGAAAATTTGCTTAAAATAGATACCAATACTTGACAAGTAACGGTTCAATCACTTTCATTAATTAAATGAAACACTGCTAAATAATGATAAAAAAGATTAAATTTGTGTTGTATTTTTCAATTCAGAAATACCTTCAAGATAGTGCATTCTCTTGGTATCAAATGTTCTGCTTTTTCAGAACATGCAGTTATTTCTTTAAATTTTTAGGGGGTTTTACTTTACTTATAGCTTCCAAGGAAACATGACTGAATAGTACAGCCTTCTTCATGAGAAACTAAACATTACTTAGCCAACTGATTACTGTGATTTTGAAAATTGATTTCCACATAATGCTATGACCAAAACAGTTGCAAGATTTTGAAGTTAAAATATAAAAAATAAATTCTTAATATAATAAAATAAATTCTTAATGTAAAAATGTTTTTCTTCAGTTTTCTGTTTAATTACTATAGCTTTTTCTGTTCCTAAAATGTTGCCTGCCTTTTTCTTTGATCCCTTGTAGCCCTTTGGAGTTAATCAGCCTGGTCCTTACATCATGTACACTACTGTAGATGCAAATGGGTACCTGAAAAATGGGTCAGGTAAGAGAAACTCACTGTGGGAATACCCAGGGCACAGTCTGGCTGTGTCTGTGCTTCTCAGCAACCTGAGGAGTTGGAAAGGTGGCAGAGGGAATGGGAATGGTTTCAATGTTGCCTTCAGTTTACAATGCCAAACCCCCAACGTTCTCTTCCTTCTTTACAGATTGCATTTTTATTACAAACATTGCAATTGCATTATTTTTTCATTTGTCCTGTTCCAGTTAGGTTTGAACAGTTGGCTGTAGCAAAAAATTTTTGGGTAAAATATCATCAGTTTGTGAAATAGCATAAGCTTCTAATTGCTTCCTAAGCAATTATGCATTAAGAAACATCAGAGGCCTTGAAATAGCTCCATACAATCCTAGGAGGCAGATGAGAAAGGATCAGGATAATATTCAGGACACACAGGCTGTGTTAGTCTGGAGTTGTTCACTACCACTGGCAGGTAACAAAATCAAATGCTGAGTAGCTTGAGGAAGCTGGAGAGGGAATTCCTGTGTCCTTCCAGGTAATGCAGGAACTGCAGGGAATCAGTGCTCAGCTAACAGGGTCAGAATCAAGGGGAAGGGGTGCTTGGTGCACCTTGTATTGGAGTTAAAGCTTTAATGGCCTGAGCTGGGGCAGCTGCTACAGGAGCAGGAGTCCAGAAACAAAGCAGCCAAAGAGAGAATCCTCCATTGGGCTGTGCTCCATATTCTAACCCCAGTTAGAGTACCCTGGGGTTTGTGCTGCCTTCCTAGGAGTGTACTGGTGGCTCCCAGAAAGCACAGGAGACTGTACAAAGTGGTTTATTAGTCTCATGTATGACTGGTAATCTTAGGACTATAATGGACTCATTTCTTGCTTAGGCAAAAATTCCAAACTCATAAGCTGAACATGATCAGTAAGTGCAGTCATCTGTAGCTGTCACTCCAGTCTCAGTTCAAATTAAACTCAGATTTTTAAAAAAAGGTTCCAGTAGTTCCAGATTATATTCTGTATAACACTAACTTAAATAAAATCAGTAATTTAGAAGGGAAAAGGCTGACATGTTAAGGTCCTGAGTCAATTTGAATCAGTGGCAAGGCTCTCACCATGAGTGTGTGCTCAAGACTGTTAATTCCACCTGGGAAAAATTAAAGAGAAAGAAGCTGTCCTGAAATACAAACCAGATAGCTGCAAAAACATGTCTTGATACTTCAGCATTTCTGTGTTTGTACATGCTTAAAAAAAGACATTTTTCAAACTCTGCACATATCTTACAAATTTGTGGAATAAAACTAGCTTGAAATTTGGACCTATTTCATGTATCATTTTCCTAATTTTTTTTCCTGTTTCTCTCTTTCAAGAACAAAAGCAAATGCATTTTTCTTAAACATTTTCTTTAGGGTTTGCTGAGTTTGGTTGGTTGTTGGTTTTTTGTTTGTGTTTGGGGCGGGGGGCAGCAGT
The DNA here is from genome assembly GCF_037042795.1 of Molothrus aeneus. NCBI lineage: Eukaryota > Metazoa > Chordata > Aves > Passeriformes > Icteridae > Molothrus > Molothrus aeneus. The sequence goes on along the minus strand of NC_089656.1, from coordinate 7,826,718 downwards.
TCTTCTGAAATGCAATGTTTTTACTATTTACTCTAAGAAACAGTTATCAAATGTGATTTAATACTGCTATATTCCCTTCACAGCTACCATGTTTACAACAATAAAAACCTAACAGAGTCCAGGCATGATGAATTTCCTTTTCTGTTCTGACATTATGAAATAACAGTAATGAATTCCAAGTGTATTTATGACCCCAGCAGCATTGCTACAGGGAATTTTCTAATGCTGTCTTTTATCAGTTTCTCAACACTAATAAGTTAATAGATTTTTTTGAGTGTGTATAATTCCTGCAAGAACTTTTGAAAGTCATGTTTTCTGAGGGTGTTACATTACGTTTGTAGCTAGATTTTCTTCTCTTGCAAATCTTATGTGTAAGATTCAGTAAATGTTCTAACTAGAATTACTGGCCTATACAGGCTGTTGTCTGGAAAAACAACCCATTACATCACAATCCTCTTTTATTTGACTATCAGGATAGATCATTTGATATATCAAATATCATCATCATTTTTGGGCCGTGTATAAACCTACAAAACATCTTTTCCACATTAAGCTTTTATTTGTATAGCATCCATCTGCTATTTTAAAACTAATTTAATTTTCATCAACCTATCTGCCTTCCTTATGTAATATTACAGGACAATCCATACTTGAAGCTTTTAATTCTCTGAAAGGAGTAATGAGCTAATCAAAATTTTAAAATAATTAATCCCTTTCCCAAGAAGTAACATGAGTAAAAACATAGTTCTTTTTCTGATGAAAAAGAAACTCAGCATTGCTTTCCATGTGCCCCTCCAAAGTCAGCTGCTGTAATTTATTGCCTTTATGGCTGCACTCAGTGGGGGAACAGTTGTTGGCTGGACCACTGCAACCAATCACCTTAAGTTATCCCTCCAGCCCTGGGCTTAAGTGCATCATAAAGTACTCAAAGCCATGGCCCCCACTCTGCTTCTGATCCCCTCAGTCCTGCAGGACTTCAGCTGTGAGTTATGGCATCTTTCATATAGGCAACATTCATGCAAAGAGTAAAATAAAAAGGCCCGTATGGCTGTCCTTATCTAATTCATTTTAAGGTTCTTTGATCTGCCAAGCCTTAACTACAGGAAATTTGCATAATTATGAGGGTTTTCTTCAAAACATTGGTAGAATTGTTCTGTCTCCTATTAACATTCCAGAATGTTGTTAAAAGATAGCAGAATAATAATTAGCATGTACTCTATGCTTTTACTTTCACGTTGCTCAATCCACTTGTAGTCTTACAAGCAATACTGTTAAATTAGCTACAAGGAGTAGCAATTGCCAACATGGGCATTAGAATGGAGAAGTTCTGGGCCTTACATCTGCAGTTAATGTCTCCACAGAACTTCTCTTCCTGAGAGGAAAATCAACTGCAACAACTTCATCAAATATTTAAGGAATTTCATGCTTGAGATCAGACCAGGTCCAGTGTAAATCCAGAAGTACACCAACTCAAATTTAAATCATGCTTTCTGATCCATGTCCTGTAACCTGCCTTCTCCCTTTTCTTTTCAAGATATTATTTTTAAGGAGATCCCACAGTTAAGTGTGAGTGTCAGCCAGGATTTTCAGCTCTACATATACATTTCCAGGCTTTTATTGGGAGAATATCTTCTGTGTTTCAGCTTGTGCTATGCACATCTGAATTTTCTCTCCTGAAGTAAAAATATGCTGATAGAATTTGAAATAAATAGGCTCATACTTGCAACTTGTGTCTATCAAACATATAAATTCTGTGGGCCAGGAACAGGTGGCAGTAAATATCTTAGATTTCCTTAAAGCCCCGTATCCATGGGAAGATGATAAGAGTGGCTTCACTGAATATGGATCAAGTCATAATTTGTTTAAGCATCTGTATGAGTGAAGCTGTGTGGACTGATGGCCTCTGCAGCTCTCATTCCAGAGCTCTTTCATTTTGCTGCTTTTGCTTTGTTTTGTTTTAAACCTTCCATGGCAGAATGACCTTTCACATGCTGTGAAGTCGTGCCCTTCTGGTTTTTTGAAATCTGCTTACTCTTCCCTGTTGTTGCATTGAGTTCTCCTGCTGTTTAACTAAATTGAATTGTGAGGTGAACACAAATGTCTAGCAGCTATTATAGTCGTGAATTTAAACATAAACATTGCAATATGTACCAGAAAAAAGGCAAAATAAGCTTATTTTCAATGGCCATTTGACACTGCAAGGTTCATTGTGTCGAATTCCACTACACAGAAAGAAGAGTGTATTCATGGAACAAGCTGGAATAATTTAATAATTGAATAGCTGCATTCAATGAGAGGGATTCTCTGTTTGCTATAGGTAGGAGTTGCCTTCTAGTATGTTTCTCTGTATAATTCTCTTTTGTTTAGAAAGCTTACTTGAACTTGTAATATTGCTTGCAATATTACCAAACCTTGGACATTTGGGCATTACAAATGATGCAGCTTCCCCTATCAGCAGTATGATAATTTTATTGTTTGAGGGGTTTTTAAGTTACCAGTTTTACTTCTATAATTTTATGGTGTAAAGATATTTTTCACAAAAATACATATTCTCATAAAAATGCATCAGGTTTGGAGTTTGGGCTTGCAGAGGTGTCCCAAGTGTTGGCAGCACTGCAATCATCGATGTCCAAGTCCCAGGAGTGCACTTTGAATTCCCTTTCCCATGTTTGTTATTTCTGGTACTCCAGAACCAGGTATTGCAGAAAAGGTTGAGAGGTGAAGCTGTGTTCTGCATTAATCTGGAATTTTCTCTTAGGGGGACTAAGGAAAAGAGACAACCAGCTGGGGAAAACAGGGAGGCACTCCCAGCCCTTAGAAAAATGAAGTTACCATTGCATATTCTAAGCAGAAAAAGAACTCTTTGACCACTACATTTCTTTTTTCCAACCAGTGACCCCCAAAGGCAATGTGAAAGGAACTAAAGTAAAGCTTTCAACTTAAGCCAAGCAATTCCATTTCTCCAACTTTATGTGAAGCTTCCAAGTTTGAAGTTGTTGGGTTTTTGTTAGATAATTTTTTTTCCTGCAAACTTCTTTGTAAATTCTTAGGCACATTCCATGGGTTTTTCATTACTATCAGTTATATTTTCCCTTTCTCTTGCAGTAAATGGTTGGCATATTTTCAAATAAAAGAAGGAGCTGCCAGCTTTGAAAAAAGGGGAAATAAATACTCAGTGCACTTTAGGCCAGTGCTGGTAATGGCAGCAGAGGAAACATCACTGCAGTGCTCCAGCTGTGCAGGGCAGGGACACTCGGTCACTGTGTGCACCCAAATCTTGACCTGCACCCAAAGTGCCTCTGTCCTGTTCCAGCTTTGCCTGGGTGCTGCTGCTCCCAGCTGGGCAGCAATCCATGCAACCTCTGCATGGCAGGTTTTGGACTCATTTTTTACTTTTTCTAGGATACATGTGTTTGTCTAATCGATATAAAAAGTCATTAATGTGCTGACCTCAGTGATGGTACAGAAGAATTTACATGCAAGTGTGAGACTAAAAGACACACTTTTGGAATCCTGAATAGTATTACTGAATTTTGAATTACACAGAATGGCTTCTAATTGGCTAATTAAATGCAAATAATATTTTGCTAAGAAAAGCATAATAAAAATAATTATAAGAAATGCTTCAGGAAACCACAAGTTTGAAATCAGATTTTCCATTAGTCTTTCAGTTTTGTGTCGTGATCTTGCATGTTCTGCTGTTATTTCACAAAAGAGGTGTATTTAAACTGACTGAACACTATCAGTATTGTGCATCTATTTCTGTAGGTTCAGTGAGGCTGTTCCTAAATGCAGTACCAGGTGTTGTCAGTGCTGTTTAAACAAGAGAAGCCGTTGCTCCTACACGGAACTGCAGCCACTTTCCCCTCACAAAGTTCAATTCTTCAGCCTGAAATAAGCTGTTGAGGACATTTCAGTTCAGCTCAGGGGAGAACAGGCTACCCTTGAGCTTTCAGCAAGTTTACATCAGGATAATGGAAACAGAAGGAAAATGACTTAATTCAGGTATAAAAGAACAAGTACTGGATCTGTCACAGACAACACATGGCTCTGGTTGTCAGACAAGACTTTAGAAAGGTTAATGATATGAATTGCTTCCAATTTTATATGCCAGACTTCAGAGGTAAGGAGATTGATTCCAAAAGGTCCAGAATGGTTTCTGAATATCAAACTCTGCAAAATCTTCTGAGGTTTGGCTGCCTAACATCATTACCATTTTCTTACAAATTTGATCTCCGATAGGCTGAAACCACAGAAAACCATGTCCTAAAATTATGGGGATTTTACTCTGCCCAAGGTTTTTTGAAGCAATAAACTTAATGATTTATGATTTAAGACAAGAATATATATACCACCACTAATACCAATACCATAGCCCATGATATCTGCATGCTTTGAAATGGCATTTTTGAAAAAAGAAGCTTAAGGCAAAATACATAGTATTGAATAGTCTTAAAGGTAGTATTAAAAAGAAATTATGTGTAGCATGATCAGGAGAAGGTTTTTCAAGTCTTGTTTATAATGACAGTTCTATGGATGAGGTAAAACCAACTGTGAATCAGCAGCCACTTCCTCCATCTTGCCTACACTGACTTCCAAAAACCTAAAGAACAATTTGAATGTAAGAAATAAATCCCACTTCCCTCCTTGAAGATGTAAAACTATTTTCAGATTTTCTTGAAACAAGTAGAAAGTTGTTTCCAGTAGTTTTACAAGAGGAGAAATTGCTGTGGTTGCTATTTAATTAAATTTTAAATATTTTCATAAGTAAATTAATTACCAGTGACTGGGAACCTCAGATAATGTCAATAAACTCTTGACAGTACTCTCTGTTATTTCTCCTTTTATTTTTCATCTTGGTTCAGGGCTTTATGTTTCTCAGGTGAGCAGTTGTCATTCTTAATTAGTTGGTTGCAATTCTATGTGGAACTTTTCAGTAAGCATCAAACAGAATTTATGATAGATATAGGCTGAGGAAAGCAAGGAAGAGTCTCAAAGTTCTCCTGTGCTTAGTCAGCTTTAGTAAACTGGAACCTTCTACATGCTATCATCCTGCTTAGCTAACACCTCCCAATTTTAAAGGCAAATAAAAAATAAGTATATGCACATTTCTGCCTGCTGTGTAGAAGAAAACATTCTTCTCTGACCTTTGCAAATGATCTATTTACATCCTGAAGCATAAGATTTTGTTATCCTTATCTTAGGCATAAGAACCAGCATTAGTAGCCATGAAATTATTCAGTGCTTTAAGAATTCTAGCTGCAGTATGTGACTCTCTAACCTCTTTAAGGCTGACTGCACACAGGATATGACATTTTCTTCTATTCTCTTTAATTTAGTTGACATTCATTTCATTTGTAAGTTGAAAGAAAAAAGCAAGATCTTAGTTGCAGTCTTCTCATGATCCGAAATATTTCACTCAAAAGTAATTCTAAAAGCTTTTCAATGTTACAGCAGTACCTTGTTCTTTTGGGGAAAGTCCTTCAGCATGCAGCATTAGTGAAAAATGCTAAAAGAAAATCTTTCTTATATTGCAGTATGATCAAGTAACACACCTGGTCTGTTTCTATAACCAAGTCAAATTAAATACACCCACCTTTGCTCCTGACTATTGTATATTGGTAACTGGAGGTGTCAGATATTATGTACTTTGAGAATTACTTCTAGTTTAGATTTGGATACTGACACCTGGAGATTGAGCAGTTTAGCCAAGATCATGTTAGGGAAGTCACTGGCAAGGCAGGGACAGACTGAGGACAAACCCTCTGCTGTCCTATCCTGTGTTATCTCAACTTCCTGGAAAAATCCCTGTTCCTAAAGAGAAAAGCTGCTCAGTCAGTGCTTTGTGCCACATCTTCTGTAATTGAGAAATCTACCCAACAATGTGCACAGTACACCTTGTCCTCACAATAGAGACCTGAATGTATAAATCCAACTTCAATATTTCCTCGTCTGCTTGCTTATTACATGGTTCTACGTGAGGAAAAAATAAATCTAAAATGTGTATTATCATTAGGAAGACCATTATTGTTTCTTTTTGCTAATAGCATTTTGGCTTAATAAAAAGATAACTGCATCAACTGATTTTTCAGATCTTAGCTGACATTTACCATGCTTTTTAAAATATAGTTATTATAATTCTAAATGCACAATAATACAGAATATTTACTTCCTGATTAAGCAGGCTTGTTTCAAAACATGCCTGACAGCATAAGGCAAGTGGCTTCCTCAAGAGCTGGTAGGGGAAGGGAGGTTCACAAAAGCAGAGCCATGAAGTAATCACTGTAATGAGCAGGGTTCAGAACCCCCAGCCTGCACTACCAGGAGTTTGTCCCCAGAGGAGCGTGCAGGAGCTGAGGAGCTGCTGCTGGAAGTGGTGTCTCTTGTCCCTATTGAAGTGCTGCTGTGTTGTGGCCAGTGCCACTTACTGACATCTCTAGGATGCCAGGAGGGGGGTTTGGTTTGTCTTGAATGGATATTTGGCTTTGCCAAAGGAGTGGTAGTGGTGAGTGAGGAGTTTTTCCTGCCCCTGTGTTCAGCACAGCTATGCAGAATGTTGTCAAGTGCTGCCTCCTGAATCAAGCCTTGGATGGGAGTGTGGAGAGGTAAAAAGGACTTGGCTGTAAATTCACTACAAAATATGGATTCCTGTTCTTCAGTTCACATTCTGTTGCATTTTGTTGTTTAACTTATAATTTCCAGTTTCAGGCATAATCTATTAGGGATCAAAGCTGAGAGAAATCTGACGCTCTAAAAATTCTGACTAAATCACAACCTTGTGAAAAGCTGTTTCTGTTGGTCACAGAAACCCATTTGTGGTTGTCAAGTGTCCCTTGCACTCATTCCTGTTTAATCTGGTGAAGGCTGAATTCACTGTGGTGCTTCTGAGATGCTGATACTGTTCCTGCAGTGGGAGCAGCTCACTTGCTAAGAGAACAAAGAACCCACACAGGAGCTGAATCTGTTGGCCAGAAATTAAACTATTAGAAGATTTTTTTAATTTAAGTGCACTACCTGGATACTTTGGAAATGGGATGCCAGTGAACTTGTTGATAACTGCAACACTCGTCTGTTTCCCCACTGCCTTTTCAGGAAACCAAGAATCTTGTTTTCTATCTACAGTTTCTTCTATAATTAACTTGCAACCACTGCAATCCTGTTTTCATTAAATTAATTTATTCTTTGAAAATTTGTTCATGAGAATTTACTTAGCTAATTTTGTGACAGTAGTAATTACAGTTTAACACTGACAAGAATTAAAGTGAACCTTCACATGTTGAGTCTAATCTTGTAAAACAGTGGGCAAGAAACTTGGCACTAATCATATAAAAATACATACAGATAGTTGATTTCTTCTCAGCTTGTAACAAATAATGGAGATTTGAGTTAACATAGAAATAGTACTCACAAGAATATGTAAAGTATGTAAGCTCTTCTCCAAATGAGTACTCCCAGGTAGTTTGGAAATGTGGGACTGAGCTTTAAGAATTAAATAATCACGCAATTGGTGAAAATCTTTAAACATTTTTATTACTGACGGGGGAATGTGTACTTGTGTAGCAAGTTGGTCTTTGGGGGTTGATTGATTGGGGTTTTTTTCCCCCTAAAATACCCACTTGGGCTTCCTTTGTGCTTTGCTTGCAGCTGGCCAGCTCAGCCAGTCAGCGCATTACGCTCTGCAGCTGCCCTACAACGTGCTGGGCCTGGGCCGCAGCGCCAACTTCCTCGACCACCTGTACGTGGGCATCCCTCGGCCCCTGGGAGAAAAGGTGGGTTGGCATTTAGATTGTCAAGCTAATTGTTTATGGTGCTACTTTTCTAAGAGACTTTGGATGGAAATGCTGCTGGGACACTTCTTTTTCATTCTCTGAAGTAAGAATATCAAAGTAAGTTTGCATACAGAAAGGTTTGCCCAAAAGAACCAGTTTGCCCAATTTTTTGAGGAGTGTATAAACTCTGAAGCTCTGAAGCCAAAATAAAACCAAAAGATGACTGAAACTGTCTATAAAAGTGAGGTACTCAAATGGGCCAAATTCTGGTTTGGAAAATTGTTTTGCCTGCCTCCTTTGTAGAATCAGTTCTTTTCTTCTTTCCCTATTGTGTTGTTGCTTTGTACTTTTAAAGCAGATGCTGTGTTTCATGTCAGTAATAGTTATTTTGCTTTTTACTTTTGGGGGGTGGGTTTTAAAGCATTTTGGAGCTTTCAGAGTAACAGGCAACAAAGATAAAGGGATAAATCACTTACATTTAAAGTTTTTTTTTTTTAAAACCCACAACGTTTTTATTTCTTCTTTTGTATGTTTCAACAGAGAATTTCTTTGCTTGTATGTATGTTGGTTTGCTAGGAATTGACACAGCCTTTGTTTTTCTTTCAGTCTATAAGAAAACAAGAATGGACAGCTATTATACCAAACTCCCAGCTTATAGTCATTCCCTATCCTCATAATGTTCCTCGAAGGTAATGTCATCATTTGGATTTGGACTTCCTAAAATTACATTAATGCACAGTGTAAATTAGGCATTATGTGTAGGTTTAGAAATAGTTACTTGTATAGAAAGTTACTGAAGAACAAGGGCAGGGGGTCAGTGCTGAGCTGGAGCTGAAAATGCTGCTCAGGTATTTCCACAGCCTCTCAGATGGTGCCTATAAACAATCTACTAAAAAACAACCCTATTACCGGCTCAGGCAAACAATCAAAATGTATTACTAGCTCCACTCCTGTAAATAATAACATACTTGCTAGATTTAACAACATCCTCAGTGACAAATTATAAACATGGTAATGGTTGAATTAAGCATTTTTGTCTCACCAAACATGCAATTTCTGTCTGGTTCCATACAAAAGCTTTGCTTCAGCCCTTCTGAATGCAGTAGCTGTTGCTACAGGAATTAATGTTTGCCTCTAAGTAAAGGTGAATGGGTTGGTTGCACGAGAGCTTGAACATAGAATTCACTTTGCAATTAAAATGTTTCTCCCAGAAAGAGAGCATGTTTCTCTTTTTGCTATTAGAGAAAACATTAGTCAAATATTCCAGCTGCATTTTGCCGCTTGATCTACCAGTGAGGTCAGTTGCATTTATCATGCAGAAATGATTCTGACATCAGTTCAGCACTTAATTTTACTAGAGAACAAATAACAGTGGAGAAATGATGTGCTGCTTGAGTTGCTAATTAACAACCACAGAAATAACATCTGCCAGATGAAAATTTAGTTACAGTCTTGAGGTATTTAAAGGTATGTGTTATGCAAAACCATTTCTGTTACGGTATCCTTAAACTATTTTTGCTTTTGTATAAAGTGGGTTTATGGACATTGTAGAATAGCAGAGGATGGAATCCCCAGAAGAAATCTGATTTCATAATAAAAGCTTCTTAATTTATATATTTTTATAACACAGGTATGTGATTTCCTGAGAGGCCTCAACACAGAGCCTGCTGCTGACAGCTTTCCCATGATAGGAAAGCTGTACTACAAAAAGGGGGTTCCCTGGGCCTCAGGACCTCACATGATTTGAGATGTTTTCCAGGAGCCCTAAAGGGTTTAGTTTTGTTGATCTTCAGCCGTAATCAACTGCTTATGTTTAGAACTGCAGTTGCCCCTGGGTAAACTTCAGAAAAAGAGAACTGGGCCCATGAGCCTGTCCAAGAGGAGCTTCTCATGTGGTGGAGAAATCTTCCAGGGTTATTTTCCCCTGCTGCTCCATGTCCCCAGGCCCTAGGCATTCCAGTGAAAGGTTTCCTTATGCATTTTGCTTCGTCCTAGGCAAGGGCAGTAGATAAATCTCCTAATGAGAAAAAGCTAATTCCCTGAGGATATCCATAGCATTCATGAAAAGTTAAACAGAAACTGTACTTAGACATGGTATTGCTCAAAAATAATTCTATTAAGCCATGTATTTCCAAGTAAACATCATTAAGCTTCAGTCTCTAAATAGAGCTGCTCATTTCTAGACCAGGTTGTCACCTGTCTTACCCTAACAGGTTCTTTTCATCTTTGTAAGCAAAATCTGTTTTCTGCTTCTTAATGAAGGGTATTAATGTTTCCTTGGATTTTCTTCTTTTGTATAGCTGGAGTGCCAAGTTGTATTTGACCCCAAGTAACATTGTACTGCTAACAGCTATAGCCTTAATTGGTGTCTGCGTTTTCATCCTGGCAATAATTGGCATATTACATTGGCAGGAAAAGGTAAGCTAATTCACTAGAATATTTTATTTAACACTCCCTAATATTTTACAGACCTGTACATTGGGGGTTTTTTTACATTTTTCTACAGTATAGTAACTTCTGACACAGACTGAATTGTGACAAAAGGTGTTACTACTAATCCAATGTTTACCACAAGTTTAAAATTTGGCATTATTTTTATTTAAGCTCTAAGACACTTGAGCTTGTCCATGTTGCTCTTCATTTCCTTTTTTCCATTAAGCTGTTACTTCCAATTGAAATGAGCCATCTTTGTTTCATATCTAAGCTTTCCATTTTGCAGTTTTAAGGAGAACTGTTTTGGAAAAATGGAACATAAACTCAGTTTACTTACCTTGAGTTCTGCTGGTAATCTAAAAACAAGGACAAAGTCTTTTTTGTGTAACCCTCTTTGCTGGTTGCACTGACATTAGCATTCAGGAACATATAGGGGGTCAATTGTGCATATTGGCTGCTTTGCTGTCTGGGTCTGAATTACACATGCAGGATATAGAAATCCATTGATTTGAAGAAGCATTTTGAAAGGGGCCTTTCTTGTCACAAAAGAAATGCATTCCCATTTTTCTTAACTATGCTCAGTTCACAAGCATACCCAGCTGGCAGAGTTGCCAATAAATGTTACTACATACCCAAACCATAATCTTAGCTGTCAGATAAAATTACTGCACATTCTGACATGGTATAACTGTTTGTTTTTGTGATGGTGGAAATAAAATGACCTTGTTAAACATTCAGACAAGTTTGCGCATGCTTCATATTTAAATGTCATTTGTCTGTCAGTCTTCACTCTTCAAAATGTTAAATACAGTCTCCAACTAATAATAAAGCTGGGAATAAGACACACAAAGCAAAGAAATACAAAGTTTATGATGGCTGTCATTAGTATGTCCTGCTGTACCAGTAAAGCACTGCTCACTTGTAGCTCAGGGCTGGGCACTGCCTGCGTTTAATTCTCTCTCCAACATTTCTTTAGCAAACAAGAATAGCAGAAAAAGTACTTGGACTTTGAGTTGAGGAAGGATTATCTATGTATAATTCTATCTGGAGAAATGGAGATTAAATGGCAACATTCAAACTGTTTTTATTTCATAATTCAAGCATTGTAGAGTAAGGAAGGACTGAGCCCAGAGTGCTTTTAGAGCTGTTTTCAGTCCCAGGTGTGTATGAAAGAAGTGGTATATTGGTTATATTGTAAACTCATTTCCAACTCTGCAGCACAAAACAGGCACAAATATTTGGACAAATTGTGTGTATTTTCAGACCATTGTATAAACATGTATTAATTCCTATATTCTTCCTATATGTTTAGAAGTGGTTGAGATACTGAACAGCTAAGAATGTTCACCAAAGCTGTGTTGTGCATCACTGACATGTGTAAAGTTAAACTCCAAAGTTCCTTGTTTCTAAGCTTGTTCTTAGTTTACTGTCTCTCGGCAATCCTCTCCCAAAAATACTGTCCTGGCTAAATGCCTGTCCTTTGCTGATCTCTGGAGTACATGCAGCAAAGAAAGGCAGGGGAAATGAACTGGCACTTAAAATCTTTTCTTTCCCCCAGAGAGCGTATGTTACTGTAAGCTGCAGTGTTTTATTCAGCAGTTTAAATAAATCCTGGACTTTGACCTCTGCAGATAAATAGTAGCAGGAGCCCTTTGTCTACACTAGTTCTTACACACTCATCTCCAGCCAGGTATTGGAGTACTGAAATAACTGTTGGGTTTAAGGGTAGGTGTTGCTCTGTCCTGCCTTAGAAATTTTAAATGCATTGAAGAAAAAAAAGCTTTGAAATCTCAGTTACTAGATTTTAGTTTTGATACACCAAATGAAAGAGAAAATGAGGAAGAATTGACACCATTATTCATCTTACAACAAAGACAATCTTGCTACATTTGCTACAGCCCTCAATAGTCCTTATTCTCATTCTTGAGAACTTGCTTTGGGGTCGTGAGGCCAGTCATGGAAACACTGCACAGTGATGGAAATAGTGCTGGAGAGGCTTTGCTGGATCCAGCAGAGTATCAGTTACTGTCAAATTTGAAGCAGTAATTTTTTAAGGAAGAATACAAGAAATGGAGTGGAAATTGTTTCCTAAGTGAGACTGAAATTTTGTGGAATGTGACAAGCATTTCAGTGTAGGAAAGAGTGTGCCACTCCCTCCTTCCCACCCCTTTTCTGACATCCAGAATACTACTGACACTGATAAAGTCCCTGCCAAAAAAGCCAGACTGATATATCTTAAACCTCACTGACAGCTCTGCTGCTGCTACAAAATGCAGTAAAATCCATATTTAATCCAGTGGAGTTGCTATCACACATAAACATTGTGTAATGAGGAAGTCTTTGGCCTTGAGCCAAAGCAGAAGATGAACTCTCATGGCAGAAGACGGGCACTGATTTCTGCCACAATTGTTGTGTATTTTTATCAACTGAGACACAGTTCTGAATGCCCACGCAGCACCTACTGGAGAGGCTTCTCTTCATTTTACTCCTTTAGAAAAACAAAAAAGAAAGAAAGTACATGGGTCTGTGCAAGCTAAAAAGCATTTCAATCTGCTTTGCCAAATTCTCTCATGCTGGGATTTACACATACTGTCTGTCATGACACAAGCACAAGTTTGCACTCAGTATTCAAGAATCTTGAAGAAATGCTTCCATCCTCTGTTAAGTGCTTTAGCACACGAGAGGAGACGTGGGAGAGGACTTGTTTTGACACATGACATGAATTCTAGGTGCAATTTAAATATGCTGGTTTTTTCCAAGCACCACCCAATTCATTCTTTCAGCAGGTCAGTGTGTGTTCTGCATAAATAAGCAGGGAAATGCATCCTACTTCACATTTTCATAATACAAACAAAAGACACAGAATATTTTTCACCTACTTGGTGCTGTTAGTTGTTGGTTGAACTGCTGTCTTGCTCTAAAGTTGCATTTAACAGAATGTTTTTTTAAATGAGATTCTTTGTGCGTGTAACATAAATTACATTTACAGTTAGTCCAGAGTAATTTCATCTTATATTTCTAATGTAGACAAAATGGATACCAGGAAACAGTCTTCAGGTTTGAATTATTCCTTTTAAAAAGCATTATTAGAAATAACAGAAAAGAATGGGTCATAAATACTACAACAGCAGAGCAGTAACAGCAGAAGCCAATTTTGTGTAGATTATTGCTATTTCAAGCTGACATAATTTAAAAGTTAATTGTTGGGGCTTTTACTAAGCCTTTTTGCCTTTTGTTAAATGGCTTGAAAAAAATCAACCATTCTCTGACACTTGACAGCTCATTTCTGTAACAGTGTTGCTCTAGATTCCACAAAGTGGTTTTTTTATTATTATTTTTCAGAAAGCAGATGACAGAGAGAAGCGACAGGAGGCTCATCGGTTCCATTTTGATGCTATGTGACATGCCTTAATATTTATGAAGGAGCAGCTACTCATTTGCTTAATTGAAAGACTAAATTCTGATTTTTAAAATTATTACCATGGAAGTACTGTTGGTGTGTTATTTGTAAATGTTGCATTATCTGGTATTTATTTGGAAAGTATTAAAATTAGACCTGAATGTCTCACAAGGCCTTTCAGTTAAGAGACTGTATATAATAGCATTTGGCCTTTATTTAACAGAACTGTAAATTTATTTTTCTTAGTAAAGGGATCAGTTGCATGTACCATTGTTTATGTACCAATTCTTTAGTAATATTTGATAGAAAGAAAGGTATGTAAATGAAGTGTAGCATTTCAGCAAGCAGAATACCTTGTATCACTTGAATTGGTCTTGTCCTTTGTTCATTCCTGCAAAACAACCTGGTTTTTGAAAATTAAACTTGTGCAATTTCTCAGATATTAATTGTTAATTGTTTTGATTGTATTAAATGGTGCTTAACCTAAAGTATTCTGTATTTTTCTTTGTTTAAATCCATATGTGCAATAGTTAAAGAGCTTAAGAATTAGAGAACCAAAAGGAACCTGCAGTGTGATGTGAGTTCACTCATCCTGGGATGGATGCAGTATTTATGTGTGCTACTTCTACAGAGAAGACAACGCATTAAAAAATTAAAATCATAAAAATGTATCACCATTACACAAACTGCTTTTATAATTAAACTACAACTGCATTTGTTTTAGAAAGGCACAATGTTGTTATGAAAGTAACTATTTTTTTAACATAAGAAAGGTATGGGATTTTTTTGTTTGGTTTTGTTCTTCAAGAAGTTAAATGAAACATTATTGAGGGGAGATTGAGGATTGACACACTAAAATGTATTGCTTATTTCTAAGTGATGAGATATGCAAAGATTAAATTAAGAATGTAATAGGACACTCAGAATAATCAATGCACATTTTCCATGTACACTGCCATGGCCAAGTTTCATAAGGCTGTAATAATGACAGAAGACAGTGTCACTCAACTTTAGATATTTTAAGTGGTAATAAAGTAATGGTTGCTCAGTGTACTTGGGATCCTGGAAGAACCTCTGAGAATAATCATGTTTTTATTTTCCATGAGTTTACACTATTAATTCTGCAGTTACATCAGTTAATTTGCATTCCTAATACTGTTTGATAACCTAGACCATCCTTCTCAACAAACTGCAAGCGTTGGTTGTCAAGGCACTCCCGTGTGCAGGGGGTCCCTGCCGGGGCTGGCACCTCCCTGGAGCGTTCCCTGTGTGTGGCAGGGCAGCCCCTGGGCAGACAGGAGGGAGCAGGTCCGGAGCTGGGCTGGTGGTGCTCACCCTGAGTGCCAGTCAGCCCCGGGGTTACCATGGCAGTGCTGAACACTGACCCATTCACAGAGCAGCCCCGAGCCAGCAGGCACAGCAGCCTTGTGTGCTCAGTGTCCTGAGCTCTGAAGGTTCACTGGGTATTTCCAACATGCACTGATCACATGCCAGCACAAGAGACTCTCATGGCACATTACTGTTATTATTCAGGATAGAATATTTCCTTCATGCACACCTTCAATTTTTCTCATGAAAAGCTATTTTTTTTTAGATAAATACTTAATGCTTTTGGTCTTTTTAAACCCCATTGATAGAATTGGCTCCTACCAGCAAAAGAAAGAACTAATTTCATGATTAGGAGGATCCACAGTTCAATATATTTTCCTGTCTTTTTCAGATGGTTGGAGAATAATGCTAAATGCAAAATGCACTGGGGTAGCAAAGTTGTTTTTACCCTATCACAATATAGTACACATAGATTAGCTTCCTTTTGTTTTTGAAAAAGCAATTAGGAATAAAATAACCTCATGCTGACATTTAAGCTGTTGTACAAAACAATGAACTTGGTATCTTTTGCTCTGAGGTGTTTTGCATGCTCAGTAGTGCATCATTGCATCACTATATACAATATAATAAAGTTTACCCCAGGTTCTAAGTACTTGTAGCATGGCTCACAGTCTATGCATACTGTTTTGAATTAAGGCATTAAATATTGTTAAACTTGTCATCAGAGGTTTCATGTTGTACTTTGGTTCTCTGTTCTATAAGCATTAAATGTATGTTTGGTAAGGTTATTGCCCTTCTACCAGGAAGTTTAAGAAAGCAGCATCAATTAGAAAGTTGTAGTTTCCAGGTGATTGTCACAGTAACTGAGAAGTGAGAAATAGTTCGAGCTACATAAATTTTCAAACTGCAGCCACTCTAACACAGCCCTGGTGAGAAATGCTATTGGAAGCTTCCTCGGTGTGAAATTTCACCTATATAAAAACACTGTTGACAGGCCAACTGACAGATGGCTGTTGAAATACCATCTTTCTTTGTTCTCATTTTCCATGAGAAGCTTTAAGACTGAATCTTCCTACCAGATTTATCATTAATGCACTATAATCCCCCAACAAAAGAACCAACTTTTCTGCTGCAGATTAATAGGCATATTCTATGTAGTATGATATTCCTCCTGTACTGAGGCCATCATGCTTAACAGAGACATTAAAAACCCTACAGTTAATGGAGAAGTAATCACTACAAACACACCAAGTTTGGTCAATTCAGGGCTTCTATAGAATCACAGAATGGTTTGGTTGGAAAGAACTTTAAAGATTATCCAATTCCAACCCCCCTGCTATGGGCAGGGACACCTTCCACTATCCCAGGTTGCTCCAAGCCCATTTTTTACCTGGCCTTGAACATTTTCAGGGATCAGGGATCCAGGGGCAACCACAGCTTCTCTGGGCAGCCTGTGCCCAGCCCTCATTGCCCTCACAGGGAAGAATTTATTCCTAACCATCTAAACCTCCTCCCTGCCAGTGTGCAGCCATTCCCCCATGTCCTGGCACTCCATCCCTTGTACATTGTCTCTCTCCATGTTTCTTTGTAGGCTCCTTTCAGGCACTGCAAGGCCACAATGAGCTCACCCCAAAGCTTCTCCTCTCCAGGTGAACAATGCCAGCTGTGCCAGCTTTTCCTCCCAGCAGAGCTGCTCCATCCCACAGCTGGGGCAGCTGTGCAGGTGGGGTCTCACCTGAGCAGGGCAGAGGGGCAGAATCCCCCTTCCTTTACTGCCCCCCCAGGTCCTTCTCTGCAGGTTTGCTCTTGACCTATTGATGCCCAGCTTGTGCCAATATTTGATATTGAATAGGTACCGATAGATTGTAATTGATACATAACTTCTTTCAAATGAATGACACCAAAATAGAGCAGGAGAAGTCAGAAAGCTTCTGCTATATTATAATCAATGCTTTTATATTGTAAAAGCATTAACTGTCTCTGTTTTGAAGGTATTAATAAACAAACAAATATTTTTGTTTAAATTTAGAAAATACAATTATAAATAATCTCATAGTTTGCAAATATGTAGTACTAATTCTATAGGGATGTGCAAATGTTTTGTTCAAAGTATTATGTTAAGAAATCAAGAGCAGCAGAGGAGTTAAGTCTGGCACTGCTGTGTTGCTCTAGTAACCCTACTATCCATTCTGGGAACAGGATCTAGTTGTTGAAGCATTGGTAATATTGGCCTCCCTGTCACTTGAAAATAATCAGCCACACTGCACTATTTTTATAATTAATTCCTGACTTCAGTGAAAAATGTGGTCCCATCTATGATACAATCCATAACAATTATAACCTAATGTTCAAATTAATGAGTTTTTCAACCTCAGCCACAAAAGTCTGTAGGTATATTCTAACAGTCAGATCTAATTATATTACCTACCAAATAGGGAAGTGCACTGTAAGCTTTCTGAAAGCTATGAGTTTTCTTCCTGACTATTCAAAAGTTTGCAGTGTTCATTACTCAGTAGTAAATAACAAAACCAACTGTGCATATTTATGTATGATTATGTATTACATATTGTAATGCAATTAAAATTGTATTATAATACAATACTGAGGTACTTGCATCTTCTATAATTTTCTAATTATAGAAATTAGGATTTATCAAAGGCAGTACCTAAATGGTACTGACAAAACCAAGTACCAGAACAGTTAAAACATAATTCCTCATCTTCTTTCTTAATTATTCACTGTTGGCATCTATATTTTTGCAACCTCTTTTATAAACAATGTCCAAATAGCTGCTGGTCTAAGGCTGTTTGGGTTGTGCACTTTGCTACTCAAGAGCAGAAAATGTTTTAGGTAAATTAAAGTTAAAACTTCTCACAGAACAGCAAATCAAATGAAGTTTTAAGGAGGAGGCAAACCCAGTTCTAATAATTCAAATGTAAGCCTTTAGCTGCAGCAGAGCACTGTTGTGACTCATTCCTCAGCTGCTCATGCAGGTGTTTACCTACATCAGAATGAGTCCCACTGCCTTCCCTGAACTACTGCTACTCAAAAATAATCATGAGGATAGAGCATCAGACCAATACACAGCTGGCTGTCCAATAGCTGTCTTCAACCTTTCTTGACTCCCAAACTTCAGTTTAATTAAGTGCAGCTTACTGTCAGCGTGACCCAGTGGCAGAGAGTTTTCCTCCCTGGAAATCTGCACTCTGCAGGCTCAGAAGACAAGAACTGAAAGCTTCTTCAGACCTGTCACCAGTGAAAGCACCACCTGTAACAAGAACTCCAGCTAAACAAAGCAACAGGGATGTCCACAGGAGAAATGTCTCTGAAAGCAGCAGTAAACAGGGGCAAAATGTGCTCCAAATCTACAAATTGATGCTATTCCCTGCCTCTCCCACACTGACAGCTTGACACAGCCCTGGAAAGAGAGAGGATGGAAAAGCTGTTCACTTCCCCAAGTGTGTAATAGCTCTGTTCAACCTTCTAATGGACAAACCAGAAGTTGAGCTCTTCAGTTAAATTGACTGTAGCAGATTGGGTCTTTGCAATTACTACCCAAACTTGTACTGAGCACACAGCATTACAAGGGTTTTATCTCATCTTTGGTGAGAGACAATTGACCACAAATAGTTCTCTTGAATGCAAATTCAGCCCAAGATCTAAGAATCAGGCCAGTTCTCATTTCTTATAGCATCATGAGTAATAAAAATATCCAAGTCAAATTTTGCCATCAGCTATACTGTGCATTCCAAAAAATAAAAAAAGCAGGCAACCCCCTGTTTCCTAACAATCTGCACAACAGCACAGTCAGATTTTAATAATGTACTTGCAGAGGATAAAAAATGTGAACGATGCCAGATACAGCAGTGTTGGATATTTTCTTGCATTACTACAGTAAACATTTTTGTTAGTAAAGAAAATGTGAAGTAGATACGCCTATTGAGGACTTCTCGATGTATAGGAGTTTCCACTATAGAACTTAACATTTCATCACACAGCTATAAATACATGGTTAAGAGGGGAACAGAGGACTCGCTTTGTCCACTGCTGGAATGTAGCAGCTATTTCACAATTCATGGAAAAACTATGCTTGGAGGAGGACTGTATCATCTCTATTTGAAATTGAAAGGACAATTCAAGTAAGTAGAATAATATAATTATGTAACTTGGGATTTTGCCAGACCATCAACCTTAATACTTCATGAAGCTTCTTGCAACACTGAAATGGATCTTTAATACCCAGAAAAGCTCAGGACCTTTGCTGCGAGCTCTCGCCGGGGGTCTGGGAGGAGCAGCTGCCCCCGGGCCTGCTCCCTCCCGCTGCTCTCCGCTCGCTTCTCCATTGAATTCGCCCTCGCTGACAATCACACTGACTTGAAGCGCCTGAAATATTTAACAGATAATCTGAAGCAAGAGAATGACATTTTCTAACAGGATAGGCTGACCTTTGAACATTGTAGAAAGAATTTAACATTCAAATACAGAGCACCTAACCACAAGGAAATCAGAGCTTCACCTCGCACACTCGTGTTAGACACTGTACTGAGCTGCCGTACTCCTTAAGCAGACGGAGTCCCAAGTGGCAATTACGCATATAATTTACAGTTCGCAAAATCTGTTGGATCTAGCGAGTGGGTTGGTTCCGAATTGCTCCCACAACGCGCCTGCTCTGGGACAGCGGAGCTGCGCGAGGGGCAGCTGGAGGTGCAGCCGTGCATCGCTGCGCAGGACCCGAGTGGGGACCGGACCTCCTCCGTCCCGGGAGCGGGGCCGGGGCAGCTCCTGCGGGCGCGGCCCGGGGCGCCCGGACCGCTCCTGCTCCCTGCGCAGAGCTTGGCAACACGCACAGGTCTAAACATCTCCGCGTTTCAATACTCCTGGAGCCTGAATGAAAGATCTCAGCCTCGCCTAATGAGCAGATCCAGGGAGGAGACATCCTGTAGGAAATGCCCAGCGATTCTTCAAGCCGTGTTGCTAATGGGAGATTTGAAAGGCTCTCTAAGGGACTACCGTGTTTCTATCATTTTACACGTAGCCTATGGGCAGTACAGCCTCACGCGGGCATGCCCCCGGCTGTCCGGCACGGCCGCAGCTCTCGCCCTCACGCACCGCCCTGGGCAGCTCGGAGGGGTCTGGCAGGACGGGAGTCCCCGCGGCGGGATCTGCTGCCCTTCCCCCGACATCGCCACCTGCCTCCACCTCGGGCCCCTTCCCGAAGTAACATCTCCCCTCACAAGCGAACCCGATGTGATAGATAACCAGAGGGACGGGAGCCAGGGCAGGCAGCAGGCTAAGTGCGCCTTTTTATTAACTTCTTGTAAAGTAATAGCTCCATTTTAGCTGTCACTCTTATCAAACAACAGCCGCACAATAGCGTGTGATGGGCTCTTCCCGGCGCCGGAGCTGCAGGCAGCACACTGCAGCCAGGCAGGCAGCTGGGCACGCCGCACTGCCGGAGCCGCGCGGGCTCCCTGCCACCAGCGATGGGGCGAAGGGGAGCCACGGAACACCGAGGGAAGCACCGTGTCCCTTTTACCCTATGGGGACCCACTGAGATGTCAAACAAAGCCGGGCAGCCAGGATTCAGGGTTATCCAAGCCACCGTGTGCTGGAGAGGGGCCGCACGGCTCGCCCCCGCCGCCGCGGGGGACGCTCTCCGGGCACCCAGCACCGCACACGGGAAAAGCTCGGCAGACGGGGGCAGGATGGGCCTGGGGCGTGAGGCACGGCGGGGGCCGAGGTGCGGGACCGAGGCGGGGCGCTGCAACGGAGCCAGCCCCGGCTCCCCGTAGGGACGGGGTGAGAACGGGTGCTGCTCCGGCGCTGTCGCCCCCGCCTCGGTGCCCGGCCGAGCGGGAGGAGCACAGCGGCTCCGCCGGCTGCGGCTGTGGCTGCTTGCGGGGCTCCGTCGGGGGCGGGCACATGCGTACAAGCGGCTCATCCAGGCAAACACCCCTCACATCTTAAATGAGCTTCATTTAGCAGCAGCCGCTTCAGTCGGGCTGGGAGCTGCCGGGCTGCGCTCCGAGCGCCGCGCGTGGAGCCCCCCGGGGCAGGCCAGCCTCGACGGAGCCCGCCGCGCCCCGCTCTCGATGGGACTGAGCGCGGCGGCGGCTCCGCGCTCGGGCGGCGGAGGCTGAGCGCGCCCCGCGGGGGCGCCGGGCATGGCCGCGGGCGGGCGGGGGCCGAGCCGTAGCCGCGGGCACAGCGCCCTCGCGGGGGGCACCGCCGCGGCCATGGAGCGCCGCTGATCGCCGCCGCCGCCGGGAGACAATGGCCCTGCACAAACTCTGCTCGGTGCTGGAAGGTAGGAGCCGCGGGCGGCACGGCGCCCCGCCGGAGCGGGGACCGCGGTACCCCCGGCGGCGCCGCCCCTTCGGCCGCCCCGCGCTGCCCCCGGAGCCCTCCCTGCGCCGACGGAAACTTCGGAGCGGCGGGCGCGGGGGCTGGGCAGGGGCGGCCGCCGCGCTTCTGCCGGGGCTGCTCTTCCCGGGCAGCTGCCGGCGCTCCGCGCCTCCCCATCGCACCGCCCCATCGCACCGCCCCGCGGCCCCGCGTCCCTGCCCTGCGGCCGCCGCTCTCTTGCCCCGTTCTGCCCCACGCGAGACACAGCGCTGCGGCTCGGGGCCGCGGCTGCCGGAGCCCAGCGGGGTCCGGGCCGGGAGCCCGCACCCATCCCGGGCTGCCCCCGGTCCCGCTAGGGCGGGCGGGCGGCCGAGACACCTCGGCACCTCGGGCTTGGGAGGTCCCAGCGGCGGGGACACCTCCGTACCCCGGGTTTGGGGGATCCCGCCGTTAGGAACACTTCGGGTTCGGGGGGGTCCCAGCCTGCAGAAAGATGGGTCACAGTGGCAGCGACCCTACCCCGGTGACCCGTATATTCCCGAGACACACCGGCGGAATCCTACGCTCGTCTTTTCACAGTAAAAATACTCTCTGCTTTCGTGACTCTCCTGACGAGCTGCTCCACACTGTTCAGCTTATCACACTTGTTATAGGGAACAAGGTCTGTTTTCAGCAAGGTTTTCATAAAATGAGTCACCTGAGTCACAAGCTACACACTGACCGGTGTTTACCTGTGTTTTTCTTCTTGAGGCTTTTAAATCTTGTTTCTAACTTATTTCTGTTCAGAGGTAAACAACGGAGCAAGGCTCCTCATCCGAGTATTTCTTTGTGCTGTTATTTATACAGCTCGACAATGGGCCAGGGGTTTCTGTTAGGAAAGAAATCTTGATGTGACACTTAACCTTGTGCCTCAAGAAATTATTTCTAACATTCTGTATCTTCTTGAGCAATAGCAGACTTGATGGGGATTCCAGTCTTGTTGTTTTGTTTTATTTTTAATGATGATTGTTATTTTAAATTATTCTGTTAGGAGATGTTGTGACTGCATGCATTATTGAAGCCAACAAGGCACTACTGCAGAGTGGAGAATTGTTTAGAGTATACATTGATGTCTTCCCACAGTATGAAAGTTCTAAAGAAGTCTGTTTTAAATCCAGAATGTTTCCATGGGCCATAAAATCTCATGTTCCTGGCATGAAGGACTTTATGTCTTTAGGGTTTCAAAAATATTTTTCATTTATTAGCATCATAACTGAGAGACAGAAGAAACTTGTTCTTAATAAATGTCTGTCTCTATATTGTTAACCATTCACTGAGTTTAGACAACGTAGGAACATATGGCTTACACGGGGAATACAAAGCATTTAGATTCTTTTTTCTACTGCCTCTTTTAAGTAACATATTTAAATATCAGAAGCCAATATAAAACAGCCATAAAATACAACTGTTGTATCTACTACTTAAATACTTTATACACATGCAGATTTAATGACATTTCAAAAATATGTGATTGCTGCAAAATTGACTGTACAGGTTTTCCACTGAACAGACCTGTATATTTTTTTATGATCACACTAGTGTCCGGGTAAAAAGTCCCTCTACAGGAAGTTTTTTGTATTATTCATAATCCATAAATTGCACAAAGCCATTAGTCAATAAGCGGTTAGTATTCTAAACACATCCCTTGCCATGACTACAGAAACAACCTATCATTACTTAGCATCATAAACTCCCTTTTAGCTCTGCTTCAATAGAAATCCTTACATAGTCCCATTATTACACCTAATCAGAAACAAAAAAGTATATTCCTTTAGATAGGTGTATACATTCAGTTCCAGAAGGAAACTGCTGGGAATAAAATTCAAAGTAACCATCCATATTTTACAAATTGCATCTTAAATTCTGCATGGAAGCCCTACTTACTGTGGCAGTAATTTTTTTTCCTCCATACAAATAGCTTCATGTGCAGAACTGGGGGAGTTTTGCTAAACCACATGCAAAGTACTATGAAGCTTAATGTATCATGAGAAGTCATATTTTATTTAATACTTCTTAGAAACATCTTCTATTCTTAACAGAGCGTGTATGTATACATTTCTGTCATCCACAGAGATTCTATTTTGTGGCTGTTACCTCAGGGCAGAAAAGAGCCCCTCATACTTTGTGGTAGTTGGAATTTCTTATATTAAGCTTGTTCAGAGCTATTCATCTGTTCTTCCTCAGCTATCAATATCAAGGACTATTTAAATAAAAACTTAATGTAATTCTTTGTCTCTGTCTGTAGTGTTCAGCAAAACTTTTCAAAGTCTCATCCTGAGCCCATCATCCTGCCTGGATTCTTTGCTCTCCTCCAGCTCTCCCAGGCAGCAGTGCTGAGTGGCAGCGCTGCTAGAGCACGACAGCCCTGAGATTTCAGTGGCTGCAGCTTTTGCTCAGGTGGAGCCCAGCCAATGCCCACCTGCTTTCTCTGTGGGCTCTGGAACCCTTTGGAGGCCAAGAGCTTGCTGCATTTGGGCTGTTGGAGGACAAAGCCTTTGCCTCCTGCCTTCAGTTCTCAATGCCATCTTAAGCACGCTAGAATCCTTCCCTGAGCCTGGCACAGCTTGCAAAATGCAACTGCTCTACAACAGAAAAGCACCAGAGCCCTCCACTTCATGAGAGAGAAAAGCAGCTGCTTTCATAATAAAGCCATGCCCCTGTTGGGCTGAGGAAGTAAATATACCTACCTTGAATTTCCTCATACCTGGTGTTCCCCCAAAATGTGTTTGCTAAGGGCTCGTTCCCATGCTTCAAATCTGCTCCCTCTTTCATTTCCATATGCTGTTATTTGCTTTAAGAAACTGTACAAGCTGTCAGTTAAATCCTTCCTCTACATTAGTTTTGGGCTATTTCAGTTAATATATTGGATTAATTTAGAAAGCCAAAAAGAGAATTCTCTAGCTTCTGACCCAGTAATTCAACAAGCAGCCAGGAGTAGAACAAATTACTGGTACATTCCCAACCTTCCAGTGAACTACAGAATTATTTGCAACTCCATCAGGTTGCAAGAATGTGGACTGCTATGATTTAACTTCCTGCCATTCTGCTCCAGCTCCTCATTTGCATTTTGGCATGATTTTAACAGTTAATTTCTCACAAACAAGTAGTGTTAGGAAGTAATGCTTCCTTCCACACAAAAGCTAGAAATTATGGCTGCCTATTTCCAAAACCAAAAGGTGTAATAATGCCACAAAAAGCTGAAAACAGCAGAAAAAAAGGTTATTCAAAAATCTCCTAATAGTTTCATGATTTGTTCATTAAAGCCAAAAGCAAAAGTACTGACTGTAGAAGCTACAGTGACCCTAACAAAGGCAGTATCAAGTGAAGTCAGAATATTATTTTTTACTTGAACAGTATCTGCTTTCCACCTTTTCTGCTGCACTGAAAAAAAGTGAAGGTCCAAACTGCATGCAGTGCTAAGCAGTTCAGCAGAAGTAACTCAAGTAACTGCAGAACAGGATTCAAAAAGCTGCAGTGTTAAAAACAAGGCAAGTGTTTGGTGGTGTGTATTACACCTTGCTCTTCATACACATACAAAATTCATATTCAAAATGCACCACCCTGAAGCATAACTTCAGATACATTAACTCCCTCATTTTCCTAAGACATAGATGACAGTGACTGCTAAAATTTTTACAGAACAACTTGGTTACAATTACATTGATATTAATAGCAAATTTCAGTGGGTAAGTCATGTATATGGCTGCAGCCACAGTATAGAATAATACTGGATTGAAGCAAAAGGAACTACTAAATTATGTATCCCTATCTAATGAAAAAGTTAAGATTTTCAGCATCTTCCTTAAGGTTTAATTCACAGGGAGAGATTAGAGAAAAAAATTACCCTTGAAGTAAAACTTTATAAGCTATTCATCATTTATGAACCTGTCAGAAAGTCATAATTCACTGGAGAAATGAAGAGAGCAGCTAATTGCACATACTCTAGTACTTGCAGTTTACATACAAAACAAACCCAGCACTAGTAGTATAACTTGTCTGGACTGAAGCAAAATTTTAGTGTCTTGGATTCAAGCTGGGATTCTAACACTGCAAACAAGCTTGCTGCTTATCTGCCTTGTACATTCCAATTTGGTTTTTTTTTTAACTAATGAAGCACTTACAGTCTAGGACAACTTAAACAGCTTGCTACCTTTAAACAGCTTGCTGCCTCTGTCAACATATTACTGGGCAACTGCCACCTCAAATACTGCAAGATATGGGGTTGGGTGAGTGTAAATTTTACAAGAAAAGCCAGCAGGTAACTTTTAATAAAAAAAATCCACATTTCTTTCAGATTATCTTTGTGCTTCACCCAGTTTTCTGTTATTAATAAGCTGACTCCACTGTGCAGCAGGAAAGGATGGCCAATATGTTTAGAAATTATTTCACAAAACCTCCTTCTATATCATATGGTAAAATTGATGAACACTAAGTTAAGTCTCTTTTTAAGGGACTGAGAGTGAAAA
Source organism: Molothrus aeneus (assembly GCF_037042795.1). NCBI lineage: Eukaryota > Metazoa > Chordata > Aves > Passeriformes > Icteridae > Molothrus > Molothrus aeneus. The sequence continues at coordinate 7,800,937 of NC_089656.1, read as the reverse complement.
GCTGGAAAAGAAAAAATTGTAGTGTGTACATAAATTGTTGCCAGACATGAAAGAAGATAGCAGAAGAGAACTTTAAATACTAATTTTGTAATAGACATTCCAGAAATTATTTCCACTGAAAAATACAGTATATTGCTAATAAATAAGAGAAGATAAAGAACTCTGGTATAATCTGATTGATTTTTAAGTCAAAAGTATCACTATCCAATTTCTCTAGGAATAAGCTATTTCTGGGAAAGATGTATTCAGAATAGTCATATGCAGCAGGATTAGCTCTTAGCTCTGTCAGCTAGAGGGAAGTCATCTGAACTTAGAAGTCAGTGTACATATTTTAATAAGGTTTTGAAACCTCTCATCAACATGGTTTGCACATGCAGTCTTCTCATCAGTTCTCTTGCTGCACACAGCTTGGAGATGAAAAAAAAGGCTCTTCCATATAAAAAGGAAAGTTTCTATTTTAAAAATGAAAGCTATCATTATTCTGGCAGAAGTTTTGCTGGCAGACAGAGCCAGGGATGGATTATAAGTAACAGGATGTGGAGCAACTGGTAAAATGAAGCAGCTCACAGCTGCTTATACATTTCTAATGGAGGATAGGATCAGAAATGTTAAATGTTTTTAGCCAACCTAGAGGGGACTCTGTCACAGATCCATCCAAGCATGAATTGTTCTGGAGATGATTTTTATCAAAGGGACATGGGAGAACTGCACTTACTTCCTGAATCAGTTAACCTGGTTTCTCTGCAGAGATAGAGTCCCAATTTGTTTCTCTGACAATCTTAAAGAGAGGAATCCTTACTGGAAACAGCTGGAGTGAGATGAAACTGTTATATCTGAGAATAGACCTGAGTGCATTCAGATATCCTGCTGGCAGTTAATGGCTAACAAGATTTGGATCTTAGAAGGCACCAGAGTCACCGTTAATAGCTGGTGAAGCCCACTTCTGCTATCAAGCTTCTGTGAGAAGGATTAAAAATGTGTTGGCAGCTCCACTAGCATGCTCTGGGTAAGACTTAAACCAGCTAAAATATGTCTTGCCTGATGCACACCTTCATCTCTGTATTTTATTCTGTGACAATCCTGCTGTATGTTCCAATATGAGGAAACCACTGGAGCTGTTAATAGGATAAGTTGTAGGCAGCCACCTTAAATGCTCTTTGATACTCATTTTACCAATCTGCAAATGTTCTGTTGAGACTGCAATAGATTAAGGAATGTATACAGGGTATGAACTATAAAAATGTTTGGGATTCAAAAACTGCCATGTTTTCCTCCTCAGCAACAGAATGGTCAGCCTTAAATACAGCAGCAACAGATGCAATCCAGTATTCCTTTTGTCAATTAACAAACATAGCAAATGCTAGGAAGAGAGAGAAAAATCTCATTCCTTGAAATTTACAGTGTGTGTTTCTGAACTAAAAATGGCTTGAATCCTAAAGCAGTTAATAAGCTTTTTGAAAGAAAAGGAGGTGACCATGCACACAGAATTACATGAAATCCAAAGTGTCTGGACACTTTACCTCTCTGTCTAAATTGTACACGTTCTTTACAAGACCAGCCACTAGTCAATCACTCACTTTGAATTTTTGCAGCAACTAATCCTTGATCAGAGTCCTTACAAGCAACCAAAATATGTAGTTAATGTTGGCCAGAGAAGAGGCTAGGATATAATAATTATAAATGTCCCCAACTCATTAATAGCTAATATTACTGTTTAGATGCATGAGTAAAACCTGGATATAAAACCTGAAATACTGTGATGAGCAGTTGCTGAAAGTAACACTAATTTTAGTACACAGGGCAAATGAGGAGCTAAGTTTAAGAAGAACACACAGAAAAGGAACCATTCCCATAAGGCAAAACAGAGTCCATAATTAAGATCAAGCATTTGTTACTCCAGGCTGTATCTGCCAGAAAGAAGCAGGCATCCTGGCAAGATCTTCCAACATGCATGACCAGTGAGTTGCCAATTACCATCCCTCTGGACTGTGTGTGTACAAGGTGCTGCCTGATCCGAGGAGCAGAGCACAGAGATCCAATGAATCCTGCTTTAAGCAAAGTCTGTCATCTTTATCCCTAGGATTCTGGCTACCACTATACTAAGAATGTGTAATACTCTAAATTATTAAGTCTTTATTTTAAAACATGGTGGAATGTTTCTCAGCTGTGCCTGACTGCTGCCCAGTTTGATATTCAGCTTGCCCTGCATGCATAGATCCCCCATTGGCATCACTGAAGACAGACACTGCTCTCAGAGCCACCCAGCAAATCGAGTCTGTTGTCTCTGTGTGAAGGTCCCTAGAGCATGCAGAAAGAGCAGGGGAAGGACAGATCACAGGGAGCTGAGAGCTGAACTGGATCCCATGAAATCTGAAGAATGTGTTTGCCATAAAGTACAAACATATGTCAGATTTGCAGCCTAAAGCACTTGTTTATCCAAGCACCATGCTGATTTCTCAGTATTGGGTTGAGCACCCATTTACTGCAAAACTAACTATAGTATTCTCATTTTTAAAGGGAAGTAGGAGCCACACATTTGTGAACCTCCCTCTGTATACTCCAATGCAGAAATTGCCTTCATTTTTCTTTTTTAGCTTAGATTTACTTTATAAAATTTAGGAAATGCCAACAAAGAACATCTTGACTTCTGCAAACAATGCAGTTTATTACACCAGTTCAGGGGCTTCTTTTATGTTATTCTGTAAGCCTACTTTAGCAACAGAATAGGAAGAACTTGAATTGTATGTTTAGTGTCTTCACTTTTCAAAATTTATACAGCTGTCTGCAGGCTATGTGATCTAAAATATTTAATGCAAAGAAGTGAAGAAAATGAAAAATCCATTATTTTAAAAACAGACAGAAGCTGGCTGCTTTTTCTATGTTTCTAGCTCATGCTCACACAGGTAAAAACTATCAGAGCTTTAAATAGGAGTACAAGAGTGTGCACCATAATTCATGAAATACAAGTACAAATACCAGATCATGAATAAAAAAGCTCCTCAATCTCTGCCTCAGTGCATGCTGCTGTTGGCTTAAGGATGGCCTCTTCTGCAGGGTACAGATCGTCATGGGGAAGCTCACTGTAAGGTGCAGAAGCACTAACTTTTATTACATTTCTCACCTAAGTATCTCTAAGTTCATAAGGTCAGTGTCCCACAGCTCAGGCTCCTCTGGGAGAATTCTCATCATACTCCTCCAGTGAAAACAAAACACCCAGCTCTCCCCTAGAATCCCTTTGATATTCAGTGCAATCCTGCACGGTGCTGTTGCTTACATCAGCAAGCCATGTTCAAGTGGCATCTTTACTCACTACTTGTGCTTCCTGTACCATAATAGACTATGGAGCTAAGCCTAGACTTATCTTTCATCCACACTGAAGAGTAGTCATGTCAGAGAGATCTGTGAGAGGCTTTCAAAGAGGAAAAAAGGAGCAGAGGAATACTGTGTCCCATTTCAAGTTCAGGTGCACAATAAATATTTGAATTGCAGTTTATTAGAAATAAGAAGATCATTCTTCATCCTTCTGGAAGTGCTACAAGACTGTTAGTGAAAGTGGTTCAGTCTCTCATGTCTGTTCTAATTGCTGTGACTGTGGCCCTGCTGCAGTCCCAGGACAGTGGTTCAGCAATGGCTCTCTACTGCACCAACTTCCAGGATTTATCTCTTCCCTAGACATCTTCCTCCTTATGGACTTGAACTGTCCAAATTAGTCTTTGAGATTTGAAATTATTTTTCCAGGAAGTAGTATGAATTTAGGACACCAAGAGATAGCTTTGGTTTTTTTAAATGCACACAAAAATGGGTTAAAGGAAACAGTCTGAAAGGTCTAAAAATATCCTGACTGATTATTTTTTTCCTTTTCTTTTCATCCTGAGTATTGATAGACCTTGTTTACAGCCCCTTAACTCCTGTTGGCTTTCCCACATGATACTGTGCCATGTCAGTGCACTCAGTTTAAGGCAATCCTACCTCAGGCAATCCTGCCCAGTACTCTCAGGAAGAGCAGGTAAGTCCTCTGCACCTTTCTGCCAGCAGTGTCTCACTGATGAAGACAGCACACATCCAGACCATTAGCCAGAGACACCTCTTTATCAGGCTGTCAGCTGGGACAAAAGTGGTGCCAAAGGAAGACCCTGGAACATTTGCTACCTGGGCTACCTTACATCTTAAGGGTTGTTGAGAGCATGAGGAGGATGGGCACTGCCAGGGAAGGGCAAGAACAAGGTGTAAGAGATTAAAACTGAAGAGGATGGAAAGAGCAAGGAACAAACAGAAGGTGGCCCATACCTTCCCAGTCATCCATAGAACATGGCAAAAGAAGCCAGTCAGACAAATATTCAACCCATATCTTCTGCAGTTGCCTGCATATCCATGCTGCTCTGCAAGGAATAGGCTCTGTTTGTTTGCATTTACACACATACAGGACTATTTATAGAAACAGCACAGCTCTAGTGAAAGCCAATCAGGCTTTCTGAAGTCCTTTTAGGGGGATAGTTGCTTTATCCACATCAGCAAGAAGGGAAATCAATGGTTAGTTTAACAGAACATCTATTCTTATGTTCTTTCCACCAGTACAATCACTGAAATAAATGTCAATGCATACTGAAAATTTTTTTAAATAGTGTATTGGAACAGTGGTAGCCATAGGAAAGAGCTGTACTAAATAAAAACCAAAGCAAACCAACAAACCCTCAATTTTTCACTGTTGCTTGAAAGTGACTATTTGCATTGATTTTGTTAGTCACATGTTAATTTCACTTACATTTCTCTGTGTGTTTGCTTTAAGAAAAAAAGTGAAAGCTCTGTTTGCATTTTGAGAAGCAGCATAAGTTACACAGAGCTTGCTCTGTCCTTGCAAAACAGATAGTAGGCACAGCACATCTTTAAGAAAGGTGAATTCAATAGAACATAACACTGCCACATGATTTACACAGGACTGGGGAAACTCACTTTACTTTAGCAACAAAAGTCAACATTGAAGTGTTGCACCAAAACCAGTGTAGAAAAGAGAGTGACAACTTTATAACCACTGTCAAGATTCTCTGTTCGGGACAAGTGATCTCAGGAGTACAAATGCATTGGAAGTTCATGCAACTCACAAACTCAGATTCTTCAGTGTACAGTTTAAACAGAGAAGCTGCAAAAATAAACTGTAAATAATTGTAAAATAATATCATCTATGTAAGGAATAGTAAGAACTAAAACCAGCTGAAAACTAATGTCAATCATATGCTAATAAAGATGGGATATTTGTTCATTGCTTTAAAGACTAGTGAACATCCATAACTGAATACCAGTAATGGGTGCTAGATACTTTCTTCTGAAGGAGGAATTTTCAGTTTAGGGTGAGTCAGTTATGATTAGCAGCATCTGCTTTGTATTTGGATAATGACAGATAGTATATTTTTAAGTATATTAATATTGATGAAAATGCAGAATTATTGCAAAGATGGAAATTGAAAAACTGCTTAAATCTTCACCTACTCTAACATAATCCATCCCTAAAAATCAAATAAGCTTCTAAGAACATAGCACTTGTTTGCAAGACCCATATGGTATTTTAGAAAACACCCACAGCTATGAACTGACTTACACAGGAAAAAGCAGTTGTTGGTGAGGAAAGTTTCAGAATGAAACACAGTCTACTTCTGTATGGGTAGAGAGAAGAAAGGGCAGCAGAAACATACAAAATAAAACATAAATGCTGGATGGACACTTTCAGGAGCAGACTTTGATTCCTTTAATCTTTTCCCAAGATGATATATCCATGCCAGTGTTAGAGGAGCATCTGGATGAGTTGAGACAAGATCGCTGTGGTTCACAGTCAGTGCATGCTCACTCTGCAGCTCCAAAGGGCTCAAAGTCCAACAGCAACACAGGGAACAGCACAGATGGAAAAAATGCCATTTCAACTGAGCCACTGAAATGCCTGAGCAACAAGGCAGGAAGGCTCGGAAAATAAAATTAATTTCTTGAAAGTGACAATAAAATTCCTGCTGAAATCTCTTTTTTGCCCTGCAGTGCTAAGGCCATGCTTGCCTGACAAGTAGATTAAGAACATGGGAAGGGCCATACCAGGTCAAATCAAAGGTCCATCTTGCTTGGTATCTTCTTTTACAGAGATATAAAAGCAGAATGAGTATAAAAATAGAGCAAATTATATTTGCCCCAAATACATCCCAGACTGCCAACAACTTAGGGCTTAAGGGGTTTCTGAAACAGAATTTTTTACCTCAAGGATGCATTATGAATTATGTGCATTTAAAAAGAAAGAAAAAAAAGAAAGAAAAAAAAGAAAAATCTTTGTTTAATTTGAACATGCCTCCTGCTTGCTTTGTCTCACAGCCCCTGGTTCTCTACTGGAAGAGACAAGCAGTAGTTGCTCAGTTCTCAATCTCAGTGATACTTGTGGTTTTGTAACTTGTGTCCTATCTCCCCTCAGCTGCCTTCTGTCCAGGGCAGTCCAGGCCTGCTTAGGTAGTTCTGTAAGAGATGTGGCCAGAATTTCTGAGATACTCCAGATGCAAGCAAATGGAAGATTTGAAGAGTGGCATATTAATTTACTTGATTTCATTCTCTTTCTCCCTCCTGGTAATCCTAAACAATTTGAAGTGACAAAGTTGACAAAGCATTTTAGGACAATCGAAACATTAAGGCTGCTTTAAAATTGCTGATGGATTGTGGAATATGGAGTTTTTCATATGGATGCTTCTTGGGTGCAGGGAATGTGTAAATGTAAAGGAAAGGCCAAAAGTAAAACAGCCAGAAAGGAAGGAAAGAAAGAGGGAGGTTGTGCATCTCCAGAATGTGCATCTGCCCATTTTCTACTACCTCATCATTTGCAGAAATCACTGGTATTGTGTGGCAGCATCACAACCACCACTCTTGCAAGCACAAATCTGTGAAATCTATGGAGGGGTTAAGACAATGCAGTGTCTCCTGGGGTCCAGATTAATTTCTTGGAAGCTGGAGAAGTCTTTTGCACACATTATGCAAATAGAGTTTTAGGATAAATATGATTCATTATAGCAGTGAAACATCTTGTTTCAGGATATAAAAGTTTTATAGACAACAGATACCATGTAAATCTAGAAAATATTCTTATAAGTCCCCTCAAACAGCGAACTGCTGTTCTCATACACACTTTCTTAAGGAACCTGGAAGAAGGACCAGCGGTGCACATAGACTGCACTGGTTTCATGAGTTGAAATTTTAAAGAAAACAAATGAATTAATTACATCATTTTGTATGTTCTGAGTTGTTTTGGTCAGTGATGCCAGGATTTGCATGAACTGGGACTGCAGAAAATGGTCTATAACTTTGAAGAATTTCTGATGTTTCTCCTGTCCAATTTCTCTCATCAGTGTTGCTTGTAACAATCCTGGTAGTGGAAGGCATTGCTGTTGCACAGAAGACACAAGGTACAATTTTAGTTTGATGATTTTCTCTCAAAAAATGGAACAGTTTTATAACTTTTAACTGAGCAATATAAGTGAAATGAAATGTTTGTATTCAGATATGAATAGCTCTTGAATTACCAGGATGAACTGCAGGATTTTCCATTTTCCCCCATTTGCTGCATTTTCTCCCAAATGAACAAAGCCACGCAGTCACAAAGAACATGTAAGTTTTACTTTCCCGGGTAAAGTTCTACACTTTTAGATGTTAGAGGTGGGAAAGAAACCACCACAGAAATTCATGTTTTCTGTATCTGACAACAAGCTTTTCAAATAGTCCACCCACAAACATTTTTGAAGCCTGCTGAGTGGGGAAGGAATCAATTGCACAAACCTTATTTTTTCATATGTGGGATTACCTACACTTAAGAGAGAAGAATTCCTTGAACTGTCGCCTACAGAATTTCCTTGAAAAATTTCTGCAGAATAGAGAAAGTTTTCACCCCCATAAATCAAAAAGTTGTCAAGGTACCAGTGGAAGGTGATGTAATTTACTGGAGGAATCTAAGACTTGCACCAGCATGGATGTCCTCTCACAGGTCTGCAAATTAAAACTGTGTAAATATAAATAACACTATGAGTACCCTGTGAGATCTAGGAAATACCTAGCTGAAAATACATATCCTATGTCTTACTGTCTCCAATTCTGTGGATACCAAGGAGAAGAGCCAAAGGTACTTAAGAATGTCAGAGATTCCCAACCTCATCTCTGTGGATGAGGAAATCTGAACCAAGCTCTGTGAATGATCCAGCATGAAGAATTACCTTACTAAACTGCATCATCTCAGTCCCAGAACACATTTCCCTGTACATCCAGAAGAGGAACTGTGATCCTAAATGAGACCTTTAGCTACCAGGGCAATCTAGGAATTTCATTAACTGCCATTGCTGTGTTTAGTGTATTTGCATATTGAAATTCATTCTGTTACAAACTTCCTGTATTCCAACAAATTACTGTAAATAGATATCCCACCTTAGCATATTCTGGAATCAGGGTCAAAACCAATGAAAGCTGACAAATATTTCTGATTATATTTACATAGGAATGGAGATGACATAACCCATAAAATAATGTTATTGGCAGCCACTGTGACTATTTAAGTTAGAAAGATGAGTATCAAAAACCTGAACTGAGTTGAGTAAAAAAAAAAAAAACTACTCCTTCTGCTTTCCAATATATCCAGTCTCTGGATATATTTGATATTTAAAAACTGTGATATCTTTAGGATATACCCCACCACAAAATTAAACATAAGATTTTCTTTGATAGATATTAATGAGACCCTTGCAAGAGGGCTTGCAACCAAAATAAATTACTTTCTTCTTTATAGGCTATGTGTCATGCCAGAATTTTACTTTATCAAATCTGCATGCTTGCAGATCACTTATTTGATCACTTTTTTGCTTTTTGCTTAAGGTGGGCAAAACATTGGAGTGAATCGCATTCCTCCCACCCAGTGTGACAACTGGGTCCGGACCAGTAATGGAGGACATTTTGCTTCACCAAACTACCCAAACATGTACCCACCCAATCAAGAGTGCATCTACATCTTAGAAGGTACATGCTTCATTTCTCTTTTGTTATGCTGTAATCTTACTGTTAAATGGAAAATCCTGACCTGTTGAAACTGTCATCTTACCCTGCTGTAAGGTATTGCATGGCCATACTGATAATATAATGAATCCTGCAGTTATTTACTTGAACAAGAAGCTAAATTTTCTCTCTCAAGTAATAACAACAAATAAATAAGAAATGCAAACATGAAGAAATTAGCTATGTAGAATAAAACATATCCTCACAGCCAGGAAAAGGAGCAGCATATCTACTGTAATCCATGAAGATATGGAATTAGTAAGATAAAAATTGTAGCTTGTTACCTTTATAGCACTAATAATAGATTGCAAAAGATGAAGGCTATTTCATACCATGCTGTAATGTTCTATCTCACCAGCAGAAAACCTTTATGCTGTCCTTCATTAATAAAAAGATATATCTGACTGCCATAGCACTGTACTAAAAATACAGAGATTTGTTAGCACTGCTGAGGTCACTATTAAAATAATGTGATGAGGACAAAAAAATGTCATTAACTAGAATAAAACCATATTCCAATGAGAATATCTTAAATAAAGGCTGCAAGACTTGAGACACTCCAATTATTTTTCCTCCTATTAGAAGGCACCCAAACCTCACTGAAGTCAGCTAAAAATACTAGTCAGCCTAATCATCAGATTCATATCAATTAATTGAAATATTTCAAGTAATGAAGTTTGATGAGTTTTTATTTGTACAGCACAGCAGTGGTTCACAATCCCCTCCTTTTTGCTTGTTCCATGCACATCCTGGCTTGGCACCTTTCCTGCCCAGGAGTGCCCCAGGGAGCAGCCAGGCTGTCCTGCTGCAGGGCTGGGCCACAGGAGCAGCTTCCAGCTCTCCTCAGGCCTCGCACAGAAACACTCCGGGTGCCTGAGAGGGGCCAAGGCCCTCCAGAACTTCTAGCCAAGATCTGCTCCTTCACGCAGAGCACTGCCAACATTGCCAGCAGCTCCAAATACGTGTAGCTCTTGTGAGTGAGGCAGAAGGTCTGCTGGGAGGGCTGGAGATGCCAGAGAAAATCCTTCTGGCATTCAGGACAAGCAGGCAGCGTGTGATTCCTCAGGGCTGTCACTCCAGAGCCAGCCAGGATCGGGAGGTTCACGCAGCACAGCTGATGCCAGGAATGAGGAACACTAAAGCCATTCATTCACACAGGAGAAAATTCTGGGATCCAAACCACAGATGTGAGAGTCACAGCTCTGATCCCAGTCCTGATGTTAGGCTGCCACAAGCTCACACTCACCAACATCTGTAGCCACCTGCATATCATTGACATGTATGAAGCACTTGGACTTCTCTGAATATTCTAATAAAAGATGTCTTCTGTGAAAAGATCTACAAATTTGGACTTTATGTTTAAGAAATATTGAGTAGTTCTTCCTATGTTTCTCTTTTCCATTCTTTTCTGCATAGCTCAGTGGTTTTGTCCCTTTTTATGTGTTTTGCTTTCACTTGTTTTAGTTTATATCTTAATATTTAACCTTGTTTGAACACCTTTGTATATATGTTCATATCTGTTATATGTGCTGCATTAATGTGATTTCTGAATTTTCAACAATTAAGATGAGCGAGCAAAAAATTTTGTATGATTCTATGCAAAAGTAACTTTTAGAAAATAATTTCTAAATTTTTTGTAGCAGACTGCAGATGTGTTTTGAGAAGTTTCCAGTTTCTTTTTTATCTTGCTGTTTTGGAAGCCTGTCTCTTCATTAATTCATGTCTTTGTGTTTTTTATCAAGATCTTCATTTAATCTTTTGCTCAATTTTTTTTTATGTCTAGCTGCTCCACGACAAAGAATTGAGTTGACCTTTGATGAACCTTATTACATAGAACCCTCATTTGAATGTCGGTTTGATCACCTGGAGGTTCGGGATGGACCTTTTGGGTTCTCCCCTCTCATTAATCGTTACTGTGGTCTGAAAAGTCCTGCACTAATTAGATCAACAGGGAGATTCATGTGGATCAAGTTTATTTCTGATGAGGAGCTGGAAGGAAAGGGATTTCAAGCAAAGTACTCATTTATACCAGGTAAAGATGTCTAAAATTCTGCTGAAGTTAATGACTATCTGCTCCCATTGAGCTCCTTGGGTGTGTTTGTCCTCTCAGCCTAGAGCTGCATTTCAGCATGGGCACTTAGAGAGGCACAGTGACAATGTGATAGCCACAGTCTCAGTCCTGCTAATCCTACTGGGCACGTGGCTAAAAACACTGGGGGAACCTTGACTGAAGGAAATTACAGGTCTGTAGTCTGCTAGTGAGGAAGACAGTTGAGCTTGTTCATGCTGAAGCCTTCAGCAGCATCCTTCTTCATTTCTCTACTTGTGCCAGTTTCACCAGTGGTAGGAAAGGAAAGACAATGTATGCAAAGAGCTGCCTTTTCACCAGCCTCTCTTCTGGGCATGTAAGGCACTGGACAAAAACACCTGAACCAATTTACAATAGCACTCCAGCCTGATGCAAAACATTTTAAATCTCCATTCTGAAAACCCAGAGCAAATATCTGCACAGTCTAAGCACAAGCTCTCGGTATAACTGCATTCCCTCAACCCTTGGGCTCAGACAACAGAGCTGCTCTTTGCTCAAAGAGCTGTGTAGTTCACAGGTGCAAAGGAGAGGACAATGTGCTGACAGTGCCTTTAGACAAACAAAAATTACATCTGCTCTGTGGAGCTACTTAGACCTGGCAGGGCATCCTTCTTACATGAAAACTTGACCTGATGTCCTTGTGCAGTGCTTGACTATTGTATTCATAGATACTACACATGTAGTTATCAGCATTTGATTGTCCTTTGGGGCAAAAGGCAATATACAAATGCCAGCTCTACCACTTCGATAAATGTATACACAAACATAACTTCTTAATGTTATCTTCACCCCTAGAGCACGTGAAAACACAATTCAGGATTATATATTACTGCTTAGGGATTTAGACTCAGAAACTTCAGATTAACATGGTGACCATTGGGAATTACATGATAAAATGTTTTCACAGGGACAGTACTTGTGCATTGTGCTGAGTCCATTTCTGAAGCCATTTATTTCATCAACATCCCTTTCAAAACTAAACTACCATAGTTGCAGGGCTGGAATTTTAAATATACATTTAAACTGTATATTATTTTCACAATAGATTACAACATTGTGATCTATGATCACTATGATCTAAGATATTTTTCTTTTCCTTCCTCTTCGTTTATGTGAAGTGTGGCAAAATATTTTACATTTGTGAAAATGAAAGGGAACATAAGCACATACTCCTCTTCATAAAAAAATCAGCTTACAAAGAAGGTTGAAAACCTTTTGCATATAGTGATCACAGATTTTCACTATAGGTAAATAAAAAGAGGACAAAGAAGGCATATTCTGAACTGTGCTGAGTCTTAAGCTCAGGACTGAGGCATTCTAGGGGAAGTGAAGAACTTCCTCTACAGAAAAAATAACAGAAAGAGCCAAACTCTGGACGTTCATTTGGAAAAGAACTTTGTACCAAACCAGTGTGCACTTTTGCATGAACTAGGGCTTTCTTTCCATAGAACAGAAAGCCCTAAACCATGTCTAGAGCTGTTCTGCATGGCCTAATACAAGAGATAGAATAATGTTCTCATCAGGGAAAAGTACCTTTAGGATTGAGCAGCCTTCTTCCCATACTTTCTAAAGAGCAGGTAGGAATTTCTAAGTGTTGATATATTCTGCTAAGTTCAGTTCAAATTGTTCAGAACTACATAGACAGCAGTCTGATAAAATAAATCTAAATAAGCTTTTTGCACAGAGAAAGATCCCCTGTACTCTTGTGGAGCTCCAGCAGTTTCAGTGAAAACTAATGCAGTTAAATTCAGAATATAATGTAGGAACAAAATACTGAATAGTAATCTTTGGTGTTATGCTAGAAATCTGAGCTGTCAGGGTAGAATTATGTTTTTCAGATAAGGTCAATCTTTGTGGAATAATGTTCTCATCTAAAAAAACTTTGTCTTTATATGCTCCAATTGATTCAGTAAACTTTCTGGCAATTTTTTTTGTGACATAATAAAAAATGGACATAATCTGCAGATAATACTAAAGCTTGAAGTGATTCTCAAGCACTGATAGCCCTTGTGATTCATGACTTCTTTCTATTACAGATCCTGACTTCACTTACCTAGGAGGTATTTTAAATCCCATCCCAGGTATAGTATTACAGTAACAATTTCTTTATACATGAAATTTTAAATTAATGTCATATTGCATTTGACAGCAAGGTCTATCTTGTCCCTAGACTGCCAGTTTGAGCTCTCAGGAGCTGATGGAATAGTACGTTCCAGTCAAGTAGAACAAGAAGGAAAAACAAAACCAGGACAAGCAGTTGACTGTATCTGGACAATTAAAGCCACTCCAAATGCTAAGGTGGGTTTTGTTCAGATAATTCAGTATATAATGGGTTTCTGTGGCAGCAGCAACAGGTAATGGTCACTAACTGTGATTTGCATAATGTTGTAGTTTACTGAAGTGAGTCATGTAGCAGTGGCTTAGGAAATCCTGAGAGAGAATTGTTTCTGAAATTAAATTTATATAGGTCCATAGTGCTGGCTTCCTATTACTTGAAGCTTCAAATACCAAATAACTGTGAGAACAGTTTAAGCAACAATTTTCAGGGGCATTTGACTTGGATCCTGGTTTTATTGGAAGACTGCAGGCAAAAATACTGGCTGACATCTTCAGTAATTTCCAGTAAATCTCAGTGCCAAAACTGAATGTTTTGCCTCCAGTGGTTCTATTGGAGAATTTGGTTCTGTTCAAAGTCAACAGAACATGTGCCTGCTTCTCCCATGTAATTCACAATCCTGCACCTTGAAACCCACTTTCATCAGCAGTCTGAGCTAAATAGAAGGGCTATACCTTGTTAGGCAGACAGCAGGATAAAATCCTGTTCACAACCCCAAAATACAATAGCTAAAGCCTGAATCATATTAGTTTCAGAATAATATTTGTTAAAAATGTTGCACAGAAGAGCACATACTTTTCTCCATAGAGCATACACTTCTTTAATTTTGTTTCTGCTTGCACATACATAAAAATTAAAAAATACTTTGAAGCAGTAGCTGCCAAGATAACAAACCTTCCCTCTGCCTTCTTACACACTCCTAACACTTAACTAACCAGCCCTGTTAACCACCTTGCAAGTGCATTCTAAAACAGTAACCAAAAAGATGGTAAGAGGAGAAGACATGAAAGAAATTAAAAGTCCATTAATATATTTGAGCCTTTGAGGAAGTGAGTCAATTCCCAAGACCCCTATACTAGTCTAAGTAATAGACACAGTTCTTCCAGAAACAATAACAAACCCATTTTCTCTCTACATTGCCATTGAGTGCACCAGGTCTTGTGCTTAAGTATTTTAATAAATTATTGAATGTTGCCAGAAGAGAGAGTTATAGTTGGGTGAGTCCTGAAATTAGATCATCATCCTAAATTATTGATTTAAAACATTACAGAAAAATAATTCTTAGTATTCTGACAGTGGTTTCTCAAGCTTCAATGCAGGCAGAATTATGATGATAAAATCCATTAGACCTGATACAGTGCAGTCTCTTGAGAAAAATAAGCGTAGATATTTTTAAATTCCTCAATTTGAGTTTGTAATAAAAATAAAGTTTTAAAAATGACACAAGTGCAGCAATAAAAGTACTTTTAAAATGTGTATAGCAGACACTTAATAAATTACGTCCAGATTTCATAAAATTACCAGAATAATCAATATAATGTAAGAGTAAGGACCTTTTATACTTGCCTAGCTCATTAATCCAAAGGAGCATGTGAAGAGGTGAGCACTTTTAATGGGATTATTCCTTTGTTATCATACAAATAATAGCTCTACTAAAAGTGTGCTAAATTATTTTTAGTTTCCATTGTAATTTTGTAGCAGATATATGCAGTCAATCATTAAAAGAAAATACCATCTCTCAGCCCAAATACTAGCAATTACAGCTCACATCCATGTTTTTGAGATAAGTCATCAATGGAAAACATGTTCCCAGTGTAGCTGAGAATTTCCAGCAGAAAATCTTAACAAAAACAGCAGGGAAAAAAAAAAGGAAATTGAATAAAATAAAAAATACATATGCTGAAAATCACAAAACAGTGAGGTGAAGCATGAGCTAATATGGCACTGGCTGCACCTTCAGACAGAATGTGCAAGGGAAGGCAGTGCTGGCCAACCTGCCTCTGGAAGCACTGGAAAGGAAAAGCCACGGGGCACCAGTGTCACCTGTCTTTCTCTTTTCCCATGTTTTCAATAAAGCCTGATAGGTGCAGGAATGGGGAGGGGAATATCTTGTTTTGTCTCCCAGAGGTAGTTGGTAGGGAGCAAAGGGGCAGCAAACTCTGTTCTAGAGCCCAGGAGTGGGCCCTGACCTCCTGCACCCCACCTGAGCAGGGGTCCCAGAGTCCTTGGGCAAATGCACAGCTCACTTGGGCAGATGTCACAGCCCCCTGTGCAGGGCTCTGTCCCAGTCCTTGGGCAGATGTCACAGCCCCCTGTGCAGGGCTCTGTCCCAGTCCGTGGGCAGATGTCACAGCCCCGTGTGCAGGGCTCTGTCCTTGGGCAGATGTCACAGCCCCGTGTGCAGGGCTCTGTCCCAGTCCTTGGGCAGATGTCACAGCCCCCTGTGCAGGGCTCTGTCCTTGGGCAGATGTCACAGCCCCGTGTGCAGGGCTCTGTCCCAGTCCTTGGGCAGGGCTCTGTCCTTGGGCAGATGTCACAGCCCCGTGTGCAGGGCTCTGTCCCAGTCCTTGGGCAGATGTCACAGCCCCCTGTGCAGGGCTCTGTCCCAGTCCTTGGGCAGATGTCACAGCCCCGTGTGCAGGGCTCTGTCCCAGTCCTTGGGCAGATGTCACAGCCCCCTGTGCAGGGCTCTGTCCCAGTCCTTGGGCAGATGTCACAGCCCCGTGTGCAGGGCTCTGTCCCAGTCCTTGGGCAGATGTCACAGCCCCCTGTGCAGGGCTCTGTCCCAGTCCTTGGGCAGATGTCACAGCCCCCTGTGCAGGGCTCTGTCCCAGTCCTTGGGCAGATGTCACAGCCCCGTGTGCAGGGCTCTGTCCCAGTCCTTGGGCAGATGTCACAGCCCCCTGTGCAGGGCTCTGTCCCAGTCCTTGGGCAGATGTCACAGCCCCCTGTGCAGGGCTCTGTCCCAGTCCTTGGGCAGATGTCACAGCCCCGTGTGCAGGGCTCTGTCCCAGTCCTTGGGCAGATGTCACAGCCCCCTGTGCAGGGCTCTGTCCCAGTCCTTGGGCAGATGTCACAGCCCCGTGTGCAGGGCTCTGTCCCAGTCCTTGGGCAGATGTCACAGCCCCCTGTGCAGGGCTCTGTCCCAGTCCTTGGGCAGGGCTCTGTCCTTGGGCAGATGTCACAGCCCCCTGTGCAGGGCTCTGTCCCAGTCCTTGGGCAGATGTCACAGCCCCGTGTGCAGGGCTCTGTCCCAGTCCTTGGGCAGATGTCACAGCCCCCTGTGCAGGGCTCTGTCCCAGTCCTTGGGCAGATGTCACAGCCCCCTGTGCAGGGGCTCTGCAGCTGCCCTGGTGCAGCGGGACCGGGAGAGTTCATGGACGGGAGAGCAGCACCTCAGGCTCCACCTGGGCACGTTGCTTCTCTGGCAGCACAATGGCTATCTAAGAATTGTTAAAGTGCAAAGTGGCCTTTGCAGCATGTTTAAGTGACTTGGTTTCATATCTCAAAATTTTCAGAATTTTGAGAATTCCAATACAGCCATTGAAGAATTGCAAAAGCCTTTTGATGTGTTAATGTAATTTTAACTGAATTACAATCTTGCATAAGTTTCCTGCTCCAGCAAAATAAATTATTTACTTACTCTTTAAATACCATCCCAATCTTCTAATTTCTTTGCTGCATGTGCTCTAACGCATATGCTGCCTTCTCTTGGATTAGATTTCTGCTTTTAGAAGTATTAAGATTAGCCTAAATTCATTAATTCTTCCTACACAGCCAGCTTACTTCTCTCTCATTTCCATTTTTATTCAAATTACTCCTGACTTCATGGTTTGTGTCTTCCATAACACAGCTATGGTTCAGTAATTAGCTTTCATTCTGAAGCAATAAATTTTAATTTCCTTATTTTACTTCAGAGCCGTTCTGACTAGGCTCCTTCCCCTATATTTTAACATTGTTTTTATGAATTAGAAAGAAAGGAAAGAGAACAGTCAAAATACTTTAAAAATTATTTCAGTACATCTATGCATTCCTTATATCTCTTTCTAGAGAAACAGACTTCATATTTAGCATAAATTCCTGGGGGTTTTTTCACCAAGTCTGTTGCTTTGTAGTGTTTTTCCAAAGGGAGCAGACATAAAGTAAATTTTTTAATAAAGATTGTTTTGGGGAACACGGAGAAGTGAAATGGATACCCAAGACAAATGTCAGGTAATGCTTCACAAGGACATCTAATGAGAAAAATCTAAGTTTAAAAGTGTTGTGAATTGGGAATTACATTTATGTGTAAGGGAAGAAAAACATCTTACTGAAGATTTGCTAAGAAAGAAAACTCTCCCCTCAGTATTTCTTCTAAAGACACTGATTCCCCTTTCCTAACAGATCTACATGCGATTTCTGGACTATCAAATGGAGCACTCCAATGAGTGCAAAAGGAACTTTGTTGCTGTGTATGATGGCAGCAGTTCCATTGAGAACCTGAAGGCCAAGTTCTGCAGCACGGTGGCCAACGATGTGACGCTGCAGACGGGCACGGGCGTGGTGCGCATGTGGGCCGATGAAGGCAGCAGGCTGAGCCGCTTCAGAATGCTCTTCACCTCCTTTGTGGATCGTAAGTACAGCTCAAAGGGCCCATTCTCCTGCTCAGGTCTTTTAGGGAAAGCATCAGCTGTGTAGTAAACAGCAGGAAAACATGGAAAAGGTTGTTTCTGTTTCCTTCACATACTGGCAGGTAAATTAGATAATTGCTTTATTACATTTCTAACATGGCTCCTGAAGAAAAGCTTTCCTGCATCCTTAAAAGGTTTATTTTCCATTTGAATTCAGCAGTACTGCCCTAGGCTACATCCTTCTCACAAAGACACGTCCTTCCCTACAAATGAGCACAGACTTATTTCAAGAAGACAGGAGTGGGACTGAGGCGTGCTCTCCCACTAGCACCACTTCCCAGCACAACAGGCTCTTCTTAAGGCCACTCTGGATGTTCAGAAGAGCAGAAAACATGCCTGATCCTGTAAAGTCTCTCCTTCCTAAACACAGCTCTGTCTTCAATTGTGGGTCTGAACCTACAGCCCCCTCCAGCCAAGTTGCTCCCTTATCCTCAGCTGCATTTGGCTCTAATGGACTCCACCTGTGCTCCCTTAGCAAAGCCCTGTGGTGTTGCACAATGATAGACAAGTGGTTAAATTCAAGTTTATTTAAGAAGCCTGTAATTAAAGCTGAGTTCTAAATGCCATCTGGATTTTTGTTTGGATTCCATAGCCTGGGTTAGAGATAGTCTTTACTCTCATTGTAAATTAAGATGTTTCTTGAAGGCAGTTTTTTGTGATATTCTTTTTCTTCTAAGGGTGTTGTACCTGAATGGAATTTTATTGCCTCACATATGTTGTCCACACTGCAGAACCATTGCAGTGCCATTTATATGGCACTAAAGCAGACTGAGTTCAGAACTGCAGAGCAGATCTGAGATACATGGGGAAAGCTGAATGAAATATTCCCATTTCAGGAAGTCAGACCTATGCTGGTGCTAAAGGTTTTCAAAAAGTTCTGCTTGAAGAATAAATAGTACAGGTTTGCTAACAAAAAAACCCCACTTTTCTACTGTCTGTAGCCAGTCCTGAACAAGATCCTGGTCACAAACTTGCACAAAAGTTCAGGTTACAGGTAACAGGTAGCTTTTATTTCTGTTCCATAAACCAGTAAATTTTAACATAGGAGAAAAGCTACTTTTTGTAAAACAACCTTTCTAAAGTAACAATATGTATAAGAGAAATAGATTCTGGCTTACTTTGAGTACATGGTAGTAAGGAAGAGTTGCATGCTTCAAGCTAGAATATTGCTTAGCCTACAAGAGGCATTTAATAAGGTTTAGATATTGAGAATTTAAATAAATGTCGGTTTTAAGTACAGCTTGCAAAAATTGATAACTGCCTTTCCACTAGCTTTTATTTCAATTATTAACATTGGTGATAGTGCAAGTTATTCTAACTTTTAATGTAGAAAATGCTACAAATTTTGCCAGGGAAATTGTCTATTTATATTATAATTATTGGAGTGGGCTTTTTGTTGTTCTTGAATTTGGATTTTTTTGGGGGGGTTCTGGGGAGGTTTTAACGCGAGAGGTTGAAATACTAAACACTCTTAAAGGCAGATAACTTTCCAAATTTATGAGTTTAAAGCAACTCAAAAGTCATTGGCAGAAGAACATCTGCAAAGGTATGTGGTTATTGTTATTTACCAGAGATACTGCCTTCCTTGGGTAGGGTCATTGAAAAGTATGTGTCTGTAAAGTGTTTCAAGTATTTTTATATAATCTAGTCATAAGCAATTTTTCTAACTGAAAAAAAGTGAATCTGAGCTTACCTTATTTTCAGATTGTTAAGCTATCTTTCTCTTCTACCTTACTAATGATTTGTAATTACATGAAGCCAACCATAAAAACAATCAATATTTCTGGAAAGATTTCCATAAATGAACTAATAGTGCATGACAGTCACCTAACACACACCTAGCACTGCTTGCAGGTTTGACTAAGTAATTCAGCTAACAGCAATGTGAAAAATCAATGTATTTGATTTCTGGCTTGATTCAATAGATGAGCAATGCTGGATACAAAGAGCACTGTGAACATTGCACCACTTTTGGGCAACTGTTATGAGAAGAATCCAGCTATGTCCCTGAAGTCCTAGGCTGGAATTGATCAACCATTGTGACTTTTAGACTTCAAACTCCCAAATAACAAACAGAAAGGAAAATAAGGCCATTTTCCCCATCTTCATGAACTGTGAACAAAAGCCATGCCCACAAAAATTTAAAGGGACTACACAAACATGTAAAATAGAGCCTGTGCTGGCAGATGGAGAAGCAACAGCAGAATTCATCAACCAAATACAGAACTGTAAAAAAATTCACCTGTTCAGGGAAATGAGAAGGAGAATATGTTTAATATGTTTACATTATGGCATAACTGAGAGAACAGGCCTGATCTCAACCTTCCAAAGGAGTGATCCTGTTTTAAAGCAGTGCTCTTCAGGCTAGAGCTGCTCTCCAAACAATCACATTCTCAACTCACTTCAGCAAGGAAGTGATGTGATGGTTACTGTTACATTTTTAAGCACTGAGATTACCTAGATAAACTGTTCCAAAATACCCTCTAAGTATGTTCTGTATTCATACTTGCACTGCAATTAAAGCAAGTTCTTGTATGGAATTTCTTGCCAGATTGCCAGGGTTAAGCAGTAACAGCAAATACAAAGCTTAAAACCAATGAGTGTAGGTTACCCAGCTTCAGTGGAGTAAGCCATGGAAAGACAATACATATTTAATTTAGGAATGAAAAATCAAAATTAAAGGTTTGAATGTTCTTTTTTTCTTAGGCATAGCTCCTCTTTTTGTCATTGAGATTCTCAAGCCAAACATAATGACTAAGTGAGAAATGCAGTGTTCAGGAGCAGTCATTCCCTCTGCTCTACCCTTTGGGTTTGCTGTTATGTTTCAGAGAATCCAGACTGCTCAAGAACACATTCTTTCTGTGAAACCCAATAGCAGAATGTCTATCACACATCTTTGCTGTTTAGTATATAATTGACTTCATTAATAACAGACATGTCCATCATAAAAATACCCCATTACTGAAACAAATGAAAAACCAATTTCTTGGTTTCTTGGTGCCCTGAATTTATAAATAATTCCCTACATAGATGATACAACACCCTGAAAAGAATTATTACTACTTTCTAATATCTTTTTTCTTATGTCAAGGAGCTGTAACAAATACAAAAACATGGGGCAGCCTTCTAGTTAATTTCTTTCTTCAAATTTCTGACTATATATAGATAGATACATAAAAAGCTAAATGTACTCTCTCAATCCCTGCATTAGCTCTAATAGGAGGATCCCAGAGCTTTTGATTCACAAGCAGGAATGACTTAGATGCCTCTAGTTATTGAAATCTCTTGCAATTACTGAAACAGTCCTCCACAAGCTGAAATCTGATTTGCCTTAAGATAGTAATGGGCTCTAAAATGCAGATGTTCAGGGAGTGCTTCACAACATCCACACAGCAGATGCTCCAGAATAAATATATCATTGCTAGTGAGCATGTGATTTTTAAGTATTAAGTTTTTAAAGACACATACTAAAACCTCCTTCCATCATCTGTGTTTTGTGACTGTCTCTATTTGCTCCCTACCCCTTTGGAGCAAGAATGGGTTTTGGAGCATTGATAATACTGAAATTGCTGAAAGCAATTACATGGAGAGAGAAAAGCATCAGATAGTGACGTGCAAGAGAAATGATTGTGTTTGAACCAGAAGTAGAATGCATGTTAAAAACCTCAGATATAGAAAGTTAATAGTTTTATTGCAAGGCATCAATTACTGAAAATTCTGAATGTTTTCTTTCTCTTCTCTCCTGCAGCTCCCTGCTCAGGCAACACTTACTTCTGCCATAGCAACATGTGCATCAATAATTCTTTAGTCTGCAATGGCATTCAGAACTGTGCATACCCTTGGGATGAGAATCACTGCAGAGGTGAATATAGGGCAAACCACAGCCTTTATGAGCTAGGCTGGTCAGTTTGCCTTTCAAGAAAGTCATGAAATGTCTTTTTCCTGGAAATATGCTGAAGACAGCTATTCTACTAATCTCAGGAAGGTGTTCCAAATTTTTTATTTAAACTCAGGACACATGTAAGCATCCTGAATATTGCTCTTACTGCTTTTAACTAAATTTCTTCTTCAGCATATACTCTCTATTTTAAAAGGATATCAGCTTGATAAGAAGTAGAATTTAGTATTTTTGAGGCTGCATCCTATCAATTTCTAAACTTTAATAAAGCAAGGATTGTAGGGACAGGTAATACCTTTTAGAGATAAAAATAAAGAGCTGAAAAAACACAGAACTAAGTTTTTAAGCACAAAAAGTGCTTGCCTCTCAGAGTTGAAATAGAAGCAACAATCCTCAAAGACAATTTTAAAACATTTGTTTAGATGTGTAAATCACAGGCTATTTCAGGATAAATTCAGCTGCTGTATATGGTGTGAGAAAGGATGGGAGGAAGGAGGAATTGTTAGGGAGCATGAAATAAACACTTATGGAATACAGACACATGTAAATTCCTGCTTCTAGAACATGGGTTGGGAGTATTTTTGCAATCATTACAACTACAGTAAAGACTTGTTTCAATATCAGGCTTTGTAGGGAAAATTCTCATAATTTGAAGAAATTGTTATTCTGTTAAAGCACAGACATTCTCCCGTGCTTCAAGAATAGCTCAGTTGTCAGAGTTAGAACGAAACCAATCTAAGGTCAACCAATTTTCTTGCTAAAGAAAACAATAGAACAAAAACACTTGAGGTTGTTTGCCTAGGATTTTTTGACAAATAGAATGGCAACAATAGGTCTGAACACAAAACTCCAGAAGATTTTAGTAAGTATTCCATTTCAAAGAGAAACCGACCCTGCAGAAAAGGTCAAAACCTCCTCTATAGAAAGTCTTGAAAGAAAATTTCTTTTCAATGCAAAAATTCTGCTTGCATTTTTTAAGCAAATAAACATAAAAAACCCCCTACTTGTTAATTGCATTTTAGGTAAACAAAGAAATTCACACCACTAGTAGATATTCTAATGTAATATTGTGGAAGTTTTCCAGTCAACAAAACTGGTCCATAACTCCCAAGTTTGCAAAGTAAAACTAAGCTTCCTCTAAACAATCCTTACCTGTGATAATACTCAATATTCCCTCTTAAGTTTAATTTCTAGATCTCTTTCCCATCTTTACCAACTGTTTTCTAGACTCTCCCCTAGAATTCACACATCACTAATGTACTGCAGTATTAAAAAATTAATTCCATAAAAACCGTGTCTTTCCCAATATTTGTAAATTGCTGTGTCTGATGTTGAATGACCCATCATGTTTTATGTTGAATGCAATCTAAATTCTGCTGTAATACTTGCACAGCAGAAATTAAGAGACAGCTGAAGACTAGATCCACATTGCCAGCTAAGGGAGACTGATGCAACCAAATAAGCAATTCCTAGAATTAGAAAGAGAGCTGCTCACAATTGTGCTCAGTTCCTGCAGGCACCCAGAGTTCTCAGTTAGTCCATATCAATAGCTACATAAATCTGAGCATATTGTGACCTACTTATGCCTAAGCCCTGTAACACAAAAATTGATAGAGAAGTCAGTTGTGTGCAATTTATTTTAAGAGATTGGCAAGAACATCGCCTTTTGCAAAACAACTTTTTGATTAAAATATCTGCCAAGAATTAAGAAACCTAGATGCAGACAAGAGAACTGCCATAGCAGTGAAATTCATACCTCCCACCATGGATGGCACCACTGTGATCTAAGACAGGCAGGACAAGGGGAGAGATCTTCCTTCACTTCACTTCACTTCAAAGGTAAAAAGTAGCTCAAAGGAAACAACCCAAGCTCTGAAGCAGAAATGTAATTTCTTATTAGCCAACTCCTTGCCTTGGGAGCCTCTGCTCAGCATAAGGATTGTTTCAAATAACACATGATGGTGTATAACTCTCCCCATGCACTGTGTGTGGTATTTAGGTACATAACACACACATTCAGATGGCAGGAGCCAGATATCTGAAAATGTTATGCAAGATTTAGGCTACTACATTTTCTTCTTCATAGTCTTAAATGCTTCTCTCCCACTAGCCAGTGTTGCAGTGTAGAAATCTCTCAGTCCCCCAGGACAAGAACATGAATGGAACAGAAGTTCAACTGGAAAACTTTAAACTTCAAACAAGAATTTTAAATATGGAAAACCATCTTGTTCTGATGCTGCCATCTTGTGTGTTTTCACATGAAGTACTAGCCAAAATTGCCAGATGATTTGGGTTGGTTGGTGTATCCCCCTACCTTTTTTTTTTTCAAGTTACTTCATCATTGGATTCTTAGAACTGGAATAAGAGCTTTGCTAAAGCTCCCTGTGATGAATTAGGTGTAACCTACTTACACAATAGACACAGCCATTACATTTCCAAGAGATGTGAAAACAGTACAGTCAATCTTATCTCTGATAATATTTCACTTTTAAAGAAGAATGAGACAATTTTAAATCTAGGTTTTCTTCTACTGACATCACTGGGAATGTTACCAGCAGGAGCAAACCATGGTAAGAAAACCATCATCTGTAGCTGGATTAAACCTATTTAAAGTTAATTTAAGCCTATTTAGCTCATGGATTTAGGAATATAGACATCAGTAAAGGTTCAGGGTGGAAGGCTCATCCCAGCTGAGTCAGCAGGCACTGGTTCACAGAATTGCACCTGCCACTGAATTATCATATGGTAGCCACTAATGACAGGGAATTAGACAAATCCCATTGACATACAGCTCTAGTCTCCAGTCCCATTAAGTAATTTTATCACTTGCATGGCAATCACAATACAGTCTTGCTTTGTTTAAATACGTTATCAAAAGTGCAGAAACTAATGAATGTCCTGTCATAATCACTTTCTTCCTTTGCAGAAAAGAAAAGAACTGGATTGTTTGAACAAATCACCAAAACCCATGGGACAATCATTGGCATCACAACAGGGATAGTTTTAGTCCTTCTCATCATTTCAATTCTAGTGCAAGTAAAGCAACCTCGCAAAAAGGTTATGGCTTGCAAGACTGCCTTCAATAAAACTGGTTTCCAGGAAGTTTTTGATCCTCCTCACTATGAACTGTTCTCACTAAGGGACAAGGAAATTTCTGCAGATTTGGCAGATTTATCAGAGGAACTTGAAAACTATCAGAAGCTGCGCCGCCCTTCAACAGCTTCCAGATGCATCCACGACCACCACTGTGGCTCCCAGGCCTCCAGCATGAAACAGAGCAGGAGCAACCTGAGCTCCATGGAGCTGCCCTTCCGCAATGACTTCGCACAGCCCCAGCCCATGAAAACCTTCAACAGCACATTCAAGAAAAGCACTTACACTTTCAAGCAAGCTCACGACTGCCCCGAGCAGGTGATAGAAGACAGGGTGATGGAGGAGATTCCATGTGAAATTTATGTCAGAGGAAGGGAAGATACAGCACAAGGTTCATTATCTATTGACTTTTAACTTCCTGCTGAAGGTGGTGTGAGTGTATATACAAAATGCTCATGTACAATGACAGTGTATATATTAAAGGTGTACCATACGCAGCGTGTGAATGCACACACTTTTAGCTTATTATACTTCATTCCAAAAAACAAAACCAGTCTTCATAATTAATTCTTGCTGGAAAAGTGGTGGATTTCCTCCAATCTTCCCAAGCTACCTATCTAGTGGAGGAGTAAGATGGAGACTTTGCATGGAAATTATCCGATAGGATGGTGGAAGAAAAAACCCTACAGCTACTAATTGTTGAACACTGAAAGCAATGACTACTATTCTCTTCTTCATACCATTTACTCTTCTTTAGATGTCTGCTTTTCAAGACAATTTTAATACCTCACTTGCATAAATAAAAGTAGTTAAGTGCACTATGTGTATGTCAACATAGGTGTCTTATTGTATTTGTCAAATTGAAAATAGAGTTAGTGTTAAGTGCCAGTTAAGACTCACGAATTATGTTACAGCCATCTGTTTCACTTGCCTTTAATTATCATTTCCACACTCCAGGCTTTGTGAGAAATAAGTGAAAAGGGTCACTGCCTTTTAACAATATAGAGTTATATTAATCTTAGTACATGTGGAAATATCTTTGCAGCTTTCATTTAAAACACAAGTGAGTAGTCATTTTATTCTAGATGCAGACTTTTACAACAGTTTTCTTTCAAGAAGGTTTAGGATTTTAAAATATTCTGCCATATATTATAGCTCCATATGGCACACTGATTTCACAGCTCTGTACTTAGGAAACAATTTTGTTCCTGAGTTTTCCAAGTATTTACATAAATAGATTGTACTGTACATTTGTCTCTTAAAATAGCTTTTTACTCCTTGTTGCAGCCAATCTTCCCTACTGAAATCAGCAATGATACTTTTAGCTCATGTCCTACTTGCCTGAAGAGAACTGCTCTGAGGTCTGTGTGATTACTGGGTGTATGAAGGAACTGGAAACAAATCACAAAGCAACTCTAATTAACCCCTATGGAATCCTTCTTGTGCCCCTTGTTTCCATTTGCAAAATTGCACATTTCATACCTTTTTAAATGGTGGTTTGGACCTAATTTAAAACTTTTTAAAATATAGAAGAAAATTTTTAAAATATATTCTCATTGTGGTTTTTAAGCTTTTTATATAGTTTGATACTGTACAGCCTATTTCTGAAATCCAAACTAGCACCTGGACAGCAGGCTTCTTTCAGGGTCCCTCTTAGCAGCTCTGACTAACCTGCAGATGTTGCTGCACACATCACAATTTGCCAAGAATACTTGTCATGACTTCCACATTAGCCTACAGCTCCTTCCCTGGGTAGTCTGAGCTTATTTGGGTATTGTGTTTACAGGAAACCTTTGACTAAAGCTCATCCCCCAGCTAGCACTGGGCATAGCCTTTATTTACAGAGGGATGTCAAACCATAGTGTTTGTTGTGCTGATTGTAGTACCAAAAAAGCCCCAAAAAGTCTTAACCTATGACCCTTGCAACTGAAAAATAATTTCTTTGAAATAAAGATGAACAACAGCTGTAATCACAGATTTTCACTAGAATGATAAAGATTTTTTTAAATGCTTAAAATGTACAACATTTAAGGGGAAAAAAGAAAGGGGAATTGAATTTCTTCAGCAATTCCCAACTTCAAAATTAACCCTGTGTCTCCTGTTTAAAAAGAACTTAATCAGCTCTTATCTTAGACCCACAAGGCTGGATGTACCCTGATGCCAGTTTTTGTGCTAGTCCCAGAATGTACTTCAATTTGAATGAATGAAAATGGGCTTTATTTTTAGATGCACTACATGCAGAAAATAAATGTTAAAAAAATCTAGTTAATTGTTACTTAAAATTTTTTGAATATTCAATGAAAACATTTGGCAGATTTTATTTATTTCTCATTGATCTCAGGATGAAATATCTCACCATGACCTATAGGACACACCATGCTATTTGTGACAGTTTGTTAGTTCCAGATTCTTTCAACAAGCAATACGTAGTTTTACATGGGTCATTCTAATCCATATAACTTGTAAATGCTAGGTTTGCATGCCTGAGTTTTCTTTTTTAGGTGTATTTAACCATGTGCTAAAAATAACATAATCCCTACTCTTTCTCAAGTTATGTTGCCTTTGAGCAGTAAAGCTGTACTAATAAAACAAATAGGAAGCCTGCAGAGCACAAGTGTGTGGAGAAGAGGGAAATTGAAGAAGGTCCCAAATGGCTTGAGTAATATTTCAGTCTCTGTGGTAGCCTTGTGATTACATGGTCAGAACACAGCTGCCTTTTGGCTGCCCCAGAGCACAGCAGAGCTCCACAACCAGCATAACTGGTTCCAATGTCCCATGGGGTGTTTGAAAACCAATCTGCCTACACAGCCCATGGCAGGCTGGGCTTCAGTCACTGACTGTGCTTTAAGAAGTGAGTCAGAACTATTAGAGCCATACTTCCACTTGCACTAAAATCAACTTCCCTTCTCTGCAGAGGAAAGCTAAGTACAGAAAGCTGTACTGTGAAAAAAATCTAGCATTGGTTTGGCAGTCTCAATGCTGTTGAAGCTGATGTTGTGGTCTTTAACCTTTTGGGGGCATTAGTGAAAATGTCACATTTCATACTAATGCAGTATCTAAACACCATTAGGCTATTCCCATTGTGTCCATCTTAAATTCATACATTTCTAGGAGCACCCTGATTTTGCTCTTCATTGTACCCATATCTGCAATGCCCTCTGCTAGCACTGAATGCTCCTTAGCAATGACACACTCACTGGACACACACTGAGCAGGACAAGACCAACAGCATTGGCTACTTTTTGGGATTTCTAACTCATTTTTACCTTTTAGCATAGTAGCTTAAACGATCTGAACAAACCATCTAACATGAAGAATGAATTGTGAAGAAAATTGTAAAAGTAAACCTACAGCCAACATGAAAACAAAAGCGATTGTGATTCACAACTCCTGCAGGCTCTCTGAGGAGACATCTGCATTTACAGAGGTGATGGCAGTGGCACAGGAAACTAAGGTTTAATGCTATTCCTGACTCCTCAGTGATCACAGAAATACCAATATGTATTTAAAATGCATGGGATTCTCTTGTCTGCTATAGACAAGATGACCTCACAGTATCTACAAATTCCAATGGCACATTGCAATAATGACTGTCTATTTTTACTAAACCAATAGTAAGAAGGGTTATGAAAAGAACTGTCATTGATTTACAAGAAAAGGTGCTTGTCATGTGAACACTTCACAGAATCCTTTTGTCATTAAAATATGCTTTGCTTTGTTTTTCACTTGGTACAAAGAATTCTGTGCAATAGCAGCAAACCTGTTGAATGAGGAGTATAGGTTTGTCTTAGATGTAAAACAAATTTGTCTCTAAATAAGTTCTTATATCATTGATCACCACATTTAATTTTCCAAACTAAGTACAATCCTTTATCTGAAAGGATATCAACAGCACAAGTGGTAAAAAAAAAGGTAAAAAAAATTTTAAAAAATTTAGCACATATACCTTGGAAGATGAGTAAATTACTGCTTGAAGAGGAACAACTGAATCCATGTGGATGTACCAAGCCACAGGTACAGTCTGAGCTTCATGTATGCTCAGGCTCTGTGTATCTGTTCACAGCAAAACTCAGTCAAGCCCATTTACTTTTCCATCTCCTTATTTCAAAGTTGACATGTAAGCCCTATGATTGCTCAGGTCTGTAGACTGTTTATCAATACAAGTTTCCTAATCCATGCCAGCCTGAAAGATAAACTGATTTTACACTGAGATCACACTGCTAAAACTGAATATTAATTATAATAGGAGAAAGGATTTTAAAATCAAAAACCTGGATGAGTTGATTCATGCTTTGAAAATTAGTATTTACAGCACCCATCTCAATCTAACAATATAAAAGCTGCTATTTTTGCAACTGCAAAAATCATTCCTGTGATATCTAATAAGCATCTCTGCACAGCATCAATCCCCCTTGTAAATGCTTAAATCACATGTCAATATGCTGTAATATTCTGTGACAGGTTTATTTTCATATTCAAATTCCTTTGCTACACTCCATTTCACACAATCAGCTTAACAAAAACTCTTTTCCATCTGTTTCATAAGTCAACAACAGTAATTTCTGAATGGTCAACTTGTTCCCTCTTATCTCACTATTGAAGATAATCTACCATATACCAGATAAAACAGCTTAGTTTTTATAAGTCTGTTCTTACAGAGCCAGGCTCAGGGAGAAACAAACTTGATGTCTTTTACCTCTTTCCACTAACATGTCATAATTTATAGTAATAACTTGTATATGGAGAAACCCCAAAAAACCCTTCATGCCAAATTCTGTTCAAGAACTAAGTATTGTGATAAACCAAATAATAGGCACCTAAGACCTACATACTCAAAAATTCAAAATAATTTCCTGGTTTGGAATCTGTATCATTCCTTCTGAAAAATGCAATTATGTCAGTGCTCTTAAAAGGTGCACATCACATCACTTTCCCCAAATAAATACTTCTCACCCCAAACACATATTTCCTAGACATCTTTTACATGCTAAAACTTATTTCAATATTTTATTAATTCATATATAGAAATATATGCATATTACAACTTATAATTAGCCTTGAAATTCATCATCACCTACATGAAGTTGCTTCTGTGTTCCTTCCAAATGTTATTTAGGAGCAAGGATTACACTGCATTTATCACTAAACCACAGCATTTGAGAGTTGAAGCATTACGTTCATTTCTGAGACTGTACTGCAGCTTATTTTCCACCAGAGAAGTGAGAAACTACAAAGGAAACTCAAAGCTCACAGGATTATCTGCTTAACCTCAAATGAATATGGCTAAACTGGAACAAAGTACATCAGTGTTCTAATACTCAAGGTTTAGTGTTTCATGGGGGAGTAATATCAGCATTAAATGGGCCTGTGGTTTTTTGTGAGCAGATTCTGTTTGCCCCAGGTTTGCTCATAACACATCTGTAATAACTGCTACATTCACCTGTGAATAACACAGGAACCTAGGGCTTCGGCTATTTGCAGAGACAGGAGAGGAGGTGACAATTAAAGAATTCTTTGTTTAAAATACAAAAGGAGAAACAAACAAATATTAATCACTGGACATTTCTGATACAATGTTTAACTCACCCCCCAATGCAGTTGAATTACCCTCAAGATAGTAAAGTCCATCATTCTGCCTAACTAATATTTTAGGCTCCCTCACTTCTGTAAGCACCTTCAAATACTCCTAATAATTTGGAAAAAGCCAGCTGTTAGGACTGAGTTTACTGGCTAGCATTCTCAGCTACTACTGATTATTATAGAAAAAGATGTCTCAGTGGTTAATGGAGGTGAAAAAAGCAGGAAAATACTCTTGAAAGCAATTATGAAATAAAAAATTCCTAGGAAGACAAGTCAATAAATCCCAAGTCTCTTAACCATTGTAATCAATCTTCTGTTTGTAAAGAACAAAGGTACATTAGGAATACTACTCATTACTGGCTCTTCACTGTATTTTTTATAACCCAACAGAGCAACTGAAGGCCTGAGGCCAAGTCAAATAGTTTTAATTTTTCTGTAGTAATGAAAAACAAAGAGATCTAGTAGCATGAAGATGTTTGCTTTTCATTTACCAGAGGCAAAGGATTCTGCACAGGCCATTTAATCTTCTGTCATCATTAAATGTTATCTTTAACAGTAAAGGGAATTCTGGAATATAAAAAACAGCACAAAATATCTATGTATCATTCAAGTGTATAGTAAACAAACTAAAAGCAACAGACACTGAAAATAACCTCATATATTAGGTAACTTTTAGAGCTCTGTGTGACTCCTAAGGTTATCACATTCTCCCAGACATTTCTGCATTCTGTCTGTTTTAATACATTTGAACACAAGCTCTCAAATCTGTGCAAGAGAATTAGGAATAAAAGAAAACTAAGTTCTTTGCCTTTAAGATCCAGACTTATTAAAGCTTCACTGTACTGCACTTCCTCACAGAGTAGAAGCAAGGATAGACATTAGCATAAGGAAAAGAAATTCTTTACTTGAACTATCAGAATCCAAACATGACTTATGAATTGTTAGAATGTACACTTTGGTGTGCTTGGTTGTTTGTTAATTCTAGTTCCAACTTTCCTTCAATTATCAACATCATAAGATAAAATGCTCTCTAAAGCAAATGTGGAGTTTTGCCCACAGAGCTATAAGAAGTAGATTTAAATATTGCATGATGATGTTTAAAATTAAGAAATACCTGGTGTAAATGCCAACTTATAAAAGTACAAAAAGATGCATTACATACATTCAGAGAATAGTTTCCATTACAAGTTGCCAGATGTGTAACGTGAGGATTTAATGACATTTTAGCACCACCTGTAACATTACTGCAGCTGAAAAATACTAATGCTGAACAAGTGGAATAAAAAGCATAAACCCACTTCTTGTCCAGCACTCTCCCTTCCCCTCAGGAACACAAGAAAAGGCTACCAACTGTTCTTTAGCAGCAGTACCAAACAAGGAGCTCAAGCTAAGATGTAGCCCTCAGGGCTTAGGGAATCAACAGCAAGAAGTAGAAAAAATAGAAGTTATTTCTACATTAATTTTCTTATTCCTACATACCTTGTGCATCATTTAAAAACAGAAAAATATTCAGAGTGATCATACAAGGACCACACCTACTGAGGGAAACAGATGTAATTGAATTTAGTTTTATGTGAATCAGAACTGGAGGTCATGGCTTACCCTTGCCATAGAACTGCACAGAAATTAATCTTGCCAAAAACCCAAAAGATAAGAAACAGTCACTTCAGACTGAGTATAATGGAATATTATTTCTGTACAACTGCAAGAAACTGCAGCTTGTTTGGTTGCCTTGTTAAGTTACAAAGAACAGCTGACACCAACTGAAGGAAGTGGCAGAAAGCCAAGGCTGTCTCAAAGCAAAACCACTTGTCTGCTGTACATTTGAAGATGTAATAACCTGGCTCCTGC
Organism: Molothrus aeneus; assembly: GCF_037042795.1. NCBI lineage: Eukaryota > Metazoa > Chordata > Aves > Passeriformes > Icteridae > Molothrus > Molothrus aeneus. Next base: position 7,768,589 of record NC_089656.1, on the reverse strand, counting down.
TTGCCTAACCATGGGGCTGCCTTCCCCTCTTTCATCATGGAAGCACTTCTAGGACTGATGGGAGAATATCTGAACTGAATGACAATCCTACCTGTGGGCCCCAGGCCAATCTTAGCAGAAATACCCAATATGATATATCCAGGGGGAAAAAAATACAGCTTTGATTCTCTTTCAGACAGGAGTCAAATTATAGGGTCTAATATAAAATCCACCAGATTCAGTGTAAAAGTATCAAAAAAACCCACACACTCTCCTAAGGAGCAGGATCTGGATGCCCTATGAATAATAGACATTAGCTTCACTGACTGTTCTGGAATACTTTTCTACACAAAAGTACACTCAAGCTGAAAGATTTCAAGACAGAGCCAAACATCTAGAGTGCTATTTTGAAGGGTAATTCATTATGTTAGTGATCCTATTGATTAATAGCAAACCCCTCTTATTAAGGTTAGATGTGCCTATTGATTTTTTTCTTTTTAAGGAAGACTTTGTATGAATATTAATGGCTAATGCCTAGAATTGAAAAACTGAAGGACAATTTAGCAAATTAAATGAAGCCAGGTTCTCTGTTCCCAGCAGCCAAGCCCCCTAAGCAAAATGCCACATCTGATCTAATGCTTATTTTTACTATTTTTAAAAGGATTTTGGATAAAAAATCTTTGTTGCAACCTCTTATGGAAAGGGAAAAGTTAGGTAGGAAAGTATAAACAAAGAAAGGTTAAGTTACAGAAGTATCAGAACAGATACTACACAACCACAGCCTACAAAGGGCTGAAAAATTAAATTGTGGATGTAACCCAAGGCATAACTCATGTGTCTCTCTAATGCCAATAGAAAGCTGCAAATTGAAAATAGGTTTACTTTTCTAGAGCTCAGCAACACTACAGCATCATTGAAACACCCCAGTCTTCTAGTGCACGATTTGTTTCATTTATTACCAGTGAAGTTTATCCCCCATCTATGGGTCTAATTTACCTGACACCCCTGAATGCTTTACACTGTAGCAGTTGGCTGCAGAGCTGCATCTCTCATGATCCTGATGGGGCATAAAGTAGATAAAGCACCAAGTTCCTCATTTCTAGTGCAAAAAACCTCTTAAGCACCGACAAATCTGATTATTCAAGAATATTGTCCTCTTTAGCCTGCTCCAGCAGCAAACATTTCAAAAAACAGCTAAACCTATTTTCTCATCAGATGGGGCCATGTGTCTGGTAATGTCTGCACACAGCACATCTAAATAAATGTATCTTCATTAGTTTCATGTCAGTGTTAGCTCAAATAATAACAAAAGTACCCTCAGATTGAATGTGCTGCCAAAGCCAGCCAGCTCTGCTTTTTCCTACAGTATTATCATCCATTAAAGCTGTTGATTATGAAATTATTTTCTATCCCTGTCCTTCACACTATCTGACCAAGCCCAGACTACTGCTCTGTGCTGTCTGTATGCAGATAATAATTCATATTCCAACTCAAATAAACATAAGAAAGTACAATGGCCTGTTCCTGTAGCAATAATTTAAAATACTGATCCATTAGTATCTGTCACAAATAGGGGAGACAATCTAAACAGTTATCCAGCAACCCTATAAGAATGCACACATATGATTTCAAATCATCTTGAATAACCTAAATTTAAAGAAGTGTACATAAAGGAGAGAAAGAAGGATATTGTGGAAAATACAACAGAGGAGTTAGATATTTCCTGTTTTATTAGCAGCTTACTGTCAGCATAAAGATGAATAATGCATGACTACCTAGAAATTAGACGTTCAAACAACTGAAGAGAGAGGTAAGCTTGAATAACCATCACATCAATCTTCAGGGAAACAAATTAGGGTACATTACTGTCACAGCTTTTTCTTGACATGGTTTCAGATTTTAATCCAGTTACGTGGAAAGCCTTGGGAACATCAAAGAAATAACTTTTCCCCCCCTCTCCTGAATACAAACAAGTGAAAAGGCTTTTAATAAATCCTTTTAGCTGGATACATAGCTCATACAGATGGAAAGAGAACAGAAAAATATACATTTCTCTAAATTCTGATTTACTCTGGAAGAAGGAATGATGCCTCAGTTACACCCCTACCAAAACAGAAGCTTTTAGAAAATTCTTTCACTAGACAGCAGTTCACTGAATTGCTACATTAATGCACCTTTCAGGCTTTGAAGTCAAGGGGCCAAAGCAGAAATGGCTCAAGAAAAAAGGCATGCTGTGCTCCCTTTACAATTATATTAATTATTTTTCCCCTCTCCATGGAAATGTTATTTACTGTGTCCAGACTTCTCATTTTCCTAGCAAGACTGAGTGGGGAGACAAGATAAGTACTTGTTATTTCACTTACAGAACTTGTGCAGCTCACTTATTTCATTAGATTTGTCATGGCAATCAGTGGTCAAAGTAAGATTAAAACTCCTTTTACATCCTGATAAGCATCCAGCAAAGGCCTCTGCTCTTCCATTAAGGCCAACCAAAGCACCTTGAGGGCAAAATAAATAAGCAAAGAAGAAACAGGAAAAACTTACTTGCAATGATGAGATATTCTGGTAATAACTAAGTCACACCATTGCCATGGAGAAAAATCTCAGGGGTCAAGTACTTAATTCCTGTGCCCACTCCACCTGCAGACTCAAAAATCATTCAGTAAAGTTGTGAGTAAAAGTGCATCTATGTTTGTGCCTTTCAAATTCAAGTATTTCAACAATTTCAAGGTTTTGTCTGCAGCTGTGAAGTGTAATTTTAAGTACACAGCTGTACTACAATCATATCACAAAATTACAGTGCTTGGTTGGGGATATGGATGGAGACAAGTTCCAGAAGACAGAACAATAGCTTTCCTCTCAGGAGTCATGGTGTTCCTTCCCACTTCTGCCATTGCTAACTGTGGTTTCTTGGTTGAGGCATTGGAGATCAAATTTTCCAATTTGTCTATTAATTTAATTGATGCAGTAATAAAATGCAACAGTCTGCCTAAATATTATCAATGGTGTGACAATACCAGTTTCCTCCAAAATTCAGTCCTGCTTCTAATGTTACAGCAGACATGAAATATTCACCTGAGGTTTTTTCAACTGTAGGCTGTTGTGTGCTCCTGAAACAAGACAGCATCAGGAATCTGCATTCTTGTCATTATGTTTTCCTCCAAAATAATCTCTGGCAATTTTTCCAGAGCTACTTTCCCAGAGTAGAAAAAACCCAAAACAGCAATGAAGAAAGAGGAGTAATAAAAAAACCACAGACAAATAAGCATGTTAGCCAGGCTAGGGGAAAGAAAGAAAACAGCAACACACAGAAGTGATCCAGTTCCCAAGCAGCTTGACCCATTTTCCACTTCCTTCCATGTGATCACTTCCTGCTGTCTCTGGGCAAAGAGTGACCACTACTCCCCTTTGTGCTAAGAAAACAATAAAATTGTGTTTTGGCATATAAGCAACAAAGAGCAGAACAAAATCTGACCACAATGCCCCTTTCACAATGCAGGGCATGATGCTTCTGATAAGTCTCAATCACAAGATCTCTTTAAAATTAGATTTAAAACCATGCAAAAGGAACTACCAGAACAGCAAGGAGGTAAATACAACTTTTTGCCAAATTGTTAAGTTATCTGAACACATTAGCAGGATCCTGACTACACAGCTATCACATCTTGTCCAAATTCTCTTTACTTTTTCCTTTTATCCAGATCCTGAAATACGAGCAATTGGAGTGTATTTATAATGAGTAAATTATATTTAGATTTTTTTAAAAATCAGAAGTAACTATCCACACAAAATTGCAAATACACCAGGTACATTAGTGATAGATTTCAATTTTCTGCTCCCAGAATACTGGCATTGTTGTTGCTATAGGGATTATGCTGCCAGTAGCTTTTGGCAGCATAAGTACAGGTGACATTCATCACTCAGGTCATGTTCTTCTAGAGTAAACATTTGTAAACAAATTACTGCTTAAACTGCCATTTCCTGGCCAACAGCACACTCATGTCATCTGGTTGTCAGCACAGTTCCTCCCACTTCTATCAGAGAGGATACTGGAAGTGAAATGAAAGAAGTCACAAAATAGATTCAACTGTTTTGACACAGAAAGAAGCATAACAGGAATGACTGAACTCTGTTCTGGACCAGAGGCAAATAACAATGCCAGGGAATTGTGTTCCCTTTGTCTTTCAGAAGAAAAAAAGCCAGCAAAACAAAACCAGAACCTAGCTAAAACCTGAAAAGGGTGGGAAAAAGAACAAATTCATTTTCTGTACAGCATCATCAACAATTCTGACTTTGTAGTAACTTTGAATTTTAATTCAATTTAAATCAACACAATTCTCTAAAGGTTGGAATGGTCACAGAGAATGGCAGCAAAGGTTAGTGACTATACTTGATATTAAATTGAAATGTCTCCCTTTGCTGGCTTAGATCTATTAATTGATTTTTTAAAAATCTATTGTTTTTTAACTTATGCTCAGCTCTTCTCTATGTCATGTCCAGGTAGAAAGTAAAAGCAGCCTTTCCAGCAGGAAGGGATGTTTTAGATTACAATACTGAACAGAACAGTCCATTCCCTGTTGAAAAAAGGCCCATAACATTGCAAGAAAAAAGCATCCTAGAAATGGATTATTTAAAGCCTCAAAGAAAAGTTTGCTTTTGTAGAAACTAAACAGAAAATTAGAGAAAATGGAAACAAATACTTCAGTTATACCTGTGGCTACGAAAGCAGATTAAAAAAAGAAGATGAAAGGCTTCGAGTTCCACTGCTGCATATCCTGAGCCACAACAGGCTCAAAAGGCTACACACACATTTTTGCTCTCCCAGAGAAAGAGAGGAATAGAATAGAAATTCTGAACTCCAGAGATGATCCCTATCCTTTCAAAACAAACCTCAATAATGGATTTATTTTTTTAAAGTAAATATCAAGAGAACAAACTAAATATTCAATAGATTTTAAACTGCTCTAGTATTGGAAATGTTTGAGGATTGGTATTTTTAAGAGCAACCTAAGAAGCATATCAAATCTAGTATAAATTATTCCCTAATGATTCTCAAGCCCTTTTACATTTATTGCTAGTGACAACATTCAAATACAGTGTAATAACTAATATTGCAATTAATTATGGCAATTAAGTTTCTTTCAACTGAAGAAACGGGCTGCTTGACAAGAGATAAGGAATACATTATGACTTACTCAGCTGAGCAGTTATTTGTGCAAGCAATATACTATCTCTGATAAATCTAGTCCCATAAGTAATGACTGTGTGGAAATGAGCAGTTTTCATGATAAATGAAATCCCTGCTTTCAGGTGCTCATAAAAACTCATGTTCTAGGCAAAGAGGAGCTCTAGACTCAGGCAAAGCAGGTGGCTGCCCAACATGGAAGCTCTTGGAGGCAAAAAGCTGCAATAGTGCTACCACCTGCTACTCCTACAAGTGATCAACTCTGCAGAGATCCTGACAGCTGAATTTGGGGGGCTTTTATGGCTTAGAGAGTGTTTCCTCCTCCAGGGTCTCAACATTAAAATTTAGAGACTGAGCAGTGATTCTGTAGAATGCCTCTACCTCCATAAGGAAAACAAGCTGTAAAAACCAGCTTGCTTTCTTGCCACAGGACCATAGAATAACATGAGTCCTTTAGGCAAAAGTGTATTATAAAAACAAACAAACAAACAATCAAACAAAAAAAAAAAACCCAAAATTTTCACACAGATCTGTCTGCTTCTGGGAAATTCAGCAGAAGGTTCTAGAGAGAGCAGAAGGAAGATTGGCACAGGACAAGGCTTTGTTCCCTTGTCAGTAAAGCCACATTTTGGGCTCACAGTGCCCTATTCTACTCATATCTGCACCACCAAGCAAGAGGTCACATGACTTCTGTCCTTTGAGGTGCCTCAGTGATGCTTTGTTCATGTGTTTTTGTCATAGGGGTTTGCATTCTTTTTCCTGGGAAAAATGCTTACCAATGCTGCTCTAATACAGTTACAATATAACATTTGCCATCCCTATTACTTTGAAGATTTTATTTCCAGACAGCCCTGACAAAATGAGTCTGTCTCAATGCTACTTTATCCAACCTTATAACAGAAGGTTTGGAGATGACAGTTGAATGTTACAGTCTTTGTTTTGGCAAAGCACCATATATCACATCTGTCCAAGTTGTACACTGTGAAATAATATATCCTAAGCACTAGAAACCCAAAAATACAGATCTTATGTTTTTAAGCAAGAGTGGATAAAACCAGTCCTTTTTCTATTTGTCTGTGTTTTCTTTTTCTTGATTCAGCATTATTTACAGATAAGCTACAGACTATAGAAAGTCAATAAAAAGAAAGCTGAACTAACAAAGCACATGACACTAAAAAGCTTATCAGCAAGAGCTGTATCATCTCCTTGCCTGTCTCCTTCAAGCAAAGGAGATCTAGAATTTATAGGGTGCTGGTAAACACACTTTAGAGATTTTAAGCAGAAGCAGGAAGAACACAGCACTTGCCAAATTCCACATAAGGGCAGAAAGATATGAACAATCATTATCTGTGCAGCTCAGCTGGAGACAGCTCCTCAGAAGTGTGCAGTGAGAAAAAACAGGGCTGCAAAGTCAGCTCATTGCAGACCTTGCTGCCCCAGCTTTCCCAGCTGATGCAGCAGTGAGTGACAGCACCATAGAAAATAATACATCACAGAGTTTTGGGTCAAGCTGCTTTTCTCCTATAGAATATGGCCTCAGATTTAGAAGAGACAGAAAATAGATATACTGGAGGGTAATTGTAACTTTTATCTATAGATATCTCAGACTTGGATGATGCAATCCTATAAGTAGCTCTCAGTGCATTGGCTTTCTTTAACCTCTGCTAAAATAAAAGACCTTTACTACACAACTGATCTTGCTGCTCCCCTGAAGCACTCATTTCAAGAAGTTTGAAGTCTAAAACTCCAATATTTATACAAAGAAAAATTACCTTTTGGCATATAAAGCTGTCAAGACAATAGAGATTTATTAAGCATGAATAGATTTCTGAAAGCCCTCAATTTATAGTCTGAAGCTATTCCTATAATCATCAACATAAATTTTGGTTAGAGAAACAGCTCTTGCTTTGTGCTGCCATAGAGTCTTAAAAGGATACAGACACAAACCACAATGCACCTTCTGCACTACTTGTTACATAGAAAGTTAGAGAGGATGATTGGTCCTTCTTAAATAATTTTTTCTTCAGTTGTTCAGCTATGAGATCAGCAGGACACTTTCAGCACTAATGAATGTAGTGCTGTGTTGAGTACATGTCACTGGGATAGCTCAGAGAAAGAAAACCAAAAAGTCTGGAACACCAAGGAAATCCTGTTAAATCAGAAAGATGTATTAGCCTTGAAATCTTCCAGGACATTATCTCAGAGCCAACTCACAGACAAAGGTTAGAAAAGAAGTAATGAGGCTGCCCTGGCACTGTGTTGAGCAAGAAGACTGCAAGACTGTAATTTAGACAATGTTAAATCAGACAGCACAGTCTTGTAGAAATGCTTTTTAAATTTTAAAAGCACAACTGGAACCACAAATTCTGTTATTTTTTCAAATAATTATTTTTGCAAATACTCATAAATCCTCATGCATTAGTCCAAATTTATCAAAGGATAATCATAACTGCTGGTTTAGTTTTTATAAGATCTGTTAAAGGCAGCTTTGACTATAATGACTGAGACATGTAAGTGTACATTTGTACAGGTGCACATCAAAGCTTCTGAACCCAGCCCTAATTAAACTTCTTGCCTGCAAAACTATCTGTACTCCACCATGATGCTCTTCTCCAATTCTCAGTGCTCTGTGATCCATTTTAGCTACCAGTTTACTTTTTTTGGTGTTCCCTGGGGCTTACAGGGAGGATGAAAGAAACATGCTCCTTTCTTCCAGTGTTTATACTGGTTCATGACTGCAGAATAAAGAAATTTGTACTTGTATGTTTTTGGAGAATTGATGGCCATGTCAGCTACAATTCCTACACTGATAAAGGATAGCAAAAAAATGTAATCCTTGCACTGAATAATGACAGCACAATAAAATAAGAGGTATTAATGAGTCCTTAAGTCAACTAAAACATTACTTTTTTAAGGAATATTTTTAACTGGAACTACTACTAATATAGCGTTGCCCTAAATTCTGGCCTCAGGTACAAGGACTAGTACAACAATGAAGCCAAAGATCCCCAACCTAATAAATAAAAGCAAGTGCAACAGCAGAGAAACATGTCCTGATTCATCACTATGGAAGCATACCTGAAAACTGAGAAGCTCCTTAAGCAGTTTAAGAATTGGCCAATATTCAGAAGGAATCCAACAGTTTGGCTGGGGAATATAAGACAAACAGAATCAAGCATGTCTGACTGACAGCACTGATAGAGTCCAAATTAAAATACTCATCAATGTAAGTGGATTGTAAAGTATATGACAACTTCAAATTCAAATTTTAATTAAATACCCAAATTTTGTATATTTGCAGTCAACCTTTAAGGATAGGTATTTTTCAGGAATTTCTTCATTTATGGGCATCATGACAAACTGGCCCCGGGGACAGAGAGGATGGTGGGCTGATCTGGTGTACTGACAGTCTAGGACATAAGAGTGATAGCTCCTTAGCACCTTTCAGTAGGCAGGCATGAGGTAAGAGATGTTGAAAACAGTCTTGTGACAATGAGGAAACAGGGATTACTCTTTACAGCTGTTATTCAAAGCCTCTAGAAATCCAGTGGGAAAAAATTGAAGCTTGGATCAACTCGTATTAGGTGTCTCTCCTTACAAGTCACCTGCTGATATCAAGTTAAAAATGCCTTAACCAGGTCATAAAGGTGAAGTTCACCTCTACAAAATACCAGTTTAAATCCCATGCACCACCTGGAGTTTACATAAAATTTAAGAAGCACACAAATCTTGTGACAAATTCCTGCTCAGGAATCAATTTTGCCTTAACATACAAAACAAACTACAGTGAGAGAAAGGTTATAGCATAATATTTAAAAGAAAATATGACATTCAGAAAAAAGTAAATATCATCATAATCCCCATAGTCTTCACCTCCTCACTAAGCTGAAAATGAATAGGATAGCTATCAGCTATCAGTCCACTCAAGAGGCATCTGCATAGTTCATTTAAAACAGGTACATATTCACACTTATTTTCATATGAAATCCAAATTTTCTACACAAAGAAGTTCTAAACACAATCCCAGATCACATCCATGTGACTTTGTTGGAAGCATAAAGAAAGAAAAAAAAGAAAAAAAATATTCTAGAACAATCTTTCTCCTAACATATCCTCCTAGAAGCACCAAGCCAGGAGGATCTTCTGATGCATTTGGTTGCAATGGTCTTCAGATGCAATCTTCAGATCATCTTCAGATGCAATCTTCAGATGCAATGATTGCAAGATTTCAGACATTTTTTCATTGCTCAGACTGACAACATGAAATGAAGGCAAAGAATCAACCAGCTAAGGAGCTATTTTAAATTACATTGAGTTTTGACTGCTAATAGAGTTGTACACCAAAGCAGCTGAAGGCTTTTCACCAATGCAGGCAAAATTCAGTACTGCAATATAGCAACAAGGGCCAAAGGGCAGGAGGAGGAATTAGTGCCCAGGCCAGTATATTCCCATACCTAATATAAAAATGTAAATTGCTCAATCCTCCCTTCCCCATTATTATCTCCAGCAAAAATTTAATCTGAGCAGTGTTAGTAAAAATTTATATTAGCAGTATACATGTGTATATGAAGGAAAATTGGAGTATATTTAGAGACCAAATACACATGATGTAAATCTTGCTATTACTATTGATGGTGATATTGGATCAGAGTGGAAAATAAAGTAAGCCTGGTTGTTCTGAAAAACAAGTTATTTACTACTTATGTAGAAGTGTTTGGAATCTTAGTGCAGAAATCTAAGGAGCTTACTTTAATTGTTCAGGAGAACAGCAGATGCTAGGACTAAAATCCTAATTTACAAAACCAGAAAACCACATACAGGCACTCTCTGAGCATGCTCTCTAACATTGGAAGACTTCATGCACATACTACAGAATAGAAAAAAGATCCTCAATACTTCTGTAGTTATTTCTATTTTATACCCAATACTTGTCTCTCAGGATTAATACAGCATATTTCTTTTCCAAAGGATGTCTAAGCCATTTTGTAAGGGATGACTCCCTCCTCTATTGATCTCCTCTAGCCATATCACGCTTCTTTTGATACAGCTCTGGCAGCAGTAAGAGGAAACTATTATTTGATTTAGCTCATCTTGCTGCTTTGTTGTAGGCAGGCTCTGTGCCCTGTGCCAGCTCAGAACCAGCACTGAAGTCTCCTTATCCCCCTGTTCTGGCAGGGCTTGGCTCTCACAGGGCATTGGCCAAGATGCTCCTGTCAGGGGCACTGAGCTGTTCCTGCCCACACGTTCCCACACTTGACAGGAGCAGGCAATGTTGAAGGTGGAGTGTTTGTGAGCTGCAGCAATGCTGGAGGGCAGCTGGGCTCATTACTCACTTCCCCAGCTGGAAACAGTATTTATTGTTGTGAGACCTTACCCCACCAGGGCATCTCAACCCAAAATTATCAATATATACACTCAGCCAAAGTCAGCTGCTCACTTCATTGTCAGTATGTCAGAAGTATGGACTGTAATTTTATTACCTGAGCCAGATCAGCTTGTTTGACTAATTGTGAATTCTCCTGGGTTTAGCCAATAGAACTGAATGAATTAAAAGCCCCAAGGTTTCAGATTTTTTCCCCTATATAAGCCAAACTGTTTTAAAGCTTAATAAGGCAACAACCGCTTGGCAACACTCAGGCTGTATTCCCACAAGCAATTCAAAAAAGCTCTTCTCCCCTGTTCAGTGAATCTAGTTAGGAAACCAGTCTGCACCACTACAACACCAGTTCTGTGCTGGAATACCAAAGTGAAAATCCACAAATCTTAGCTTCATTGTTATATAGGTTATAAATGATGAAAGAGCAAAGCTGAGCCTCTTAAAAGGATGTATATTTTTAAAAATCTGTCCTGAAACCTGAAATCCCTTGAAATTATACCTGAGGTGATGTTAACCTACTTGCCTAGAAATAAAAATTTTCACAGCAAATTACTATTGCAAATATATATATATTACATAGAGAACTATATATGCATAACTCACTCAGGAGGCTACCTTAAACATGCTGACATTATTAATCAGAAAAAAGCAATATGGTTTTTACAGGGTATTTTAAAATATTATTAATATTGCTGCTATGTCCCTTTCCTAAAATGCACACACACAGAAAACACACCCTAGAATTTAACAATTTGCATCACCCTGTTTTGTCCTTAGACTTTTACTTTGCACTCTCTGGTTTCTGCCATCCAGTGATCTGGCAGCAGTGTTTTATCTCTGTTAAATGACAGACTACATTCCTACAATCAAGAATACTACAGAAAAAGCTTCTCTCAGTCTCTTCTGTATTTTAAATAATGAAGTTTTCCCTTTCAGCTTGTAATCAGAAGCCCCAGGATTATTGCCAAATGTGTGTTTCTTGGATACCAGGCAAAGGCTTCCTGTCTACCATTTAGTTCTTTAGTTTCATTTTCTGAGTCAAGCTGAAGGCTCCAAAAAATATTCATTCAAGTTTAAAGACTTGCAAAAAGGAAAAGGTTGTCTTCACTAACTCTTAGCAATCAGTAGGAAAACAGAAAATTTAATTTTGACTGTTTAAGTTAAAAATTATTTTCTGATTAACTATTTCACTAAAAATCACTGAAGTAACATTAAAAAAGAACAAGGAGATACAGACCTTGTCATAACTTGGATACCTAGGAAATAATCTTTAAATTTATTGAAGGAGTGAGTTTTCCCTCTTGTTTCTTCACAAGTGAAAGATTGGGAAGTAGAGAATTAACTTAACAAACAAAGCTTGATCTCTACTGAAACACAACACAGGGTGTTATAAGCCCTAGGTATGATCCTGAGACACTCATGAGAGGTGCTTGCACTTCCCATGAAATGAAACAGAAAAGTGGCCATGGCTGCCACTCTCCATGACACAGCACTTCCCTAGACTGCCCTGTTACTGCAAGATCTATTGCAAACATTAGTCATCCTCTGCTTTCAGTTTGTTTGCCATTTACAAATATTTTTCCTCCTTTTCTGCTGTTACCTATAGGTTTCAAAATGTATTCTTTTCCTTTCTTTTTGAAAGCATTATTCTTCTTATTCTTCTCACTATTATTTCTGCTACTAGATTCAAACTGGAAGCACTGGGCTGTATTCAAATTGGTTTCCCCCGTACCAAAATACAACCAACTGCCAGAGCTAACTGACCAGGCAAGATGGACCAGATTTTGCTGAAAATGACAATTTATTAAATTTACAGAAGTCCCATTACCAAAATTATTCCAAATTTAATTTACTGTCAGTTTAGTAGATTGTGTTTCTAAGCATCTGTTTTCAGGTTACTATGGAAACAATTCCTGATACTTCTATCCTAACTCAAAATTTAGGATGAGTAATTTTAATGTAAAACGCTTAGTGTGACAAAGTGAAGTTTAAGGGGGGGTCAAGCAGGATTTTCGGCGTGGGCACGGTAGAGGCAGGTTCAGGTGGGAGCGGAGTCATTTCCCGAGCAAGAGCTCCCTCGAGCGGCGACAGCGGCGGCCCGGGGGCTCCGCAGCGAGCAGGGGACGCGGGTCCAGCTCCCCGGCTGCCCACGAAATCATCCCTTTAATGAAAAGAGACAATTACGATGGACAACTAACACACAGAACATAGGGGAGTTCATAACCTTAAGGTAATTGAATTCAGCTCAGGTCAGCGGCATCCCCAACTGTCACAAACACACACAGAGTAAATTTTTTTTTAAAGTCACCGACATTACTTAGATTTGGAAAACTGCCACATTTTAAACAACAGGCTTTTCTCTCTTTCACTTTTTTGTTTTCAAGATTTGCTGATCAAAATGAGAAAGGAACAAGAATGTTCTTTGAACTGCATGCTTCAGTTTTAACCAGAAATTAGGTATGCCCATTTCATCTTACTTGAGGGGGAATAATTTCTTTCCAGATAGAAAGAAGATTTCAAATTTATCTGAAGATACTCAAGATGAGCCATTGTAATTGTTCTTCTAGGGTGTCTGCTTCTCTGGCAGTGAAGGCAGAACAGAAGATTTCAGCAAGGCAGCACGGGCACCCTAGGCTGCTTTCAGCAGTGCATTCGCACAGCACCGGGAATAGCCCCGATCCTTATCACAGAGCCAGCCCGCCCTGCTTCACTGCCACACGGAAAATTTCCGGGATGCAGGAGAAAAACAAATAAGCAGCAAGAGAAACGAGTTTAAGTCCTTTACCGCAGACTTTTCCTAGAGGGAGCTGCTAACATGTAACACAGCACAAAGCACACCCTGATGACAGCCATCGTTTGGCGCACGGTCTTAAAGAACTGTTCCCAGCTTTAATCAGAGAGGGCTGGAAAGCATTCCAGGGATGAGAAAAGCCGGGTTTCTCAAGCCTCAGACCTCTAGCTAAGAAGTATTTTGTCAGTGACTGCCACCTCCAGTTGAACAGAGCTCAGGCACAGCCTGGCTGCAGGAACTCCCCTCGCCACAGCTGTGGCAGGACACCGGCCGGGGGCAGACCTGCAGGGGCTGCAGCGCGTATCCCCTTGCAGAGACAAACACCGTGCAACGAAACACTTGGAATTTTTTTCACAGGCAAGTGCCAAATTCCTTCATTCCTTACAGAGATGAGAGGGGGAAAAAAAAAAAAAAAAGAAAAAAAAAAGGCAGAAATCTCCAGTACAGAAATCTCCAATACTTGTCTGATACGCTAAGTTGCATGTCCAACATAATACAGACTATTTAAATGACATTTAAAAGATGGGAAAATTGCATAAATTGCATACACAAAAAAAGTCAGAATCCCTTTGCAGTACCCTCTTGTCTGGACTCTTCCTATTTCCTCATTACTTTGCAAATCACATTTTAGCTGGAAATGCTGCATTTAGTTCATGAAAGGGATAACTACCGTGCTCTATTAGAAGCATTAACCAAAATTTCCCCAAAACTGGGGAAAATTCTTTAGAACAACAACTTCATATCACAAATAATCTTAGCTGAAAACAAGGCAGTCTGGCCTTTTATTTTTGGGGGAGTTTGATTAGATTATCTTAAAACTCCCAATCTTACATATGAACCCTGTGACCAAGTCAGGAGAGCCATCTTTTAATGTCTTAGGTATTACCGTTTCTCACAAACCCTTTCATTATTTTTTTATTCAGGCCTTTTCTCCCACTTTGAATTAAAAAAAAAAAAGGAAAAAAAAGTCATTAAGTAACACAGAAAGAGATTTTATTTCTTCACCTTTCCCCCTTCCCAGTCCTCTTAGAAGAAGTCAGAAATGAGTCATTATTCAAGAGGAGTACGAGGATGATAACAAGCTAACAGTTATTTTTCACATTTTCACAGAGTGCAAAGGTAGCAGATGCATGAATACACAATTCCTGCTTTTAATACAAGAGAGGATCTGCAAGTAAATTTTAATATTTCTCTCCCCTAAGTTCTGCACTATTCCTGCAGGCTAAAGAGATTGGTGGTAGCTGAAAGGCAAAAATCTCACTTTCAGATATTCTGTCCACATTATTAGTTCAGTAACAGATAAAAAACTTTTCTGATTTTAACTTTTTATCCAAACATGTTTCAAATTGGAAAAGATCAGATTGACATTGGGTAAGGCTCCAGACTTGCACTTATGCTGAAATCAATGGTAAAAGTCAGATCAACTGGAACAAGTCTGAAGCTAAAGTTATGAAGTAACCTTTAGAAGTACAACAAAAAATGCAATAGGTATTGGTGCATTGTTAAAGAAACTCATAAAAATCTCTTTATCAGGACAGATGTGCCCTTTAGTACACAGCTCTGAAACAGCACTCTTGAACCAGTCAAGAGATACTGCTCCAGCTTGTAAAAGTGTTTGATGTTAGAAAACTTCAAATGTGACAATCCTCTGCATTTTTTCCAAGCACAAAGATCTATCTTGTACATAAAACTTTTATCAGATGCACTTCCTCCAAAATAACACATAACTCTAGACATCAAAATTTTGACTATATAAAGGACAAGAGAAAATGCAGATACCTTCATAACTTAAGATGAAATATTATTCTTTGTTATTGGTTTTGCAGTCTTTGCACTCACAACTGTAGTGAAATATTTTGTGTAGACTAATTTATCTGCAACACAGTGTAAACTGGGGGAGCATGTGCAATGGAAAATGGAAAAGTAGAAACCTGATATTCAGCAGTTTCTAGTAAATTCCTTTGTATTTCCTAAGCACTGACAATAAATGTTGATCTATTAATAATTTGACTCTTAGCTATAATAAAATTACAAATATAAGCTTAAAGCACAGATGAAGGAGTCACAATTCATCACCAACTGGAATTCAGTAACAACTTTCAGGAATCTCTTTACCCTGGGAAAGACATGACTCTGTCAAAAGCTGGGCTGGCTTTGTTTAAGATGGTTTATGTTAGGCTGATGAGCAGCTGTGCTTTACTCTATAGAATAAATAAGGTATTCAGTGAACTGTTTCTACAGAATACTTCCAGTATACTTGACACATGTCCCAGCCTCAAAATATTACACACCTTTGCTGTCTCCTTTTTTCTCAAAAGGTATGTTTTATAGCAAAGGACCTTCAGAGGCAGCTTATTGCCTGCAGAAGCCATATTACTGTTGGGTTTGGGGTTTTGCTAAAGCATTCTTAAAATAAGTAAACATTAAACAACTTCTGTTTGTCCCCAGTTACCTTCTCTAACAGTTTCCTTCATCCTGGTTTAAATTTTTGTACAGTCTGTCCAGCACCACCTTACCTCCACTCTTCCCAGCCATTCCCCTCTCCCTCTGCTTTTAGAGGGCCTGGTTTACCTGTACCAGCTGCAACATACTTCAGGAACATTTAAATACATCTAAAGGTGTAGCAACAGGAGCTCCACATTTATGCAACAGGAAAATGTCATTGTTACTCTGCTTTTATTGAGAACAGGCCTTCACATAAAGAACAGATACAAAACAAAGTAGTAGATGACAGAATGGGTTTTTTTTCACTGAGAATGTTTCCACCCATTACAGGAACCAGGCCCTAAGAGGAGAGACTGTTAAAAGCAGATAAAAATGCAAACTTTAGCTAAATCCAAATTTTAAGCATGAAATACAAAACCTGTGTAAATCTGTGTGCATGCAGAGATGGTGGGTTTGCAGGTGTTTTTACCAAATGTAGCCTTTATCTTAAGAATGTCTTCTGTTCTGACTCCACACAGAGTTAAGTGCACACAACCAGCAGGGCTTCAGAGTAATGCTTGTGAAGAGTTCCTAGAGTGTAAGTGAACTTGAATTGTCAGTAAAATTAAAAGATTGCATGCTTCAAACTCAGGGAAAAAAGAAAATTCTTCCAACACTGGAAAAAAGACAATTTTTATATAGTGAATGCAGGCATAACACTGTTATACTACAAACTATGGTAACTAAAAGAAACAAACAGCAAGGCCACATCTTACATCTCAGCTGTTACATTCACTATTACACCCTAATCAATTGAAACACTTTTTCCAAACACAAACCTTATTAAAACATTTTTGTCTACTATGATGATTACAGTAGCAATGAGATCTTTACATTAGGAAAAGAAGGAAGCTGGACTTCATTCAGGATCCCATGTAATAGAGAGACTGCAACAGGGCTGGCTGATCTTTTTTCAGCATTGATTTTTATACTTTTCCTCCAAAATCATGTTTCAGCAAAGATGCTTTGATTTTCTGGTTTTATATATAAATTATGGGTTTGAAATAAACTTCTCACTAACATTCTCAAGTCTTAAGTTAGGCTCTTTAAAAGCTATTAAGAAAAATTTCTAAAAACCACCCCTTTTTGTTTAAGGTTTGATTCCTTACAGAAACTAATTTTCACACCACCTTTTTTCAGTACTGATATCCATATAACATACCTGTATCACACTTCCCTGCATAAGCTCTGTGTTCCATAGAAATCCCCCAAAGCACAGTTTTAGCACATCAGGAACAGCAGACAAGCCAACCAATTACACAAGGTGAACCTGTCAAATAATACCAAAAATGATGATTAGAATAAAACAATAGTGTGATGATGCTTATCCAGGGTTAAGGCATAGACACAGACAGAAATGCACAGACTATTCTCAAACATTGCCTAGTACAAAGCTTCCAGGGAAATCAGTGAGAGGGGTTGCAATCAGCTGCAATTCAAATGAAGAAGGAAGGTCCTTGCAATGTCAACTTTTCAATGTGTATATGCATGCACACACTTTTTAGCTTTTTATACACATACATACTTTTTTCTTTACTCATCCAGCTCTTACTGCAGGATAACATAACAATCCTTTTGAGCTTTCTCCCAAGCTTAGGAAAAAAGCTTTTCATCTTGCTAAAGACCATTATAAATTCAGCCTGATAATCTAACTAAGTACTCCATAACACCAGCTCAGACACCATATGCCAAGTTGTGTTGAAACTTTCAATTTATCTTGCTCTGGCTCACAGAGGAAGGTTTGTGACCAAGAGTTAATTAGGAAAAGATAAGGTGAATAAAGTTAACTGGTATATTTTTCTGATCACTCCCAGTCTTGAAAAAGGTCTATACATAACACCTAACACTGTTCATCACACAGAAATCTCTCACTGAGGAAGAAATTAAATCTTTCCTCCCAATCTATGTTGCTCTGTGATCTCTGACTCTACACCCAAAATTTCCAAATCCTAAATCCAAATTCAAAACACTTTATTTACAAGAATAAAATGATTTGCCACATGGCCTTCAGATGGAAACAACCCAGTAAAGTCCAAGTGCCTTTATAACTTGGCATTTAAAAATGCAGAACTCCTAAATTCTTCTAGCTAACTTAGAAGGAAAATCCCTTAAGCTCACCCCCTCCCCGCTCCCCCTTTCAGATCCCCACAGTGCAGGCTTTTTAGCTTGTTTAGCACTACCTGCCACTGTTCCCCTCCTTGCTGATGTCTGATTTCATTTTGTAAGGAAAACATGCCCAGCACTCAGATAAAAAGTAAGTAACTTTCTGATTTTCCCTCAGCTGTACTCAGTTGGGGCTGCAGGCAAAGGACAGACCAGGGAGTCAGTGCTGCCATGAGATTCAGTGAACTGAACAAAATGTGTGAAACTACTGACATGACATTAAAAAATTCACTAGCAATTACAAATAACACTATGAGGGGGTGACAAAAGTTACAGATAGTGCTGTGAGGGTGGCTGGGTGCCACAGGTGCTTAAGGAGGAGTTAGAGGTGAAACTGTCAGACAGCAGAGAGAATTGGAAGGGACTGCCAGGGACATTCCAGGACTAAAGTCAGGCAAGGTCAGCACCTCAGGGTAACCGTGTCAGTAACACCATACAAGGCTGGGATTATCTGAGTAACCCAAATCTGAGTGCAGATGTAGCAAAACTGGGGCCAATGTGCAACAAGTCATTAGGGGTGGATTATTTATTTGGGAGGAGCCTGCATTGGAAAAACAGAGGTGTAATGACAGCAAAAACAGGGCCAGGAAATGGCAAAAGGGACGAGGTGTGCAGCTCATTCCTGGTGCTGCCCAGAGGTACTGTCAGTACCTGTCAGCCCTGGCTTTCATCACCACCCCCGGGCAGGACAATAAACCAGACCTGCCCTGACCCTGCCAGAGTTCCCCCTGCTCCCCTGGTCAGTGAGCTCAGGAGAGGCAGGCAGGGTGCTCTGTGCCTCAGGAGAGGCAGGCAGGGTGCTCTCCCTCAGGAGAGGCAGGCAGGGTGCTCTGTGCCTCAGGAGAGGCAGGCAGGGTGCTCTGTGCCTCAGGAGAGGCAGGCAGGGTGCTCTGTGCCTCAGGAGAGGCAGGCAGGGTGCTCTGTGCCTCAGGAGAGGCAGGCAGGGTGCTCTGTGCCTCAGGAGAGGCAGGCAGGGTGCTCTGTGCCTCAGGAGAGGCAGGCAGGGTGCTCTGTGCCTCAGGAGAGGCAGGCAGGGTGCTCTCTGCCTCAGGAGAGGCAGGCAGGGTGCTCTCTCCCTCAGGAGAGGCAGGCAGGGTGCTCTCCCTCAGGAGAGGCAGGCAGGGTGCTCTCTCCCTCAGGAGAGGCAGGCAGGGTGCTCTCCCTCAGGAGAGGCAGGCAGGGTGCTCTCTGCCTCAGGAGAGGCAGGCAGGGTGCTCTGTGCCTCAGGAGAGGCAGGCAGGGTGCTCTCTGCCTCAGGAGAGGCAGGCAGGGTGCTCTCCCTCAGGAGAGGCAGGCAGGGTGCTCTCCCTCAGGAGAGGCAGGCAGGGTGCTCTCTGCCTCAGGAGAGGCAGGCAGGGTGCTCTCCCTCAGGAGAGGCAGGCAGGGTGCTCTGTGCCTCAGGAGAGGCAGGCAGGGTGCTCTCTCCCTCAGGAGAGGCAGGCAGGGTGCTCTCCCTCAGGAGAGGCAGGCAGGGTGCTGGCAGGGTGCTCTCCCTACTCACTGAGGGAACAGCTGGCTGCCTCTGCCTCTGGTGCCCTTTGGAGCTGCCCTCTTCCCAACAGGCCCTTCAGAGCCCTAAAATTCTCCACAACTTTCATGTCCTTTCTTTGTTCTTCACTGGCTTGCTCTCCATGGCTAAAAGGGTCTAGAAATCAGACAGTGGGCAGGACACACTAACTGCCTTATCTGATGAAAGCTGATACCAACAACATTTCAAAGAATGGCCATATAAGCTCAGCAATTTTTTTCAGTGTAACTGCATTCTTTAAAAGTATTTAAACAGAACACCTTTTTTTAAATTTAAATTTGATTGTTTAGTAATAAAACAGGAGTTAGTGATGCCCAGTCATATTTTCATGTTCAGACCACACTGAACACATAAAATAACTTTATAAATAAGCCTCGACAGGGGTTATTTCATTTGTAGTAACATGAAATTGATGTCTTTCCAATTTTCCAGTGATGAACATGATCAATATTATTTTATTTCTAAGAAAGCATCATTTTAAAAAAGAAATTAAATTTGTTTTATATAAAGAATGAAAAAAAAAGGTCTGAAACAATAACTGAATCTGAATAGTCCCTTTTGGTGTCTGTGTAAGGATAAAACAATACTTCAAAGAGCTGAGAATTGTGCAGTCTATTTAGAAACAAACAAACATTCATATAGCTACTGCTTTTTATCATAGTGTGATAATAATAACATTAGAACTAAATGAAAAGCTTTTATCTGAAAGAAAAATAAAATAATTTTTAAAAAGGACAACAAAGGAAACAAAGGAAACAAAGAATGTGCAAGTGATACCAAAGAAGTGGGGGAGGATACAGTTTTGGATTCCAAGGGAAGTCTCAACTTGAAGATATTTTGAAAGCAATTTGAGTGTGAGATATGGCCAGCTGTGTGTCTAATGTGTTCTGTCAGTACAGCTCACAAGTCTATGGTAAAAGCAGTGTGCAGGAAGAAGAAACACCACCTTGCTCCTCATCCACATTTGAATTCAATAAAAAGCTAATCATCCCAGCCTAGGATTCTTTAGCTCCACTTAAAATGTAAAGCTTCATCCCAGAGGAATTTTCATATTATTTATTGCTTAGTTTGATTGTGCAAGATATAAACCATGTCTGTAGTAAAAAAGCTGGCTGTTTTGGCAGGGAAGAAGAAAGAAGCAAATGCTGCCTCTAAACTCCCTCCTTGGGCTGGGCTGCAGCTGATGGCCTGAGCTCAGCTCTCACCCCACAGCCCAGCAGCCCTGGCTCATGGTCTGCCTGCCAGCACGGCCCCACGATGCCAGGTGCCTTCAGGAGCCACCCAGCTCCCAGGACAGGTAAGTCTGGGCTGAATCATACCTTCAGTGAACTTCCTCCCCACAGCCACAGATAAGAATGGCACCTCACTGCTTTGAGCAACTCACCTTCTTAGAGCTTTAGATTTTTTTCTAATGCAAAGAAAACATAAACACTATGGTATGCTAAACATTCCTTATATGTTAAATACTGCTTATATCAGTCTGCTGATTCTGCTTAACACCTAAAAAACTAAATCTGAGCTGTAGGGCAAAGAAGCGATCCTCCACACGCTCCTAACTTTTCTTTCTACCTGACTGCCTACTAAAAAAACCCCA
The DNA here is from genome assembly GCF_037042795.1 of Molothrus aeneus. NCBI lineage: Eukaryota > Metazoa > Chordata > Aves > Passeriformes > Icteridae > Molothrus > Molothrus aeneus. The sequence goes on along the minus strand of NC_089656.1, from coordinate 7,747,488 downwards.
AAATAAACCTGTATGACAAAAACAATCTTCTCTAGAAACATACCAATCTGTCAGAAAGTACAGTCTGAAATAGTGAAGCCATGTATGCACAGCAGAGAGTTCCTAGAGCAGATGAATTTAGTCTTACCAAAATAAAAGATGAAACCAAGTAAAGTAATGCACAGGTAAACCAAATCATGAAGCTTTACTGGCTCTGTAGGTTAAACCATGAAATTCCCAAAAGCTGTACAGGCAGCCTCCAAAAACCCCAAAGAAAAATACCTTTCCTTACAAGGACTTTTCTTTCTTTCTGTGCATCTCTGAACCAGACTAATAATTACAGTCCATAGGACTGTTTTCCACCATTCTCTGCCTGCCACTCTTTTTCTCCCTCCAAAACTAGTCTCCATTTTCTTTTGAAGCTCTTGACTGCTGCCACACCTGCAACCCCAGAGGCAGGTATTAACCATCATGTTCTGAACCAGATCATTACAGGCCAAATAAACACACTGATGGAATTTAGGGCCCCAAAAACACCCTCCCAATAAGCAGCAGAGAAGCCACCAGCAGACTGTACTTCCCAATCCAGCCCCAGGATTGTGCAACCACAGGCTGTGTCCCCATGAAGGGCACCCCTACAGACAAGAGGGAAGAAACCTTCAGGCACTCAGATCTGTTCCCCTTAGGCAGGGGACCTATTCAAATCTCTAAGCCACAAGCACAACAATCTTTTGAAAGGGCCTTTTCTGTTCTCTCTCACATGTCAGGCCAGTAATCTGTTCCCAGCAGCCTCTCCTCAGGCCCCAGCCTTGCTCACCTCTTCCTCAGGGAGCATCCTCTCTGAGGCACAGCCTGGGTTTACCCAGACAGAAAGGAGGAAGCCAGTTTTGGGGTTTGCCCTTATACAGACCCCATACCATCACCCTTAGCTATACACCTGCCACAGCTCTTAGAGCCTTCCAGCAGCCCCTGCCCAACAAGGGGCAAACAACCAAGAGACTACAGCCCAGGAAGGGCTTAGTGGTTGCTCTCCTAGCCCAGCTTTAAGAGACAAACATCTAATTAAACACAACCCAGCTTTTTATTTGCCTGCAAAGAGTGGTGCCCAGCTGGGGCCTTGGGGTTGGTGCACTTGGTGAGTCACTTTGTGCCTCACACAGCAACTGATGCTTCAGATCCCAGCAGTGGAGCAAAGCACAAAACCAGAGCAGATGGGTACCAGTGCTATTTCTAACCACTTAGCAATATGTCCCTGCAGGAAAACCCACTGGTGCCCAAGGGCAGGCAGCAGCTTGGTGTGCAGGTGCCCCATGCACCTCGGTGCCATGCTTGGGGAGGCAGGGGCTGGGGGCTTGGGGGACATGGGTGCACAGACAGTGGCATTTCAGGTTCAAAATTTCAGGCCAAGACCAACAGTGTTGGCATTTCAGGTTCAACAGGACCAAGTGCCAGTCCCACCCTTTGGCCACAATAACACCCTGCAGCACTCAGGGCTGGGGCAGAGTGGCTGGGAAGTGTCTGGTGCAAAAGGACCTGGAGGTGCTTGTCAACAAAGGCTGGACATGAGCCAGGAGTGCCCAGGTGGCCAACAATGCCAATGGCCCCTGGCCTGTACCAGGAATAGGGTAGCCAGCAGGAGCAGGGCAGGGATTGTCCCAGGGATTGTCCCAGGGTACCGGGCACTGGTGAGGCCACGCCTCAAGTACTGTGTCCAGTTCTGGGCCCCTCAGTTCTGGAAGAACACTGAGGTGCTGAAGGGAGTCCAGAGAAGGGGCAATGGAACAGGGGAAGAATCTGGGGTACAGGTCTGATGAGGAGCAGCTGAGGGAGCTGGGGAAGAATCTGGGGTACAGGTCTGATGAGGAGCAGCTGAGGGAGCTGGGGAAGAATCTGGGGTACAGGTCTGATGAGGAGCAGCTGAGGGAGCTGGGGAAGAATCTGGGGTACAGGTCTGATGAGGAGCAGCTGAGGGAGCTGGGGAAGAATCTGGGGTACAGGTCTGATGAGGAGCAGCTGAGGGAGCTGGGGGGCTCAGCCTGGAGGAAAGGAAGCTCAGGGGTGAACTTATCACTCTCTACAACTCACTGAAAGGAGGCCCCGGCCAGGTGGGGTCAGGCTCTTCTCCCAGGCAGTAAGTGGCAGGATGAGAGAAGAGTCTTAACCTGCACTGAGGGACGGTCAGGTTGGATATAAGGTCCAATTTTTTCACAGATACTGGAACGGGCTGCTCAGGGAGGACGGTGGAGTAACCGTCCCTCACGGTGTTTAAGACTGGACAGGACACTCAGTACCAGGGTCTGGTTGACATGGAAGTGTTCGGTCATAGGTGGGACTGGACGATCTCAGAGGTCTCCTGGAGCGCGCTGGCTCTGTGCAGTACCAGGCGGGACAGCCGACGCCGCTGTTCCCGGAGCGCCGCCCGCTCCCCGCTCCCCGGCCGTGCCCTCAGGGCCCCGGCACGGCGCCCCCTGCCGCGCCGCGCCGGAACTGGGTCAGGGCCGCCGCGGGGGCGGGGCCGCGCGCCTCGCGCGTCGCGGCGCAGTGACGCAGCGCGTGCGCGGTGACGTCGCGGCCGGTCCGTGTCCGTGTCCTGCCGCCGGTCTCGGCCCTGCCCGCGCCGCCCTCGGCCCGTCCGGCCCCGCTCGGCCCCGCCGCCGCCCCGCCATGGCCAACGTGGCCGACACGAAGCTCTACGACATCCTGGGCGTGCCGCCCGGCGCCTCCGACAATGAACTCAAGAAGGTGCGGCGGAGGGGCGGAGGTCGGGCGGTGGGGGGGTGCTGGGCCCGGCCGGGCAGGGCCCCGCGGGCGGCGAGGGCAGCAGGGCCGAGCAGGGCGCGGGCGGCGGGGCTGCGGCTGCGCTACGGGCGCGGCGCGGGGCCGGGTAGGCCGCGCCCGGGGCCGAGCGGTCGGGGAGGCCGCGGGCAGGGCGAGGGCCCGGCGGGAGGAGGGGGCGGCGGGGCCCGGCCGGCCGCGCTCGCCGCGTCCCTGGCCCGGCGCGTCCCGCGTGGGCTCCGAGCGCGGGCGGGAGCGGCTCGTCCCGCCCCCGCCGCACCGCGCCGTGCGCGGCCGCAAGGGCTCTTCGGGGCTGAGAATCCCTGCGGGTCGAGCCTCACCGGTGCCATTGTCTGCCCCACGTGCAGGCCTGGGGAGGATTCGGTTTCGCTCATAGATGCGATTCCTCCCAGGCCGAACGCGGGAAGGCGATGTAAACAAAGAGGGGAGGTGAAAACTTGGAGCCAGGTCGTCACTATAGCAATTGCATCCTGTAATGGCTAAAGCACTTTTTTTTTCTTTTTTCCTGGTTTTTGGTTTTTTTTTTTTTTTTTTCTTTTTTTTTTTTTTTTTTTTGTGGAGGCCTTAATGACCGTTTCCACGTGAGGGAGGAGAATGAACCAGACGGTTCACTAGCAGAGGCTTCCGCGGGTGGGTGGTGCTGGCACCAACAACTGCGCCTTACCCGTCATGCACGCGGCAGCCTAATTTGTGCAGGGCTAGGCAATTGCAGTGTTGAAATTGTGCTGGAGATGGAGGGCAGGCGCTGAGAAGGTTGTGTTTGGTATACGGCACTGCCCACCAGAATATTTTATTTTATTACAGGGTTCGCTTAAAGCTATCAGTGTCCTTTAAGAATGAAAACCGGAGCAGTTTTCTGCTAGCATAGCCTGCACCACCCAGTATTAATTACCACATATTAGACTAATCGTGGAATGTAGATTTTCCAACTGTCTGCAACACCAAGGAGTTCCTGTGTATCTTATTGTCATTAAGAGGTTTCTTGGGTGCTTTCAAATATGATATTTTAACCTGTATAATAGTATAGAAATATTAAAACGAACCTTGGTCTGAAGGAGCTGAGTGAACAGGCTTTTACAGTGGCTAAATTAACTTTCACTGACGTTATATATGTTGCCAGTGTAGATCTTGATTCTGGATTTGGTTCTGATGAAATAATGATGGCTTCCTTTAGGGCCATGGGTAGTTGTAAGAGTTGCTCTGGCCTGGAATGCTGTTATCAGAAAAGATGTAAGGGCTTTCTCTTTTTAAAGATCACCATTGCAAGCTCCCTTTTCCCTCATTAGATAATGTTACTTAGGTTATCAGTTTAGTGGTGTTTTGCTTTTTTTCTTGGTTGTAATACTTAAAATATATGGAGACCATCCATTATAACATAGAATACACAGGTTTGTGGAACATTATGCTTTGTTCCTCATGGGTGATTTGTCCAGTAAGATGTATGAGTTTTGGTTTTCACAGTTACTGTGCTTCAGAATATTAGGCTTGTAATATCAGCAGTTTTTATTTCACTGGTTCTTTATCATGTCTTGATTGCATGCAAAAGTACAGAGTGTTTCAAGATAAACTCAATAATGAGAAATAACTGAATGGATCTAAAAAAAGGAAATTTGTTCAGAAGCTGAGAAGTTGTGGTTTCTGTAAAGCTTTGTGTGTAAAGCTCTTAATATTGTATTTCTGAAGAGTTACTTTAGGTGCTCAGTTATTCAGAAATAAAGTGTTTGAAAAATCCAAGAATTGATACCTCAATTTTTTGCTGTTGCATCACTGTAGTCTTTTAATAGGTGTAATTTGAAAAATAAAAGACTGTATGCAATGTAATTTATTAATATCTGTCCCCTGATTGCTTCTGATGGTGTTGAGGTGAAGTAGAGGAAGGGTTGAAGTTCCTACTGTCATTAGCTCTGGTGGGAGAAGTCTCTGCCTGCTGTGTTGTTTGCTTTGATCCTCTCAAGTGTAAGCAGAACAGATGAAGGGCTGCTGAAGAACCAGTGGTGGTCCAGAATGTCAGAGTGCTGGTCAGAAAAAAGCAGCCTGGAAAGTCCCTTCTGGGGATTTGGCTGTACTTACTCCTGCTGATCTAGAGAACTGAAATAAAAGCAGTTCTCTGTACATTTCTGCACATGTAACTCATACACTGAGCTCAAAGTGAGGTGAACCCTTCCATTAGTGATGGCAGGGAAGAAGGAAATGATTGTTGTGAGGAGTGGTTCTAGGGTTGAATGGAAGCTGAGGCAGCCATTTTGTTGTTACTGAACTGCTGTGGTTGAGGGCAAAGACAAACGGGTTCAAATTTGCTGTTGTGGTGTAGGGTTTGAGTGGGTTCTAAAGAGCAAGTCATTTCAATGGAAATCAAATGGGATTCTCCCTGTAAGTTAATGAGGATAAGCAGGAGAACTAGTTCTGGCTATTGTGTGCCATAGCTGTGTGTGAATGTGAGTCTGGTTAATGTATACATGTGGCAATATTAAAATTTTTTTAGGTCGTATCAATGTATGAGTGACTTTGAAATGCTATAATATTTACACTTTGCTTTATTAGGATTTTCTTTCTTCCTGAGGACATTACTTGAGTTTCTCAGAAAAGAACTGATTAATGCAAATTTTAAATAATTTTCTACCTCTTTCAACTAGGCATACAGAAAACTGGCCAAGGAATACCATCCTGATAAGAATCCAAATGCTGGGGATAAAGTAAGAAAGACTCTTTTTTTTTAAAATACCTTAAGTTTTCTATTGCAGTAGCATCTAAGGAACTGAATACAGGTGTTGGGGGCTTGCTGTTTAAGTTGTTGAGCATACTGTGAGAGGGAGTATTGTCTGGTCAACTTCTCCCCAATCTCAAAATCTGCCAGTGCACCTCATGACAAAATGCAGCAGTTGGCTCAAATTGGTTGAGAAGGTAATGCTGAGGAAAAAACTGCTGCTCGTTTCCTGAGATAATGTCATCTGGCCATGGCATTTCTGTAAGAATTTGAAAAAGATTGCCAATTTTTCAAGTTTTTCCAACATGGAGTAATGTACGTGTAGAGATTTTTAAAACTGCTGCAGCATAAACCAAATTATATATGTGGGAAGATTGAATTAGATTTGTTACACTGAAAGCAATTTAAAAATCACCAATTAAGTTGACTCAGCTGATTATCTTTAACCAGACTGAAGTTCTGATGGCTGCTTAGAGGTGAGCAGAGATAACCATGAAACGATACTAATTTGCCAAATACATTAATATACCTTTCAGTGAGCTACTTAATTGTTAGTGTATTTGAAGTGCCCAACATGTTGAAGTCTTTGCTGTTAGTATCTAACTGTTGGATATTCTGCCTTGTGGCTTCTGCACTGTTGTGTACTTGGGGGTTTTTGGACTTTTTTTAATTTATAAGAAATCTGTCTTATGCTAGGAAAGAACAAAGCTAACCAAGTTTTTGCAGTAAAATGTCTTATTTTATGGTAAGATGTAACAAAACTAAGCCCAAGTCTGACTTTAAAGTCTTGCTAAGAATAAGTTATGTTAAAATGAGGGACAAGTGTTTCATTGTGTACCTTCTTAATTGATAGGTGTTCATGCAGGGGGAGAAACTCACAGAATGCTGCCTTGAAGTTCTAAATTATCGTGCACTGTTTTGACTCTGTTTCCTCTTCTAGTTCAAAGAAATAAGCTTTGCCTATGAAGTATTGTCAAACCCTGAGAAACGTGAGCTGTATGATCGATATGGAGAGCAGGGGCTGCGAGAAGGGAGTGGCAGCAGTGGCATGGACGATATTTTCTCCCATATCTTTGGTGGGGGATTGTTCAATTTCATGGGTGGCCAGAGCAGAAGTCGCAATGGCAGAAGAAGAGGAGAAGATATGGTGCATCCACTCAAGTGAGTACCTTGATGCTGCAACTTGTGCCTTGAAGCTTTCCTGACCGTAGAAACGCTGCTGGTTTCTGTTCTTGATACACTTCTCAGTTGAGATCCTCTGCAGTCTGCACTGCTCTTCAGAGCTGCATGTTGTGTGTAGAGCAAGGGCCAGTCATCTGGAGTTACTTTCCTTGGTTGGTTAATCTAGAAAACTACCAAATACTTTGCCAGGTTATTTGAATTATGCACTTCGTTAGCTTTATTTTCTTTGTTTTGCTCCTTAATTATGTTTGGTAGTTCTAATCCGGAAAAGCCTTCAACAGCCAAATATTACCAGGCAGATTCTGGTTTGTGGAGGTGCTCTGGAAAGACTTGAATTCATAGGGCAATGCCAGCTGGAACTATGGTTGAACCTCATAATTAATGGAAAATGGTGTGTGGTGGCTTTGGTTTTGTTTATTTATTCAAAGCCATTCTTGAATATCACATCTGTGTTTTGGAGATCTCTTCTTGCAGTCATGGCTAGATTTTTGCCTGCTGAGCAGGTCCCTTTTAACAACTTCAGTTAAGCAACATCTTTCCTGTGGTTGGCAAACTGTGCTTGGTGAAGTCTGTTTAGCTTCACATGCTTGCTTGTTTAGTAGCTGGTACTCCGGGTGTATTATTAATGAGCTTTGATTTTGTTGTTATTTGTAAATACTGATGCCAGGCAACCTGTTCTTAATACAACTCAATACATTGAGTTAAAATTTCTGTCCACTAACAAACCCTTTTAGGAGAAACAGTAAAAAGTTAAGTGGCCTTGGGGACATGCTAACCCCTCCCCACTAAACTCTCTGGTGTGGAAAACCCAGTACAGTAGTAAGTACTCTATATGTGTTCTTATTTATGCAATAGACAATTTAGACAATAGACAATAGACAATTATTGTCTGAAGTATTTACAGAGACTTGTTTCTCACCTGCCTGGTAGAATGATTAATTAATTATGACTGTATAATAGCACCTAAAATTCTAGATAAGCTTGTTTCCTCTTGAGAAACACAGGAACCCATCCTACCTGGTTTATTCTGATTAAATTACAGCTTTTCTCTAAAACTATGTTCAGATTTACAAGTGTAGATTGATATGTATGGAATTTTTTTTTTCCAGTAACTTTGGGGAAGCCAAAGTGGTGCTTAAAATCTTATTTTGATAGCAGATTTCGTCTTGTTAGGAATATCAACTAGGAAAATAGGTTGTTTGTTTATTTGTCCTAGGCAAGTGTTTTAATTACATGGGGAAAATAAGTTGTTAAATGATAACCCAGGAGAAATACTTTATTTTGTAGAGTCTCTTTAGAAGATCTGTATAATGGAAAGACAACTAAACTACAACTTAGCAAGAATGTCCTTTGTAGTGCATGTAATGGGTAAGTTTGTTTGTATTTTTGAGTTCTCTGGTTGCTTTGTTGGCAGATAGCATAATGAAGGATCTCCTGTGTCAGATCTTTATCAGTATTTGACTTACTGGAGCCTGTTTTCTGACCAGCAAATTGTTGAACTTGAATGATGCTGTTGATGGAAGTGGAGCTATTCAGGGGCTTTGTGTGGGGGAAGGGTGGGAGAGCAGAGGACCTAACTGTAATGGGCAGTGCAGCTGGGCATGTAGGCATGCTAACCCACTGCTGCAGGGGGTTTCTGGGTTCTTTCTGAAGAACTTCCTTTTGATGCAACCGGTGCTGTGTGCTGCAGGCAGGGAGGGAAGGCCGGCTCCGTTCAGAAGTGCAACGCCTGCCGGGGCCGGGGCGTGCGCATCATGATCCGGCAGCTGGCCCCGGGCATGGTGCAGCAGATGCAGTCCGTGTGCTCCGACTGCAATGGAGAAGGTAGGCCAGGCTCTGCTCTGCTACTCACTGTGCTTGCTTGGATCCAGCCTCCTGCTCAAATCTCAGGAGGAACTTATCCAGGACACTTCTGCCCTTTCCCAGTCAGCTGCGTCTCACTCTGGTGGCAGCATGGAGAAATCATTTCACTCAGAACAGCAGCAAGATTTACAGTGTGTAATGTGCTGAAAAACACCCTAAAAGCTCAAGCAGTAGGGATTGATCATCTTTAAAAACACTTAGATGTGAATATTACTTACTGCTCTTACTATTTTGTTAAAGTAAAAACCAAGATGTTGCTGTTTTAGGAGCTGTTTGTCTTTTTGCATTTCCTGATATCCAAGGACAATCGTAGGTTAATTTTGAATTTTTAACTTCTTCAAATTAAGATGATATCTTTGCCTGAATTGGTTCTGATTAGGGGTAGCAAGTTCAGCCCTTCATATGATTTCTTTCCATGTATTCTGCAGTTGGCAGAGGAGTAACATCACCTTGTGGATCATTTTACTTGTCACAACAAAGAGTTGTATTTTGTGACTTGTCAAAACATTTCATAAATGATGTTGTCTTTAACATTTCATATGCCTAACCTACATATTTTGTAGTTTCAACTTCATCATAATGTTATGCTTTGTTTCACAGAAAGGTGGTTTAAGGTGAGAAGCTTAATGTTTTAAGCCAAAGGCATCTGCTTGTGGCACTTAGTACCAAAATCTTACAGTCCATGTGCCCTAATACTTTGGCTACTGTGTATAGAGACAAGAGCTCACTGGAAAAATAAAGGTGAGGTAGAACAGAGCATTGAAGCCATTTTGGATTGTCACCCTTCAGTTTGCTAGAAACAGTAATTACCTTTGTAGGGGTGAATCTGATGCGACCGGCTCTCTTTCCCTGTTTTTGTATGCAAGACTAGTTCTGCTGGCTGCATTTGCTCAGGACTATCTTGTGGGGATATTCTGCAAGATGAGGCAGTCAGGGAACTTTTGTTTTTTTCTTCTTTCCCCCTTTCTCAGCTAGAGTAAATGAAGCCTGGATTTCCTCTTGTGAGGAATTCATAAAGCAACATCAAAATCACTACTTGTGTTGAGGAAATTCTTCAGCTTGCTTTCAAATAGTTTTTCCTAGGAATTGGATGCGACTATGTCAAAATCTCTGAACTCAAAATTTGTCTTTATTTAGGTGAAGTAATTAATGAAAAAGACCGCTGTAAAAAATGTGAAGGGAAGAAGGTGATCAAAGAGGTAAAAATACTTGAAGTCCATGTAGATAAAGGCATGAAACATGGTCAGAGAATTACATTCAGTGGAGAAGCAGATCAGGCTCCCGGTGTGGAACCAGGCGATATTGTCCTTTTACTCCAAGAGAAGGAGAATGAGGTAATGCTTCTGAGTTGATCTTTTAAATGCCTTTTATTCCAGTTGTTAATATTTAAGTTCTATAGATGGCCATTCATTTAAAGTAATTGATACAGTTGCAGCTCTGGGAGAGACGGGGAATAGCTTTTAATAGATTTCTAGTGTGTAACACAGCTTTCATGGTGAGCCAGAAAAAACTGGGCAAGTCCTTAGCCAGAGGACTGGCAGCTTCTGGTGCCTCCCATTGCTAGCAAGTGGTAGCTTCTCAGATAAGCTCTGACTGACTTTGATACAGTAGATGCAGGGAAGAGCCATTCAGGATGTTCACTTTAGTCTGCTTTGCTTGTGACACTAACAAAATTCTAAGTGTGGCTTTTTTCCATGTCTTGTGACGTGGCAGGGAACTCCTGATAAAACCCCCAAATGTGCTTTCTATGTCTGCTACTCTGGTTCTGGAAGTAACACAAAATGGTGATTTTGCTGATTAACTTAACAAAACAAACTTTATACTGGTTTGGTAAGACTTATGCTCACTGTATGCTGGAATCACTGCACTTTGGAATTAAATATTGCAATTTATCTTCTGTTAAAACTCATGTGGGGTAGAGTTGAGATGACTGCTCCTTTTTTAATTCTAATAGCTATGTGAAATAAGAAACAGTTTGTGTGTTACACTCGAGGAGTCTTCTGTTGTGACAGAGTAGCATGGGGTACAAATTTAAACTACAGTCATATATTAAGGATGTAATATTGGTTATCTGCTCATTTAGGTACTTTGTAAGCTTTTCAAAGCTGTGCCAAGGACTGCTAATCTGCCAGTCTTTACTTTGTCCTAATGAGTAAAACTGGATAGACTTTGTTCTTAAAATTTCTCCTGAGATGGGACTCAATGGACAAATGTCCACTGTCCATTTGTCTGCCAGTGAACAAATTTTAAGATTTACTCTGATTAAGAATCCTGAGTTATGTGGCCTAAAGATCTCTTCTGACAGCTGTGGACTAAGTGATCAAAGTCCTGCTGTAGGTCAAGGGAGCTAAAGCAGAAATGCTTGAGGACAAGAGCTGAAAAACAAAGATGTTGTTTATATACTCCAGTGCAGGTGAAATACTGTCAAACTGTTGTCAGTTTTGTTTATAGATTGCTTGTATGAAAGATTTTGGGGGTGAAAGTTGGGGCTGCTGTACAGGCCTGGTTTAATTTGAATCTTACCTTGGTGTGTGGTGCGGTTTGGCTTATTTTAGATGACACTTGGCCAGGCACAAAGTTTCCAAGCATGTTAAGCCATCTGAATTAATAGAATCAGGTTCACTTCATACAAAGGCTGTTGCTCTGACATTGAATTCTAAGGATAAATAATAATGAACTCTCAATAATGAGTCTGGTGGAGTTGTGATTCCAGTAGTAGAAAGGAGATCTCCTTTGTTTCCCAGGTGTTCCAGCGGGATGTGAATGATTTGCATATGACACACAAGATTGGACTTGTTGAAGCACTGTGTGGATTTCAGTTCACATTTAAGCACCTTGATGGACGTCAGATTGTGGTTAAATATCCTCCTGGAAAAGTAATTGAACCAGGTAGGCTTGACCTGATAAGGATTTCTTTGATTATGCTTTTGTGACTCTTCAGCACTTAATCCCACCCTTGTTGTCCTGTTAACTGAGCCCAGGCTGGGGAAACAGAACTGTATGGAGAGACAATGGCTCTGCAGCAGCACTTTGTTGATTACTTTCCTTCTCTTTGAATTGCAGGTTGTGTTCGTGTAGTCAGAGGGGAAGGAATGCCACAGTATCGCAATCCTTTTGAGAAAGGGGATCTCTACATTAAATTTGATGTTCAGTTTCCTGAAAATAACTGGATTAGCCCAGAAAAGCTTTCAGTAAGTAGCTGTTCAAGCATAAATGTGGTGTCTTGCTTGCTAGTGTGCAAAGAGCCTGTATTGTACCTCATGGGCTTGCTCTCAGTGCTTAAATTCAGATGCAAGTTCTTTTAACCTTTTTTATGGGCCATGTGTTACTTGGGAATAGCCCTTGAAATATGAATTTGTGGAAGCTGTATTTAAGAGCTGTGCAGATGGTGCACAGATGAGGGCAGGAGGAGAATCTTTCTGTTGCTGTGTGATAAGTTCATGGAGTGCAACTGTATTTACTGATTGCACTTCTAGTTGATGATAATGTGGAGCTGTTGGTTTTCTTGAAGTGGTGTCTTCCAGTTGATACAAATGCTTTTAAATGACTCTGCAGTTCAGGGCTTTCATCAGCATAGACTTGTAAGCCAAACCTGCTCGAAGTTAGGGGAAACCAGTCACTTTATTTAGGTCTTCTAGATGCAATACTGAATGCATTTCTTTCTCTGGGGCAGGAACTTGAAGATCTTCTGCCAGCTAGACCAGAATTTCCCAATGTAATTGGTGATGCAGAAGAGGTAGATCTTCAAGAATTTGATACCACTCGTGGTTCAGGTGGTGGCCAGAGACGTGAAGCTTATAATGATAGTTCTGATGAAGAAAGCAGCCATCATGGACCTGGGGTACAGTGTGCCCACCAGTAAACATTTGTCTAAAAAGTTGCACAAGGATTTTCTTTCAAATTTTGCCTGACTTGTTTTCAACAATCCAGCTGGATTGTATAAGTAATCCAGATGAACCAATGGACATCTATTGCTGTATGTGTAACTTTTAAATTGGTCTATAGTATCTACAGAGTGTAATTTAAACTAACCACAAGCTTACATCTTCATTTTGACTGTGTAGCAGAATAAAGCACTTGAAAGGAAGACGAGACTCCTTTTCACATGGGTTTTAAGTTTGTCCTCGTATCTGTGCTTGATTTTTACCAGTTTTGTGTAGATTTTAAGTTTCATATTTTAAATTCAAATTCTACATTGTAAAGTTTGTGTACAATTTGTCCTGAGGCTTGGTATTTGGCTGCACCTGCATAAGCTGCTACAAGTAGAATCAAGAATTTCATAGCCTGTATCTATCATCTAGATGCATGGTAAATGGGCTTTGCACATAATGGGTTTAGAGCTGACTGGGAACAATGAAAGACTAAATTAGAAGTGGTTGTAAGTTTTTTTCTACCATCTTGTGAACGGTTTCTGAAATTAAATAAAAGCAGTTGGTGTATAATATATTTCTTTTGCCTTGTAACTCTTACTTTTCCAGTGGCTTTAACTAGTCTGTGTATGAAGAGACTATGTAGATGATAGATATTTTATAAACACAGGGAGGCTGAAGCTGCCTTAAGACTAGGTGAAGGTTGGATAACAATTGTGTGCCACATTCAAGTCTCTTCCTGAAATGAGAGATGACTAAATGGGCACAGGGAAGGCTGCAGCCATGTCCCCTTTGTATGAAGAAAACACAAGGATATCCGAATTCAGTCTAAAGATAACAAACCCCTTAAATGGGGAATGATTAAATTTTGAAATAATGGTGTCTTTCTCTTAGCCTTTGAATCCTATTCGAAGTCTGATTCAGCCTCACTTCCTAGAGAAATGTTTCCAGGTTAAAAAAAGAATTGTTTAACCTGGAAACATAATAAATGTAGATGGTTTTGTTACTTTTCTAGTAGTTTGCACTTTGGTTTAAGTATGAAGATATTAAAATCTCCAGCTGCAGTTCTATTACTATTAATTGGCAAAAATGCCAGAACAAAGCAGAAATGTGACCTTAACTAAGGAACTCTTGTGCATGAACAGTGTTGGGTTGGTGAGCTGCCTCTATAGCAAGGTTTCTCTCCTGTTTAAGTGAGAAAGTTGAAGCTCTACTTTTCTTTACAAATCTCAAGTGTGACTTGTTTAGTTATTTTTCTGATAGTTGTTGACACTTTATTGATGAGGTTGGAGGGACAAACTCCAAGGGTTTCAATGTGCTTGGGTAGGCATTGGCATTTGAGTGTTGCTGAACATCCTTGTTATAGACTCTAAAAATGAAGCAAAAATAAATACTGTTTGATCTGTATTTCAGTACTGACTTATGATGTGGCATTCTCTAGTGGGTCTTTTATTTTCATTTATTCAAACTTGGGGTTGCTTTTGGTGAAGCCATGGTTACATGCTGATCCTTTCTCCTGACTGCTCTCAGCAAGGAGTCAGTCCTTGTAACCTGCAATGCTTAAACAACTACACCACCTGTCTTCTGCTTGTAAGTCCTTGCAAAATAGAGTAGCACTCTAAACCTTTAATCTCCATTCAGATTGTTTGGTTTTTTGAAGGGGAAGAGAGGAAGGGATTCATGGTAGCTGAAGTGAAGGGGTGGAGGAAGAGCTGATCACTGTAGGGCAGTTCTGCTTCAGTCCTCAGCTGGCATTAATTTGGGCTCCTGCCAGCAGCACCTGATAAATTCTAATTTTACCTGTCATCTTGCACATTACTGTCATGTCATACACAAGACTGGAAATAAATTTTATTCCTGTGTTAGATTCATACATGCTACCACATACCTAAAGTTATTGAAGTGTCTTAAGGCTGTTCAAAAATTTAGTACCTTGTATTTCAGTTTATTTGTGAGTTGATATTAGAGAAACTTATTTCCTATATACAGCCTACTGTTCATTTTGCTGTCAATTTAGTTAAAACCTAACCTAAGCCTTTTATAAAGAAAAAGTATAATTTTCTTCTGCTTTGCTAGCCTTCATAACAGGAACTTAATAAGACACATCACATGATATAAAAGCTTATATATAAACATTTACTGGGCAATATACAGCTTTATTAAGACATAATAGACATGATTTCAACACTAGGGAGGCAGCAGGCAAGAGCAGTCACCGATGTTCTGTAGTCACTAGACAGTTCCATTAACTTGGTTTAGGTGTTACCTTTCCACATAGGACAGTCAGCTCACTCTGAGGGAGGAAAACTCATTTTAGCTCAAGCTGCCCAAAAGAACTTGGAAGAAAGGTCCCTACTGTTAAAGCAAGCAGTGAGCACTTACTCACTCCCCACTGTGCCTACAGAGGCAGGGCCAGAACAAAAACCACAGAACAGCTCCCAGAGCTTTAGCTTGACTCAGCTGCACTGGTCTCTGTACCTGCACAACTGTAAACTAGTTAACATCTCTCGTGTCTGGATAATTGCCATGACTTCAAACAATAGCCCAGGTACCCTCATCTTCAGGAGCATTGGGCAGTAGGTGCTACAAAGCTCTGGTCCACTTTATTTTGCTTCACAACCATTAAGGTTGTTCCTGTTCAACTGCAGCAGGGACTTAACAGGTGTGTAGTTCTTACTCAGCAAGGGCCACAGAATTATGGAATGTGAGAAGACTCAAAACTGAGCTGTAGCTTTGTCAGCCTTTGTGAATGAGAGATAAGAGAATGGCAGTTTGCTCACATGGCAGGACAGCCACCAGAGCACTGCAGAAGGAAGAGTTTATTCTCCTGTGCCCCCTCCACTGTCACCAAACTGCACATGCTTATGTAAGTGCAGTTCCTTTTACACATGATCCATGTGCAGCAGTTCTTCTCTCCCTCCTCCCTCCAACTGATGCCAACCAGTTGAGGCTTAAACTCCAAAGAGTTGAAATTTGGATTCATGACAGAATGTGACATGAAAGCCTGGGACCAGGTGTGTGAATACACAGATCTGTAAGTCTCCTAGTTCAGGCTTACCACCAGGTTATGGATGTGCTGTACTGTGTCCTGATGCAGGAGCTGCACATCAATATTACGGAGGTCTCCACCAGCTGTACACAGTGTCTGTGAAGAGAAACAATTCTAAGATTAAAAGATTTTTCCTGCATGCCAACCTCTCTGAAACTCATGTGCTCCCCTGTACATTGCAGAACTTTGGCAACCATTTTCCTTTTGTTTAGCAGCATCTCACTTAGGAATAGCAAGAGCTATCACTATCAGACTACTTGTATTGAGCAACTACTGTAAGTTGAAAATGTTTTTTTTAAAAAAAAAGATACCTGTCCATCAGCCAGGGGAATGTTGACAAATGGAACACTTTTATGTTGGGGTACTGATTTACTTCTTTTTAACATGCCTTGAGCTCTTCCACTGGCAGGTAAAGTTCTTGAGACAGTCTGTTGTAATCCAGCACTAGAATACAATGAAAATGTTACTTTGAGGTTAACTTTCTGTGCTCTGCTGGAAATTTTCAAGCATGAAGCAAATGCCAGTAGTAGTAAAATACACCTAGGAGAGAGGCAGTCATGTTTAAATTTTTCCAGTTCTGCCAGGAGACTACAGAAATCCAACCATGAGCAGCACTTATGGGCACTGCTGGGTAAGGTTTTATGAGCCTGCCACTGCAGTAACCTTGTAAGCCTGTGACACAAGATGACATTTTGGCCACTCAGTAACAAGAATATCCACTCTCCAATATCAGCAGTGAATGTTTACAGTTTTGGAAAGAGGAAACTTCGTGCCTCAGGGCTTAAGATAAGACATGTGCTGTATCTGTCTACTACAGAGGGAGATATCAATAAATACCAAAGCTGCTACCTCTCAGATGCACAGGGTGTGCCTTATGCCATGCAGAATTCCTAAGTTTCTATTATACAACAGTTATTATTTTACTTTTAAAATGCAAGATTTGGGTGTGTTCTGCATGGAAACAAGCCTCTGACATTTATAGCAGGCCAAGGTGAAACTGAACCACTTTCTGGTTTCAGGACCCATTTAAGTTGTTCACCCCCTTGCTTCAGCTTGTGCCAAAAGCAAACTCTGTAGTGTATGCAGAATGATACTAACTAAAAATCTTGACTATTCAAGATGCCAAGAACTGATTATCAGTGTATTTGGTTGAGGGGTTTGTGGGGATTGCTTTATTTTTCTTTTAATAAAGCAGTATTGGTGACATTTTAATCCAGGTTGGGCTCTGAGAACCAGTTTGAGATGCAAGTCTGTAAATAGTGAGAATAGCATTTATACTCTAATTACTTTTTTTTTTAACTGACTTAGTTAGGACATCAAATCCTGTGCCTCCAGAATAATGTAATGTAAGCTAACACCCACACCCAAAGCAGGAGGTGGAACTGGTTTGGCACCCCTACTGGCACATTTAGTGGCAGACCATGAAGATCTGTTACATCTAGATTGATAATAATGTATAGTGTCTTGGTATTGAACCAAATTGTTGATTAAGAGCAAACTGAAAACTCCTTACCTTTTAGCTCCCTTTGGAGTGGCTTTGAGATTTGTGGTACTGCAATGAAAACAAAGAGACTTAGCAACCTTCTGCAAGCTTCACTAGCAGAAGAGTAAACAGACACTAAAAAAACATAGTTATTGGCTTTGTGTTTTGCTGGGGGTTTTATTTTGGTGGTTTACTATTTTTATTTATTTCCTCCTCATCTACTTCTACTGTAAAATTTTAGCTAAGAGGAAGGTAGACACACAATGGATTAGAGAATGCTGAAGTGCCTCATGACAGGGGGCACTAGTGTGAAAAACACAAGTGAAAAAGCCCTCCTGAGGTAAATGTGACATATGGGATTAAAACCATACAAGAACACAATAATAATTTATGTTAGTGGGCAAGGGAGGGCTGCAATACCCAAGTTAGGTGCTTATTACAGAACAATTCAGCAGTACTAGCAGAGCAATGATGCTTTCCTTACATGCTCTCTTCTGTTAGTATTGTTTGGGAATCTGTACTGCTCCCCTCAGTTCAGAACTGTGCACCATTATCCCTTCATCAGCTACAGGTGCTTTTTTGCTCAGCTTCACATCACCACAGTGCATCTCAGGTTATGGAAGAATCCTTATCAGATGTATTCCCTTTGGGCTCAAATCTCAGCTACTATATTTGAAAATAATTGTGTTCAGCACTCAAAAATTCAGGTGAGTTAAATAAGCTATCAAAGATCAGTCTTACCTAGAAAGAGAGTTCAGTTTGCCACTTAAACCAGAGGCCAGTGAAACCAGCGACCTGGTTTTGGAAATCTAAAAATGTATATATAAGACTGCAGTTAAAAAAGGTAGCTTTTGAAAGCAAAATGATAGGTATTTGCAGGAAACAATACTGTAAAAATTCCCTGTTGAAAAAGGGCAGTTAAGCCCCATAGTGTTGCCTTTGAGATATATATATACACAAATATACATTCTAAAAGAAGTTTCATAATGCCAAATCATAGTTATTCCTACTGAAGTTCTGTACAACCAACCACCTAATATAGACCCTTTCAACTTTTAAGCCTTTTTACTGTAGAAGTCTGTAATTGCACAGAATCTTTTTTGTATTTGTTGTCAGCTTGCTACATCAGTGTCTGGCTGAGGAGCTACACTGCCCAGACAGACTGAGATGGCAAAACTAAAACACTTGATTTGGCTTAGAGACAAGAATAAACTACTCAGTTATAGAAAAACATGGATTAAACACTAGGTTGATTTAAAAAATAAAGTTTCAAGAAAATATGGTTCTTCAAACCATCAAGACTTACTGGCAAGTCAAGAGAGAATGGCCATGCCAGTACTTGCCAGCCTGTGTGAATTAGTCACTAGAAGTGCAGATACCATATTTCATTATGAAAATAATTTACAGTTAGCCTTGCTTAACTTCAAATATATTACATTTAAAATAACTGACTTTTCCAACAGACAGCAGAGCACTGGCCTGCCTTCTTATGGATCTAGCAGAGCTTGTGGCAGGTCAAAACTGATGAAGTCCTTATGTTTTTTGGATAAAAACAGAATAAACTTACTTTTTTAGTTATTTTCTTTGCAGAACTGTTCTTGGTATCTTCATACTCAACAATTGTAGTTACCTTAACTATAAATGTATTAGCAAGACAAGGAAAATAAAGATCTCATGATGAGCACAAAACACCACTTCAGCCTCGTGTTTGAAGCCTATTTTCCCCCCATGGACAGCTTTGGCCCTTGTGCCATCCAATGTCATTCACTTGGGACACAGATCAGAACAAAGTGTGTGTGTTCAGCACAGGCACTGGGACACACAGGACAGTTAATAGACCCCAGATAATCCCTCAGCCCACAGAGAAAACAGAATCACACCCCAGTGGTAGTATCCTCCTTATTGCATTTTTGGGGATGTGAAGAAAAATTTGTATTTCCTACAAAGCTCAATGGGCAGAATGTTAAGGGAAACCTAAGAAAAGAGAAGTGGATTTCCTAGCTCTCCTGCTATACTGTAAAGCCTTAATTCTGTCTCTTCTTACCATTTCCCCTGATAAATTGCAAAGGAGAGAAGCTCTTATCTCATGCTTTAAAGTACCTATACAGCAGCATAGCTCATGATCCTCCACACTGAATGCTGGGGTCTGTTATGCACTTTTCCCTCTTGTATTCTTCAGGCTTAGCATTCATTTTACAAATGCTCAATTCAAACCAGTTAAAAAAAAAAGATAAGGCAAGAACCACAGGCTATATATGAATGAGTTGACCTGCCTTTTTTGCTGTTGGTCCTCACCAGTTTGGGATTTGGCATGTCTTCTACAGAGCAGTCAGTCTGAAAAAAATATTTATCCAACAAGGGAAGGTCATCAGATTTTTCCCAGTAGATGCATATTATGTTACAAGAGGCAGTGAACTAAAAGGGCATGAAAGCAACTGACAGGAAGTGGGATTAGCTAAACACCAGTTGTTTTTTTGGCTTTTTTTGGAAACATCTGAATTTCTGCCAGCAGAAGATCCTAAAACTTTAGGTAATGTTCATAACTGCACCATGGCTGGCTGCCGAGTCATTTCATATCATCTTCTATTTAAACACACAGCCAAATGAAATCATTTGGCTGAAGTATTTACAGCAGGGAGAGAAGAATTCTATTCTGTAAACTGTGATAAGATTTGAAAACACACACTTACCACTGCAGCAGCAAGAGCCACTTCCTCCCGTCCTTGCAAATCTGTAACTCAAGAAATTATGACTTATTTAGATGCTATTACTTGCATAATTTTTATCTTAATATTCTTATGGGCTCAGAAGCCAAACAAGTAATTCAGGATTACAGTGGTTAAATAGGTAACCCTAGGTCAGCATGTGTTGAAGAAGATTCCAGTCTTGTAGAACAGTCACTCCTACAAAACAACAATCAAAATCTGAGGCCATTTCAGTGTTTATCCTTGAAAGAGTCCTGAGTGTAGGCACACAGGCCATCCCCCACATTCAGAGAACCACCACACGCTCACATTGCACTGCAGACAGCTAATGCTCTAGGGCAGAAGTGTCTCCAGAAGGACACCAAAACACATACTCAGGCTTACAGTAAACTCAAGTTCTTCAAGAGGTTCAGGTTTGATCTCTGTGTGGCCCCTACAATTTCCAGCTGCAAGGCAGATTCCAGAAACATCAGTTCTCACTAGAATATACATCTGATGCTGAGTGTACACATCTTAAACCTCTGCATCAATGGGAGTTAAAATTAAACTTGTTTGCTTATCATCACAGGTATATGACTAGATTAGAATGGCTCAGGAGAGTTCAAATTAACAAAGAGAATAATCTCGGTGGCTAAGGATGAGCAGATTCAGATGAACAAAATGGTTGGTTTTACACTCAGAAAACACTAGGTTTGTAATTATTTCTTGTCTCTTCAGACATTAAATAAGATTACCTAAGTGCACACTTAACAGTACTCTCCAGACTAGTCACCAACTAATTCTATACCCTGCGTATAGACAGATCAGTCTACTTGAACAGGAGTGCTCAGCGAGCATCTGCTGGGTAACAGCACTGCTGATCTGCTTAATACAGGGCAGACAAAGCAAACCTTTCCATGAAAGGCAGCAAGTTCCCAGGTGTTCTCCCGCAGCCCCGGGCACACCGCTGCCCGCACCCCGAGCACAGGGCCACGCACTCTCACCGAGCACCTCTTTCCTTTTCATCTTCCTGACGGCAGCCGGCATCGTCAGCAGCTCCACCGCAAACGCCTTCTCCGCTGTCTGCAAAAGCGAATCGAGCTCTTTCTTCATCTCCTGGATGTGCTCCTTGGCTTTAAAACAAAACACGGTCTTATTGCCACGCCTGTTACATGTTTCCAAGTATAAGCACTGCAAGACCGCGCTATAAAAGCAAGTTAAAACAGCGATTTATCCGGAGAAATCCGAGTGGGGAGTGGGAGCGCCTGGAGCCTCCATCAGCCGCCAACCCGGGGCGCGGGGCAAGCGGCCCTGCCCGAGGGGGCTCTCCAGGCCCGGGGCTCTCCCGGCCCGGAGCCGCCGTTCCCTCCCCAGCCGGGCAGCCCCGACCCTACCCTGCTGGTCGAAGTCGCTGAGGAAGAGCGCGATGCGCTGGTCCCTCTTCTTCTGGGAGAGCGCGGTGCGGTCCCTGTCCTGGGGCAGCGCCCCGCGGTCCGGCTCCACGCCCGAGTCGCTGCTGCGCCGCCGGCACGGGGCCTTCCCCGGGGCCATGGCCGACAGCCGGCCCGAGCCGTGCCCGCAGCGGGACCGGCCGGACACACCCCGGGGCAGGCAGGGGCGGTCGGGATCCGCCGGGGCGGGGGACGAGCGGAGCCCGCGGTGCCCGGGCTCTGTCAGAAGGGCGGGAACGCCGTGAGGGGAGGGAGAGGGTCGGGAGTGCCCCTCTCGGAGGTGCCTCAGGCCTTGGCACCTGTAAGTGACAGGACGAGGAGGAATGGGTACAAATTGAAAGGGGGGAAACTGAGGTTAGATAATAGAGGAATTGTTTACTCTGAGGGTGGTAGACACTGGAACACAGGGAGATTGTGGGTGCCACAACCCTGGCAGTGCTCAAGGCCAGGCTGGATAAAGCCTTGAGCAGCCGTGTGGGAGCTGTCCGTGCCCAGGCAGAGGCGTTGGCACAAGTTGACCTCTAAGGTCCATTCCAACCCCTCAACATTGCATGATTCCACGATTTAATGATCCTTAGGCCCTGCAGGAGCTGGGCAGGCTCTCTCACACACACGCACAGATGAATTGCGCTGTTTTGGTCCCTGTTTGGAGCCGCCCCGGGCCCTCAGGAGCTGCATGGAGCAGGCGAGCATTTCCATCCCCGGGACTGTGCCCAGGGCTGGGCCAGGCGGTGCTCGGCTCCCCCAGGCGCTGGGAAGGCTCTGTGCTCCATAGGAAGGGCCCTGTTCCACAGCTCAGCTTTGGGTTTAGCTAAATGTCACTAAATTACTGCTGTTCAGTGTGCAGAGCATGCGGGGCTTCAAGCTAACCAAGGTAATAACCTGCTCTGTCCAGTGCAAATGGTTACAGCTTGTGCAAATTCTGATCAGGTGAAGACAGGATTTAACAAAAACGTAGTAACAGGGAACATTAGAAAGGTGTGGCTACACCAAGTATTGAATATATAAAAATATTGAAATCCATATCATTAAAAATAGAATTCCATGAAGAAACTTATCTTGCATGTATCTAAACTTAAAAAATAATACTAGAGGTATTATTGTATCATGAGTTTTGTACAAATTTGATCAAGGAACGGTGCAAAAAGGCATTTAGATAATGCTTTAAAACACTAATGGTTTTGACATTGTGTATATGGATGCTGCAAGCTCTCTGAAGTGAGTAGCTTTTCCTGTATCATATTCATCTGGCACATCTCCTAAGCCAGATGAGACAGACTGTGTCACTCAGAAAGAGCTGTAAAAATCTGACTGACAATTCATAATATAAGTATTTTGTATCAGACAATTTTCTTGTTTGTACAACAAACAATGTGCTCCACTTCCCACATCCCCCCAAAAAAACCCTTCCAGACAAACAGGTAAGTGTTTCTGTTCCAGAAAACACTCAAAATCCTGACATAAAGAAAAGAATATCCTGCTTTTGGTAGTTCTGGCATATGCATATATGTTTACAGAAGCAGGACTAGTTTCCCTTTCCCTAAATTTTGTTTACTTTGAAATTACTAAACAAACAGCACTAAAGTATTCTGAGGTGTCACCGCAAAAAGACTAGATAGTGCTGCTCTATAAGTTTAATTTCCTACAAGCCATGTAAGAAGTTTTTTAAAAAGAGAACTGACAACACCTCACCAAAGCTTTCAGGACACAGTTGATCAGCCTCAGCTGCCTGGCTGATTCTCTCTGTGAAGAAAAAAGTCTGGCTTGCTTGACTCCTGGTTACAAACCCTTGCATTACAGAATTAATTATGAGCATAAACTTGCCTAAGACCATCTCTATTTACAGTTCTGCTCTTGTAGGGAATAGTTTTGTGGTAATAAGTTGGAAAAATGTCAAGTCCATAAACTGGAGTGATGCAGAAATTAATGATCTGGTACATGGCTATTAAATATTAGTAAATATTGGTTTGAATATGGGATTAAATGTGTCATAGTGCAATCCAGCTGGTGTTGCGCCAGTGACATAGAAAATGGAGAAGTATTACCATTTTTTTAACATGTGCTTTATTATTTGGAAGTCTCATACATCTGAAGTACTGTTATAAGGAGCACCTGGAGGAAGATCAAACCTAGAAGCATGCATTTGAAAGGAAGAATTGTCTGTTATTAATGAAATATTTCAAGGACATGGAAAACAAGCCTTTTTGTCTTAGGTTTACAGGATTGTTCCACAAAAATGCACATTAACCTTATCACAATACATACAAATATTGTGGATGGACAATAGAAATCACCACCCTTCCATATGAGATGCATCAAGAATAAATTGTTATCCCTTATAATGTCAGAAACAGAAAAGGCACCATAATAGAATGTTTAGAAAAAACTCAGTTATGCCATTATATTTTGATTCAAAAGTGTAAGAATTACTGTCCTGACTTAAAACAAAAAGCCTTTCACACCTGTAAATTATCATTATAAACTTGTAAACCTTTACATTTTTTTCCAGAAGTATCAGGTGCAAATGCAAGGCGAATATAAAATCTATTGACTTATTAGATTACAAATACTACCCCATGAAAAAGCTGTAGTTACAAAAATATAAAAAATATTCTAACTCCCATTGTTAGATCTTAGTTTCAATCTACACTGCATTAAGAGTCCAAAGCCAGATCTGATTTGGACACATTCCTAGAGCAGGAAAGTGCTGTTTGTCTTATTTTCACATCATTGTTGTGACCTCCTCCCACGGTTTTGCTCTCTGGGTTTGTTTTATTTATTAGTGCATATTAGGATGCCAAGTGCTGGGTGCTGGCAGGTTGTATTTTTCAATGGGTGTAGCAGCATAAGTGCTCTCAGTGTGCTCTCCTCCCAGAAGTGCACTGCTCTGAGAAGAAAAACGTCATTTTTTCTCCAATCCTCCACAGCAGCTTTGTGTAGCAGCCATGCCATTTTCATCTATAACCTGTGACCATTTGAGAGGAATAAATTCTTCTCACAGGCCTCAGTAAGGAGCTGTGGGAAGCTCAGCCACGGCTAATGCTGGGTCAGAGACAGGGGCTGCTGTGGCAAGGACAGTAACTGGCAGCATCCCATCTTCCTCACATGAGAAACTGGCACAGCTTTATCTGGGTGCTCTTTCTCTAGCCCTTGGCTTTAGAAAGCTGGATCAGCACAGGGTGTTGGACCAGCTACAACAGCAGCCTCACAAAGTGCCAATAGACATTAAAATGAGTTTACTTCTAAATAATAACTTAAAATAAATGACTGGATTGAATGTGATATTCTTGATGAATAAACTCTGTAACAGCTGAGCCTAAGCCTGACAAATGCTAATGCCTTCACATCTGAATAGTGAAAGCTCTGCTTCTTTAGCCCTTTATCAGAGCTAGCAGAAGGTGTCCAGCTTCCAGCTCTAGAGAAACAGAGGCTGTCCTTTGTTTTGCAGGGAAGCTGGCAGAGATTAGTGGAGTCACTCAGCTGTACTCCCAGATAGCCACCTTGTTCAGCTGGGCTTTGAGAAGCACTCAGGATCGTTCAGACAGCAGTAGGACTGTGGAAGATTTAAGGGTCAGCTGTACTTTCATTTTCTTTATGCTTGGTGTAAGACTTTTTCCTTTAAATACCTTCCTCTTCATTAGAAATCAGCCCAGCATTTCTCCTGGTAACAACGTGTCAGGCTGTGCAAGTTCCAGCTGGATTTTGGCCAGCTCCAGGGGCTGTGGGGTTTCCAAACAAATGCTCCCCACAGACAGAGCGGTTCTGAAAGGGTTGTGTTTTACCCTACTTGAAAGGACTGACTGTACTCACATCTGCTTTGAGACACTAACTTACCCTGTTCCATGTGTATAAAAGATGTGGGCTAACAGGAGACTTGTGGAATTGTTATGGCAGGAAGTATTCAGTGCTCTTATGCTGGGATCATGTGTTGAATAGCACAGGAAGAAGAAGATTGTATTCCTTATTATGTTTCAGTTTCATAAAAATATTGTTCAAGCAGACACCACATTCACTCCTCTGATCAAAACTGTATATTCCATTCCAGCTGTGCTGGGATGGCAGGATTTCTTTTCAGCAGAATTTCAAAGGTATCTGCACACATCTGCTGAAGATTTTTTTTAAATAAGCACACTGTCCCTGCATGCTTGATCAGGTTAGGAGAACACTTAACAACAAAACCAACAAAAATTAAACCAAGCAATACCTAAAATGTAGGAGTTTTGATTTTTGTTTAGTAGAATTTTAAGATGGGAAACAATTTCCTATCTAAACAATTGAACTTGGCATTTCTGTTTTGTAAAACAACCCACATGACAGTAGTAATTTTAATGAGCAATTCCCTTCCCCAACCTATTGAGTCAAAAGTTCACAAATGTAACTTTCAATCAAGGCACAAAAACATTTACTGACTCTTCTCACTGTTTTCTTCACATTCTTCCCCTTCCCCTGAAAAAAAAACTTGGTGTAACAATATCTTCTACACCAGACATAACTTTAATAGTCCAATAAGTTGTAGCAGTATCTGAGTCTGGTTCTATCTACTTTGAATTCAGTTAAATTAGATAAACAGCACATTCTCAGCACATCATTGTTCATTGTCTGCATTTGCCTTGAAGGGGAAGGGATGAGGGGGGAAAAGCCACAGTAGTTTCATGCATATTTTTCAAGAAACTTTATGTGGAAGTCTTTCACTTTCTCCAGTAGGATCTTCAGCTTCTCTACTGGAGGAAGAATGGTCATTCTGAAAAATAATATTTAAAGAAATAAAAAAACCAACCCATATTATCTTCAGAACCAACTAAACTGTGATCTTTGCACAGATCTTGATCAATCTCAAGGCACAGCAAGTAACATGTTAAGTTTAACATATTTTTGATGTTATTATCACTTTTTTTGTATTTATACTTTAATTGAACTATACTCTTAAACTAGTGCAATTTGTTTCTATTGGTTAGAATATAGGAATTCAAGAACTGTTATTTTTTTTTGAGTGGTGTAGAAGATTATCAGTAAGAAATAACAGCAACTCAGTTTCCACTGTTGGGCATTTATGCCAAATTATACCCAGTTTTTAGAGCTTTAAGAAATGTCAGTTACAAGTAAATGTACATTTTTTTCTTTAATTTAAACCTGAGTGCAGAAGCATTAAAACTTTGCAACATCCCATTCTGCAGGTTTTAGTCCCTTTTTCCCTTCTTCTGCACACCCTGAAAATCCCATGGGGTGTGGGATTGCAAGGCCCCCAGAACACAATGGCTTTCCCACACTGGTGCAGGAATGGACTCTAGGTTTTCCCTGGAGCTGTGTGTACCCAGATCTGACCCAGCTGGCTGTGCTGCACAACTGCCAAGGCTAGAGGCACCCTCTGCTTTGTGGCTTCACACACAGAAACAACACAGCAGAGGGTGAGGAAGACTGAATTCCGTGACAAATTTTAGCTATCAGTGGCTTGGCTGGAGCAAAGTTCTGTTTATTGGAAGCAAAAGCAACAGTTTTGGTATTAGAATATTTAGTTCAACATCTTGTTTTGGTAAAGTTATACAGAGTGTTTAAGGAGCAGATTTATAGGGATGATACTGCATTTTTCATGCAGTTTCTCCCATATGGAAACAGCTTAACCCCCTCCTCCCCAAAAAAGAATGCAGGGAAATTTTTGTAATTCCAGAGCCAGCTTTAAAATTAAAGTCTAAACTATTAGTATTGTTTGTATTCCTGGAGAAGGCATTTCAAATGCCAGTATGTAAAAACAGAATAAAATAATGCCAGCAAGCTGTGAAAACACCATAAAAACTTGTACAGCTCATCTAGCAGATCAGGTCTTTGACCTTGCTGTCAGTCCACAGAAACTGTCCAGTGGAAACTGAGACAACATAAACTGATATAAAAATCCTTGCATTTAATCAGAAGAGAAAGAACTGGGATGATACTTTGCTTACTACTGCTACTTTGCTTTAAAACAAACAGAAACTGTACCTGAAATGGTAGGTTCCTTCTCTCTGGCCAAATCCACTTCCAGGTACAACACATATTCCAGTCTCTTCCAGAAGTTTCATGCAATAGAACATATCAGGTGCCATTTTGTGAGCCTAAGGGAATGGATGCCTCAGAATTATTGAAGTCTAAATATTCCTAACACATAGAATTTCGTAAGTGCTTTTTTTCCCCCCTGAAACCTAATGTTACATTATTAATTTCTTATTGAATTTACTAAGGAAGATGAGGAACAAATGCTAATGGGGCAGTTCACACTAAATTAACTAACAGCACTTCATGGAGGAACAGGGCTGAAGAACTTACACAAAAACTCACTTCAAAAGAAAGGGTTTAGGTAATTTTGTTATTCCCCTTGACTTGCTTGTAACTTTTGTCAGAAGTCTGAAAGTTGTACTTGGAAAAATCTAAGGCACTGACATTTGATAAGATTAATTTGGGAACTGTGTGTTCCAGTTCTGTTGGCAATTACTATTTTTTTCCCCAGAATAATCTGCTGCCAAGGAAGTCCCCTGATTAATAACTATGAGAGGTTCTTAAATATGTACAGGTTAGATAGCTAATCAAATAAGCAGCTGAAAAACAGCCCTATTTTTGTTCTCAGCTGTGCTAATGGAAATGAGTATTACAAATTAGGTTTCAGAGCTCTACTTAGGAACAGAGACTTATCATTTATTAACATAGGTTACTGTCCCAAAGGCAAAAAGGTGAAATTTGTAAGGAAAGCTCCAGCCCTCTTTCCCCTTCCTGGTGAATGGGGCTTCTCTTGCAGGGTCAGTAGCACACTGCCACTCACACATGCTGGTCCCCTTAACCCAGGCAAGGGCAGGCTAATTTGGAACTGCACAGGGCCAGCTACTTGTGTGACTTAAACACCAACATCCTTGGGGACACTCAGCCTGGGAGCCTTAGCACTGGGATGAAATGATCTGTTCTCTTTTCCTCTCTTCTAATAAAGGTCATGTTATATTTAAGATCATATACAGCCCATGAAATACTGCTTTTGTTCTCCATCTCTGGAATCAAAGTTCATCACTGGAAGTGGCAGGCACAGGTGAGAGGAGGTTGAAATGGATTGGGGTGAGAATGGCTGACTGACCTTTGCTTCCTCAATGGCTTTGGAAGGAATAAAGATCCGAGGGAAAGCGTACATGGCTCCTTGAAGGGGGTTGCAGTGAACCCCTGGGATCTTGTTAAACATGTCTTCTGTTAGTTTGGCTTTTTTGGCAAGATTGTTCAAAACAGATTCCTTCTCCTGTTTAAAAGGAAGGTGTTCAGTTGGACACATTTCAAGTAGCAATAAAACACCAGGAGAAATGATGATCTTTCAAAAGGCCCTTCTCAAGTGAAACACTGGTAGGGCTTTGCTGAGCTGTTAGAGCAAACAATGTTCTAAATTCCAGTTGTGCTCTTAAAAAAACAGTGCAAAAAGGCTTTAGCAGGGTACAATTACATTGTTGCAGACAGACAATAACCTGCAGAAGTCTCTATCTGTGTGCTCTCTTTTTACAGTCTCCTTCCTCAGCATCCACTCCTGGCTTTTTTTAGAGAGCATCTTAATTGAACTTTTGATTTGACTTGATAGGAGAAACAAAAGAAGACTCTTTGGTTTCTGTGCATAATTTGAGTTCCCAGTACTTAGGATAGGTTTGTGAAATGCACAAAAGAACAAGCATGTTATTGCTGACCTTTATGAACTGTGCATAAGATTCTTCTCCAGGTACTGGAGGATTCACCACAATATCCATGGCTGCTTGTCCTGAGACTGGAGGGCAAAGGCGAACAGAAAGCAGCTTAACGAGCTGTCCTTTGATTTCTGGGTGCAAGTTTATGACCTCCATGTAACCTCCTCTGTAGCCACATCTGTGACAAAGTGAACAGAAGAGATTGGTTAACTTCAAGTCTATAAATACAACAAAACAATGCAAATGATTGCAGAAGTGGAAAGACAATTGATGAGAATCTCACAATAGGTAAGATACAGCTTGTTGAAACAGCTGCCACACTGATATGGTTTAAGATGGAGCTGCATGACATGTCATTAAGTCCTAGTATCCCATACAGAGATAAGAGTGGACATGCAGCTTCCCTGGTAGGCAAGTTAACAATTAACATGGATCTTTAATCTTCAGAACAAGAGCATATGGCTGTAGCAGCATACATTTAATCAAGAAATTCTTTTTCTTCCATGTCCTCCTCCCCCAAAAAAACAAACCCAAACATGTGTAATATCCCAGCTGTTCCCTTTTGATTATTGAGCTGTTCCCTTGAATGTTGGAGGCCAATTTTCCTTTATCACAGGTCCAGATTGGGACTGTAGGATTTCACCTTTGTGGGACTGAGGCATTAGGTGTCTGAAATAAATACGCTAAATATTTGGTACTTTGAAAACCACTGAGTTAATCCATTACTCTGTGCTTGTTTTTCTTTTCTTAATAGTCTTTAGTTAAAATTAATAGAGGATTAATTATGGTGGATTACCTTCAGGTCAGTAATATGAAAGCGCTGTCCCACCAGATTAATGAGGAAGATGAAATAAAAAAAAACTAAATCAGACTTACTCGCCCATGTATCCCTTAGAGGTGGAGTGAAAAGAGGCCAGCTCAACATTGTTATAGTACTCGGGTCCCATCTCATACAGAATCTTTTTGAAAGAATGAAACTGGCATCCTTCAGAGTACACATTGTCCTGGTAAACCTGAACAGTCAGAAGACATTAATGTGCTCTGTTCCCCCAACTAAGGATAAAACACGGCCTTTTAGAGAGGCAGATCTGAACTGAAGAAACAGTCCTTACACTCAAAACTTCAAAGCTGTTAGAAGACACAAGGTTCTTTGTTGAGTATTAGTTACTGTAATGAGACTTTTTATCTGATGTCACCACACTTAAAGGCTGGGTCTTTGGAGACCAGCGAGCTCCATTGGATGATTTAACCTTTACTTGTATGTTTGAATTGATTTTCCTTCTGTTTCTTCCATTTGAAGTGGTCTGAGCACCATGTAGGTTTTTATGTCTGTTCCAGCAAAGTTCTTCCTTGTGTCCCCTACACTTTCTCTCTAGTTCAAACCCAGGTCAAGCCACCTGTTATATTGATCCTTTGATATTAAGAATCTTGCATGTCTCTTCATGTCTTAATATGATAACAGAGAGTCTGTTCCCTGTACTTAAGAAATGCCACTACCACACATGGAACAAATTGTACCTCATATGAGTACCCTTAGCTGTGCTTTGGAGAGAACAGATTATTTCATTACCTCATCAGCCAGAAGAAAAAGTTTTTCTTCCCATGCAAAGTGTATCACATCTTCAATGCACTTTCTGTTTTGCACCTGTCCTGTTGATTTTTAAAGCAAGAAAAAAGTTAGTGGAGTGTACACATACAAATCTTTTCACCCACACCTACTTAGATTACCAACTTTTCAAGAAGATATCCCTCTTCCTCAGAAAAGTGCTATTGAACTTTAGCATTCAGTTCACTAAACATGAAATTAAGGAGCACTTTTGGAAGAAGTATGGTACAAGGTAACTTAGTCCATCTCAAGCAAAGGCAGTGTGAGATACAGTACTCAATCAAGGACTTACTGAGAGTACTCTGTGTATAGCTAATGATTGTAAATGCTCCCATGCATGATGGTTAGGAGGGAGCTGGCTTCTCACCAATCAACCTCAACTACTCAAAAAGCTAAATTCTGAGAGAGGCTTGCCACTGAGTTCTGAGTTATTACAGTCATTGCTCTTCAGAAGCCAAGAGGCTACAGGCCATGCCAGAAGCAAGATCTTTCCTAAAGACCAAAAGTGACTGAAAGTCATTCCACAAGTCTGGAAAACTTCAGTGGAAGCAGCAGCTTCAAATAGGATCCTGTGAAGTGAATCTGCTCCCTCCTTTCTGGAGTTCCAGGACACTGGAAATATGTTTCTAAAAGTAAAGTCTGTCCTACTTAGAGCACTGATCTCTGGAATTCAGCTCAACATATTTGATATGTACTTAGGATTTGCCTGCAATGTCAAATGAATGAAAAAGGAAAGAAAATGGTCTTAAAACCCCTTCATAAAACAAAATTCCTACAGACCTGTGGGATTTCCGGGGTTGATGATGCAGAGGACTTTTGGGTTGCAATATGCCTTAGCTTCATTCAAGGCACGGCGAAGTTCGTTCACATTTAGAGCCCAGCAATTTTCTTCATCCAAATAGTAATTCACCTGGATAGCATCCAGTTCAGAGATGGCTGCTGAGTATAAGGGATACTGGGGAATAGGAATCATCACTCCTGTTCGGGATTTGCCACCTCCTGAGATCAGGATCTTTAAAATTGCCTGGGGAAAAAGTAGGAATTTAAAAAATAAAAAAGGTCATGCACCAGAATTAATAATATTCTCTGGAATTAGTTATTAAACTTCCTAAAAAGTGTAGAGTTAAGGTGGATTTCTGTCCTAGAAGCAGATAGTCAAAGAGAGTTATCTATTTCAAGTTGTTACTGGCTGAGTGAGGATGGTCTAAGCTTAATGGAATCCTCTCATGTCACAACTTCCAAAGATCATGCCCGATCAACTAAAAAATTTAGGAAAAACATTCTGAGCACAAGGCTAGAGGGCAAGTTGGAAACAGGAATATCAAGATCATTATCTTTTTGCTGTGCCCTGTTGTAAGCAAAGAAGCTTTAGCTAGTTCTTGCTTATTGCCTTCCATTCATTTTATCTCATTAACCACAAGAGACCAATAAATAAAACCAGAAATTAGAACTGGGGCCTGTGCAGATTCTCCCTTGGAACAGTGAAACCTGTTTTACATCAGGAGCAATTATGTTTTCATTTTCAAGTAACAGAATAGACCAAAGTCTGCATGTCTTGGGATGGAAATAGTAATATGTAGCTTATGCCCAGAAGATACAGGCAGAAAGGTAATGTTTATGCTAGGGTCAGTCCAGACAATTTCCTCGTGCCCAATGTCTGTGTGATGTGGAGGCTTTTTACATGTGAGTTAAATAAAACAGTGCACAAGGGGCAGGAAGCAGAGAGACTTCTTGCCTTTATAACCACGGGAGAACTCTGAAGTACAGGTGCAATCAAAGCAAGCATCCTTATCAGCATGTAATTGGCATCTAAACCCAAAAATATCTTTTCTCTCAGCAGCAATATCCTTTCATTTCTTTGTGATTCTAGTACAAAATCTGCTGTTCTGTGCCTCTCATCACATACTCAGCTGCTAAGCTAATGATTTATAATCAACATAATTTTGTACCCACGACAAGTTTAAAAATACCAAGCATCCAAAACATATAATCAGGACCAAATGCATATTTAAAAACTCTTTAACACCCTCTCTCCCCTGAGGTGTGAAACAATAGTTGTTTTATCTTTAGAAGGGCCAAAGAATGTGTTGTAGCGCTGGCTTTACATCAGTGGTGCAATCAAACCGGCATGGTGTAGATCAGCTGTGCTGCGCTGCCATTCCTGACAAGCTGCCAGTGTCAGAAACTCTGAAAGCCAATTGCCTGCCGAGCTCTGGGGAGCTGCCTGCCGGACCGCTGTCATTCTGAGCTCTGCCACTAGATGTCCTTTAAAAAAGCACCTTCACCCGCACGCTGCCAAAGGCTGCCTTCACAAGCGCCAAACTGCTGCTGCACTGCCAGCAACTGTGTCTGTGCAAAGGAGCAGAGACTGGTATTCCTGTCTTAACTTATCATACTTATCTTTGAACCTTGGTTGAACCCAAAACCTGCAGTTTTCGTCAAACAAACTAAAATACACAAACAGAAATAAATCTTTGGGATTTTCACTGGCATTGATCTGCACTAGCAGAGTTTACTTGGAAGAAGAGCTGAGAGTTCTCACCTCTGAGGTTCATTCCCTCTTCCCTCTTTCACTGACTGATACCCTCTAATCTTCAGTGTTTATGTGTCTTAACCACTGAGAACAACCATTATTTAGTCTGAATGCACTAAATCTTCTAAATTTATATTTAGGCACCTGTAGCTCATTTCATATTACCTCTACAGAAAGGTACAATTAATGTATACTAAGAGACTTTGCACACACTTTTAGCTGGCTCCTGACATTCACACTGGTTTTTTCACAGGATTGGATATTCATTGAATGTGGCTTCTTTGTCTGCCAGATCAAACTCACAGGACTTGGTGAGACCAGATGTTCAACAGGGATCTGTATTTGCAGAGGTAATTGATAAGATACAGCTTGTACCAAGAAGGAACAGGTTTCTTTTATCACTTACAGAAATGCCATCGCTTGCCCCGGTGGTGAGGTAAATGTTATCTGGATCTGCAGGAACCCCTCCATCTCTTCTCTCAATATATGAAGCCACATCCTCACGGATGCAATTTATACCTTGACTGGCAGTGTAGGATCCTGTGAAAAATGCAGGATGAGATGAGAATTGAGTGCAATGTACAACAGATTTTCTGTTACTAGCAAAACTCCTGAGCTGGTATTGGATGGAGTAGTTTGTGTATATGAGCCATATTTATATGGATCCCCAGGATGGGTTTGCTTTTTTTTCCATGGAGTAGGAAAGGGAGCTGGTTTGTTCATAGAGCAAAAGAATTAATTTGGAAGGAAACAAATACAATAAGCATCACTAAAATACAAAAATAACATACTGGATTGGTAAAAAGCGTGATTTCAAGCCTACTTTGCAAACTGGGACAACAATCCCATTCTTACTATCTTTCAGTTGCTTTCTTTATGTTGGAAGCACTCCTGGATGTAAACAAACTTCTATGTAAGCAATGGGAACAAGGAAAAGAGGCACCATGTGCAATAGAAAGGAAAGTAATTTCTTTTAATCCATGATAAATATAAGGGTTTTATTTGCAACATGAAAATAACATATTTTCTCCCACAGTCTGAAACCAAAAAAATCCTAAACTGCTTCTCTCCTTCCCCCACAGCATCTCCCACAACCACTTTTCACCAGAAATGCCTAGAATCTCCCCAATCTTATGTGCAGTTCACAGAGCACAACTAATAATCATAAATAAAAGGAGATGTTAGATGCCTGTGTGCATCACTGCCAAGAATGTGCAACAAACAAAGAGTGAAAATAAGCCTAGGTCAAGGTGAGGAATGAATCCAAGCTATGAAGCCTAAGACTGATGGACAAAGAAGTGACAAGTGTACATCTATTTTAGAACACTGTCAGGAAGCTGCAGAATCTTCTTTGCTTGTTGGGTGGAGTGGAATAATTATGCCTGACTTAACTCTTATCACTCTGTTATCTGCTAGTAGTCTGCCTGGTAGGACTTCTGTGAAAGCATGATTTAAAAAGACAAAGAACTTTTGCAAGCACTGCACAATTGCATGGGATAAAATGGTGATTCAGGGCACAACACTCCCTGATGTCCCAAACATTTACTTTTACAGGACTGGAAGTTATATTGGTGTACATGGGTGTTTGACCACAGCCAGGAGGACGCTGTTAAAGGAGGAGAACAAACCTAAGCTGTCCCTCTGTCTTGTGTTCCATTGGGTGCTGAGTCCTGCCACTCTGAGGACATACAGAACATTTAATTGCATTGTACTTCTACACTGACTTGTACTCAGTTGATGGCTTTGACTAGAACCCGTGTTTGCACTGTGGGATGCAAATAAATAAACCCAGTCCAAAAAGCTGCATATATTATGTATTTTTATATATAGGATGGATGTCTCAAATGCCTGGAAAGATATTCCAGTTATCCTACATGCAAAGTAAGTGGTGTCAGCAGAATACCAGAGAGTCTGGACACAAGAGAAATTGCCCAGTTTTGGACACAAGATGAGTCCTCAGATGAGGACATATCTGAGCCTTCATACATGGCCTGGGAGTAGCAAGACTCAAAACCATGAGTAGGGTTTTGCCAAATGGATCTTCATTGGAAGTGAGGGCATTCTAGTTCACTTCCAGAGGAAATTTCATACTCATATTAACTTTACAATTAATACCTTTAAATAGGCCGGTGTAGATATGAGTGCAACACTTCAAATGACTTTGACGCTATGTAGTGATTCCACCTTTGTGTTGCATTGACTAATTTGTTGAAAAATAAGGTTTTGAACACAACACAGTGGGGCCAGTTTTTCATCTTTGCTTTCTCACAAGAAAGGCAATTTCTCCTTCTCAGCCATGAAGAGAACAGCAGTAAGTTGTCAGACTACCAACAAAGTGATAGGGGTGACTTCCACTCAGCTGCACGTCCCAGTGCCTCTGGCTGTGTGTTTTGGGAGGCTGAACAGAGGCTGATGAGCTCCAGAGGCCAAGAGGAGGGGCTGGCACACCTTACTGGAGCCAGGGAGGGTGGACAGGGGGCAGAAAACAGTACAGCACATCAGTAAAGTCTACAGTGGTTTTAGTTGTCAGGAATTTAGAGGTACAGTTGTTCTTGGCATAAATTATTTCAAAATTAAAAAACATTTAGACACCAGAATCCAAATTTAGCCACCGAAATGAACAGTGTATATTCAGAATTATCATCTTACTTGAATACTGCAATTGTTTCAGGCCTACTTCCTCAGAATCTACTGAGCTAACAGAAATTATGGGAAATGTGTGATCTTCTGAAAAAAAGGAACACATTTCTGAAATATTATGCAAGACTGAATTCTTTATAACATGGGGTTATTGTGTCCCATGCCACCATGACCTTAAGGGGAAAGGAGCACCAAGGGGCCAAGACTGCTCATTCTGAGAACTCCTTCCACATCCCTAAATTAGACAATCATTACAAAGAAAGACTGAGTCAAAATTCAAATATATCCCCAGCAACTCCTATGTGCCAACAGTACCGTGTGAATTTATTATTCCAAAGTAAGACAGGAAAGGGATCCATTGAGCTAGAGGAACTTGTCAGTTTTGATAATGTGTTTTTAATGGTCTACATTAAAAGACAAACCAATACAAAGAAGGTGAAGATAAAACACATTCTGTATTAGGCTGTGTTGTCAAGCTTGAAATGCTGCTAATGCAATCACTGTTTATGTTTTGTTTATTTTATTATGTTTTGTTTATTTTATTAAGTTTCATAGCACCTACTCTCAAAATATACCAGTGCAAATAGGCACTGCAATCACAAAGATTAAGAAATATGCCAATTACTGTAATAAGTTCTCTGAAATGTCACTGTTTGCCTACTTGAAAGAAGGTAAGTGTGCCAGATTCTTTGCTGCGCCCAGCAGCTGTAACAGGATCTGCAGAGTAGAAATTCTCATGGCATTTGCCAGGTACAGGTAGGCAGCACAGTCACTAGATGAGAAAGAAATTGCCTCTTCCATTTCCTTTCTAATGAATATGCAAAGTTTGTGCTTATGTGGATATGACATGTGCACTCTTGTAGGAAGAGTAGCTGAAGAACAGAGCTCTGTAGTTCTTTCAAGAGTTATTTTACCTTGGAGAAATAGAGCTTTGACACCTTCAGTTAAAACTATCTCAGCAAGGTAAAAGACTCTCAGCAGTGTAGCTTTCCTTATCACCTTGGTACCTGAGTTTCTGATAGCCCAGAAACCACACTTGAACTGATGGTTCAAAATGAAGATCCAGGAGTGTGCACTGGATCAGCTGAGATGGACATATATTGTTTGTTGACACCAGCATTACAGGGACAGTGGGCTCCTTGGCAGAGAAACAACTGGAGAAGGTAAAACTGTAAAACCCTCCACCTAGTCTAAGTAGGAGACACAGAGCCCTGGATTAAGAGATGTCATACCAACAGAACAGAGCCTCTTTCCTGGTACAAAAACTCCTCAGCATTCCATTCAGAGTAATGCCTAGAAGTTATTGTGGCAAGGGCTCCATAGAAGCATAACCCTCACCCTCTGCTCTGGGACAACTCCCACCAAAAATTCGCTCCATTGGTCACCATCTGCAGGTCACACTGCAAACCTGCCCCCACCAGCTGCAGATATTGAACCAGCTGTGTTTTTCTAACACCAGAACAGCTGCAGACACTGAACCAGCTGTGTTTTCCTAACACCAGAGCAGAGCCTTACCTAAGCTGTTTCCTCCACAGCCCTGCAAGATCCGCCTGGCGCGCTTTTTGGCGTCTTCGGGAAAGCTCGGGCTGTCCAGCAGGTTTGGGTACGTACACAGGGCCACCACCTGCAGTGCCAAGAACATGTCAATTGGCCACTTTTCATTAGTTATTTTAACTTAGTTAACTTTATGTTAACTTTCCTTGGAAATGAAGATCACAAATACTGGCTAATTTAAAAGAAAGGTTATTGATGAAGAGTTTGCAGTTGTTTTTTTTTAAGGGTTGTTCTCACAGAAGAGAAAATGTCTTATCAGGTTCCAAGTTAAGCTGGTAAAAACAGTTCTAGAATTATTAACTATTTTTATTACAGACAGTGAAGATTCCAGGTAAGCTAAGCATAGTGCAAACACAGTAAAGCACAGTTAACTATTCCTATGTTATCTCTAAGCAGCTCTATCCTCCATGCCTTGTGTATTACTAGCCCACTTTTATTGACAAGAAATCAAGATTTTAAATATGGAGCAGAGCTGAGAAATACAATCACATTTTGAAGTCCTAGTGGCATGTTCTAATAATCTTTCCCCAAAAAAACTTCTAGTTCCTACTGATTTGAATTCATGGGAAATATTTAATTAAAAAAAGAAATGGTGATATAGAACATAGTAAAAGTAGAAACACAACCCAGCAGAATTAAATTAATGAAGGAATGTAAGACACAAAGAATTGAGAGGTCTTTCTTGAGATCAGCTTAATTTATTCCAGTCTCTCTCATTTAGATGCTTAAATGGTGTAATGTGGACAGACTGTTGTCATCTTGTGGGACAATGGCAATGAATTAATCCATGTGTGCACACAGTCATGGGAAGAAAGGATTTCCCATTTTATTTAATAACATTGGAATAACCTGTAATACATTTGAATAATTTAGAAGAAGCTCACGTCTCCCTATTTTGCTGCATAGCTTGATTTTGTGATCTCATCATCTGGACCCTCAGCTTAATAAAGCTTCAATTTGTCCTGGAACTCTCTGAATTCACATTATTATAGACAGAGAAATTTACATGAGGGTGTGAGGGATGCTCAGTAAATAAGATAATACTCATTTTAACCTTATTTGTGTTTTAGGAATAATGTACAAATATGAATTCTGTTGTAATCTTTCCTAAAAGTTAACCTGCCAATTAGCTTGCCCAGAGGTAAAATGTGCAAAATGAGACACAGTACAAGTATTTGAACCCAGCTACATGCAGATTTCAAAGTATTCTCTCAGATGAAGAAAGGCTTTTGTTTTTTTCTTTAAAGAGAACCCCTTCCTTTCCTGAAGAGCATTGTTGATAATGAATGTGCTGACTGATAACACAGAAGTGGCAGGAAAAAATGTGGGTGGGGAATGATATGGGAACTAAGGAAAGCTACTGTGTTAAAAGAGGATAAGCAGCAAACAATAGGACTTTGGCTCAGAAATGAACATTTTAAATTCTTTACAAAAGAACTATTTTAAGTCTAATTGTATCTAGAGAATCAATTATACTAGCACCTATATCAGACAGCTTTAAGGCATTCTAATAAAAAATGAATAATAATATTTTAGTAGCCTTACCTGACGGAGGAAGGTGATTGGTCTCTGTCCCATTGCATGTGCATCTCCAATGTTGGCTTTAATCACTTCAGTAAAGGGTTTTTTGATTCCCTAGAAAGGGATCATTCAGAATGTTTTGTTAGGGCTGTAGTAGAAGATTCTTTTTTAGTATCTGTCATGTGGCTGTTACAGCTACAGTGTTTAATGTAAAGCTTAATGCATTTCTTATACAACACTGCCAGGAAATCTTAAATGGTTTACAGAAATATTGTTGACTGTGACACATTTTTAAAGGCTGGCTTTTATTTTTCTGCTAGCTGCAAGTAAGAGACTGACTTGGCTGGAAACCACATATTGAAGTAGAAAAGACGAAAAAAAGGCATTTTGAGTTGTCAGTATTAGAGCAATTTCTTTGAGACACCTAAGGGAGGGATGGATCAGTCAAGAAGCTAAAAAGACTTGAGGATATTTGAGAAACCACCAATAAAAGAAACCTCAAGACCTTTAGTTCCTTGAGAGTAAAAACAAAAAAGTGCTTATTTATTTTATACTTAGATTAAGTATTCCTTGTATGATGACCGCACTTTTCCATGTAGAGATGGTTCACAAAATATATCCTAGTGAGGCTCTTTATGATAAACAGAAGTGCTAAATAATCACCATGAATATTTAAAAGCTTCCTAGTCTCCAAAATCTGAACAGACAGCCATTTTTCCTGTGAGAAACTGAATACATCATGAGAACACAGGGAAAGAAGTTAATGAATGTTGATTAGCAATCTCAGCTCTTTAAAAAGCAAAATAAAATAAGGGCATGAAAAAGGCAAGGCACTGACTGATTCAAAAAACCACCAGTGGTTTAAATAAAAAATATTAACTGAAAGTAAAGGCCAACATTACAAGAAAAATAAGTGAGAGAGGCAATAATAAATTTAGAGTTATTCTGATGTATATTTCAGAGGTAGTAGGGAGGCATCCTAACAGTGACAGAATTGTCACATGGACTAAGGAACTGCAAAATCAGACTGATTAGTTTTCTGTAGAAAATGACCTATAACAACTTACTCTGGGTATGGACTCAGACAGCCTCTTCCTGGTCCATGTACTTACAGCCAATTACTGGATTTGGATATAAAATATGTAGCTGGCAAGCCTGAACTAATTTCTGCTTTTCCACCATGGACTATGGAGTTGGACTTCAATGGCAGCCCAGAAGCCAGATGTGGAAATAACAATAATACAGGTAGTCCCCAGGGACAGAGATTCCCAGGTATGCCAAGATTTGGAGGTTCAAGGCTGCACAATCCCCAGTACCCCACTGGCTGGATCCAGTCCATTGTATATCTGAGAGCCTTTGGGGGTTTTCTTTTAAAATTCAGTATGTAGTTAGAAATGGCATTAGGACCAGACAACTGGGCTTACATGATCCTGATTGAAAAGGGTCAATTTTATATGGCCTTACATTTAGCAGCAATTGAAAAAAAAAAGTTCACTTAAAATAATTGAAAGTGACACACTGAGTCCATCAAGTAATTTGCTTTTATGCTTGTTGATCTAAGTGAGCACCCAAATTAAGAGCTGCATTTCAGCTCTAAATAAAAAATTAGAAATAGGGATGTCAGATAGACATTACACTTATCTGAGGCTGAAGTTTAGTAATTTATGAGTAATGTAAACATAGAAAGGAGAAAATGTGAATGGGATGTTGATAATCTCAGTATCAAACTGTAGAGCAGCAGGAAAAGGGCTGCAACAGGTCATGGATTTATTTCACTGCAGAAGGCTGAGCAGTCTTTAACCATGTCAGCAACACACCTGAGCTGAGACAAGTTATGCCCCTGCAAGCCAAGGAGCACACAGGGGGAGCAGGAACTGGGCCACTGGAGTTGTTTTGCTCTCCTCTAGGGGTGCCCCAGCACATCTGGACTCCCATGGCCTCTGTGGGTGCAGCCAAGGTGTGCTCCACAGGCAGCCTGGCTGCACTGAAACAGGCAAGGCTTTGCAAAAGGGAAGCTTGCATAACAGGAGCTCTAATAACAAACTCGTGAGCAGTAGGTTCCAGACTGATTCTCCTGCCTTGTGAGGAGGGTAGAAACCACATCAAGGAGGAGAAAAATGCCCAGCCCTACAAAACAAGCTCTGCTCCAGCTCCTGCCTTTGGCGGCACCTCACACTGTGCTCACAACGTGATTCAGCTTCAGCTTGGAACAAGGCCAGGCTCCTGCCACTCCTCTGACAGGGGCAGCAAACAGATCCATGGTAGTAGCCCTTTTTTAAAGCTGTAGAAGCCATCTTTCACCTCCACATGTAAAAGAGAAAATATAAAAACAGGTATTGTCTTTTAGTAGGCATCTTCTGGACAATGAAAGGATTTTAATGGAATAAAAGAATCTTCCAGGATTTGGAATATGCTCTTTGGAAATGACTTCCTTCAACTGTTACTTCTGTCTCTCTACTTTTTTTAGAGGAAATGCATCTTTTAAGAAACCTGATGAAACCTGAAGCAAGCCAGACATAATTATTCTAACAACTAAATATCACACAAAGTTGGGAGAAGGGATTTTTATACATGAACTAGAATTCATTAGCACAAAGTCAATAGAAATCTTTTTGCAGTTAACCAGGTTTGGGGAAGTTTCCTCTTCCCCTAGACATCCCCAGAGCCTCAGGAAACCCATCAGGAAAGGAGAACAGTATGAAATGATGAGCTGTCTCTGAAGGAGAGTCATGATGGAAGAAGTGTTGGGAGAATTACTTGATCAAAGAAGCAATGTGATGCCAGAAAATACAGCACCCCAAAGAACTACCATGAGGGCAATGCCCTGCCAGGAGTTTTAGTGTACCTGGAGGTTCCCTTTACAAAGGTACCACCTGACAGTGCTGGCAAACTGCAGAATACCACCGTGCCCAGAAAGAATAAGAATGGCCCAAACTGACCTGACACTGTCTTTGTTAAATCTTCAGCAAATTTCAAAGGAAAGCCATCACTCAGGGGAGAGCATGTGTGGATTTGGAAATGGCAATAGGAAAGAATTGAAAAGAGTTCCCTTGAGGAGGCCATGAAAATGTGAGCTGCTTTTAATCCCAGAAGAGAACTGTGGTATTACAGCTATTTCTGAATTTCAGAATTTGCCTGCTCCTGGCTGCTCCCAATTGTCTCATTTTCATTGCCATGGCTTTGTGCCTCCTCTTGATGGGTATCAGGCAACAACATCACACTATGAACCACTGCACTATTTCCTTGAGACTGCTTTTGCTGTGACTTGCACAAACAAGCCCTACAATCAGAGCTGGCAAACCCAAACATTTCAGCATGGCTGAGATCTACACTGTAGTAGCCAAGTTACTTGCTTGCTTTTTTCTCTCCTCCTCTCAAGAGGCCAAGAAAGCACTGCCCAGAGGCCCTTAACTAATAGGGACCTGAAGACCTGAATTAGCATTCCAATCTTTTTATTAAAACTGCTCACAGCAGAAAAATAAACCTGACCTGCTTACCATGGAGTAAGGCTTTGAGTTTGTATTATGCTTGTGCAATTCAAGCTGACATGAGCTGTTTTGGGGAGGAAGGAGAAGGCAAAATCTGGATTTTGACTTAAAATGGCAGTGATGACTTGCATGTCCCTCATATCACATGAGAAAATCAGTGGGACTGACCATTAATTGGCAGATCTGATTCAGAGATTACAGAACAGGACTTGTCCTCAGGTTACTTTTTCCTGACACATTGATCAAAGTGGGTTTGCATTCAGAATTTTTGCCTATATAGATAAACCACTAGATTTCATAACAGAATTAAATGATAGAATTAAAATAATGCTCATTAGAAAGTGATTAGACATTAAGACCCACTTAACTTGGAGAGCTACTGGAAAAGGTCTATTTTAGAATAAATTTTGCTAATGTATTCAACCAGAAAATATCAAAAACTGGATTCTGTGGGTTGTGAGCTTCTGAAAATATGATTTTGATAATTGTGCTCTTGAAACCAGTTTTCTTTCACCTTCATCTGCAGTAGTTTCTGGCATCTTAAAAACCATGGGTTTTACTACAGATTCACTTATGTATGCAACATGTACAGACAACTGAGGAACAACAGTTCTGTCTTAATGAGGTCAGATGCTCTTGCCTGGAAGATACTTCCTTCGTGTGCACACAGTCACGTATTCAAAGCAGAAAATTACAGGATGGTAATTTAAGCTTAGCATCTTTCATTACTGGGTGTACCAGTCAATCTTGTCTCTTTTTCTTGGCATGTTAAATTATATTTCTGCATGTCATTGTCTAAATTGTGTTTTATCTTTCCAAAACTCCCAGGAACACAGTCAACTCACATTTACAATTAAGGCTGGATTCTAAGTCAGATTTTTCTATTCAATTTTAAAGTCTGATGAATTAGTGAGGGAAAAAAAAAAACTCTACAGTATTTTAATCAAAATACTTCAGCAGAAGCTGCCTGAGATTTCAGTTACTTAAGTAGAAGGATTTTGGTAGTTTTATTGTCTAAATAGCAATGTAGGGAGTGAACAAGTGGCTTGAATAAACTTGAAACAGGAACCTATTTGCAATAGCTATGCAAATGAAAAGCGTGGGCACAGGAGATGAATGGACAACCCTTTTGCTGTAAAGGTAACAGAAAAATAGGGCCTTCAGTGTATAGAAAGTGTATAATGCCAGTGAAGGCCCATGGCTCCAGACCCAGGGTTGGGATGTGTTACCCACCTGTGCTATCTGAAGGAACTCCCTACATGCTACCAATGTATCCCTGCACACCATCCCTCTCCCCCTTTCCACCCTACAGTTCTCTTTCAGCAGCTTGAAAGTTTGCAAGGACCTTGTGTGCCTTACACTGGGCCAGGCCCTGCTTCCAACGTCACCTGAGCTGACCTGTGGATCCTGCAATGCTGTTTGATTTGCACAGGCTTTGCCAGGAGATGTAAGGCAGCTTAACCTAACACAGAACTTGACATTATATAAAACCCAATCAGGAACTGGGGAGAAAAGGAGTGTATAGGTGAAATGTCAGAGTAACAGATATGAAGGGATTTTCCACAACAAGGTCAGTTAAAATTAGCATGAATACAAAGCAACAAATCAGGTATGTGTCCTACCTGGGTAAAGATAAGTTAGTTTGTCATTGCTGATTAGGTAAAGAGAAGGCCTCTTCTCAGACCTTGCTTTATTCTTGCATTGATTTGTATTCAGGAGCAAATTTCTAGTCTGAAATGTAATTAAAGTCAATACTTGATACAGAGGCCATTTGTTACCAAGTCTATACAAAGGGGGTAGAAGAAAGGTCTTATTTGAGAGAGTTCTATTTAGAGTGTAATCCTTTATTAAAATATGCCTGTGCCCTAGCTTTAAAAAGTTGCCAGAAACACCAAGGAAAATTTTTGGAATTAGTTCTTTCTGTCATCTTAGTAAGTCAGAATCAGCTGATTTCTACCAATAGCAAAAAAGAAGAGAAAAAGGGTTTTCACTTTCAAAGCATGACACAATTTCAAAATTATGAAAAAAAGGCTCAGGAAAGCAATCCAATCACTGATTTTGCA
This sequence comes from Molothrus aeneus, assembly GCF_037042795.1. Lineage (NCBI taxonomy): Eukaryota > Metazoa > Chordata > Aves > Passeriformes > Icteridae > Molothrus > Molothrus aeneus. The sequence goes on along the minus strand of NC_089656.1, from coordinate 7,703,347 downwards.
TGAAGATTTCCCTCTTGAAAGATTTAATGTAGCTCAAACCCCTGATTTTCCACCTAGATGAATACAGGACACAAGCCAACAAAACTTGTGAAATCCAGGTACAGCATGCCCCACCTGTATTGGGCAATCAATCTTAATCTGCTTTAATTGAGTATTTTACTAGTCACTTACATTGGCTTAGTCCCAGGCTAAAACTAATGCCTCACTTTTATTTGTTCTTTTAAGGAATATCCCTTCAATTGTCCAGTCAGAGACTTCTTGAGTAACATTTCAGTCCTTATTTCTGTGTGCACTGTGGAGTTACAGCTCCTGTTGTGATCATTTGCAGTTAATATAGAGAAGCAGCAAGTGCCAGAGAGAATAACAGAGGAGCTGCTCTTTGGGATCTGAGACAGCAGAACAAACCTCAAGGAAGATGAAAGCTTACACTGTGCAAACAGCTTCAAGTAGATGTTTTATAGTCTCCATAACAGCTCTATGAGTATTAACAAGTATGAAGAGTAACCAAATGGAATCAAGTTTAAACAGGGAGAGCCTCTATCACATCTGATTATATACAATGGCTGCTGCATTTAGGGTGCTTTTAGTTCAGAAACAAATTACCTAAAGGCATCTGGGCAGAAGAAGATAAAAGATTTACTGCCATTGCTTCACCCCTGCCTGTTCTTGTTACCCCTACCCACTGCAGTGTTTCCACCTCATACCAGGGAGCCTGTGCTCTCCTGCCTGTGCAAAGCTCCCTCCCCATCAGATGTAGAAGAGTGTTATGGGGCAATTCTTGCTGTTAGTGAAGAGTGGCCATGGATCTAGAGATGCTGTGGGAAATCTCCTTCCTCTTTCCTGAAGTGGCAACCACTTCAGCCTCTTCCCTTTATCCATCAGTGTTAATTCTGCTGGCAGTGCTTGGCCTAACCCTGTGAGCTAAGATTGAGAGGGCTGGAAAAAGCTGTACAACTTAATAAAAAGGAAACAAAGACATGCTATTGATGTGTGAGCACACAGAATTAAATTTCAGACACACACACAAAAAATAGACAATTAGATAACCTATAGTACTTTACTTATAAGGAACCTAGGCATTACTCAACACTGTATGCTTTAGCAGACAGCTTGATTAAACAAGAGAATGAATTAACAGTATTTTTCTCAGAAAAGAGGAATGAGTAACTTGAGAAGTGTGGAAGCAAGTAAAGGATTTCTACTGAAGTTGATTAGTGTTCTCTGCAGATGCACTGTCTCAACTTTTGCAGTAATTCTGTCCTCCTTCCCTGCCAGCTGGGAGGTTTGTTTGCCTTACTTGTGTTAAAGCATAGTCACCTCTAGGAATGCTGGTAGCCATTATCAATGGCAAACATTATTTCATGAGACTGGTTCCAGGAAAAAAGAAATTAAATAGAAAATGCCACATAAGTAAGCACAACACTAAACTGACATAAAAATCTTTTAATAAAGCGAATGCCAATGATTTGCTGTTATATTTTTTCAAAAGTGCACAGTAGATTATTCTTTCTGCCAGTGATTCAGCTGGTACCTGGAGTAAGCAGGGGAGCTGGGAGGAGTTTGTGAAGGGCCTTTTATATTTGTTTTGTCAAGTAATATCTCCTGCTCAGTAATGTTAACTTGAAAACAAACATACTCAGGGAGAACACTGGAAGATTTTATACTCTGGAAAATGCATCCACTAGGGAACCTAGTTACATAAACACAATGACACCTTTATAAACAAGTTTTGAGGCAAAAATCAAAACAGATGTTCCAAAATTAATTCTTCATTACCACTCTGCAGTTTTAAAGTGAAATTCAAAAAAAAGAAGTTATTTGTAATAATTATTGAGTTAGACATAAATAGTTGATGCATATACTACAGTGCACTGAAAACAATGCTTCACCTTCTAAAACAAGGGGAAACAAGTAACACTAAGACCAGAGAATCACCAGTTTACTCTCATGGTTAGAATTGCTGTAGCACGTTTTTGTTCAAAGCACTTTACATGAACTAATGAAAATGGTCTTGCAGTACCTGTAATAAGGCATTAGAAAGACTCTCTAAAGCAGTGACAGCATGGAATAATATCTAAAATGATAGAAAAACTACTCTGCCAAATGCTTCATCAAAACAAAAATGTGTCCTTGTGATGAGAGGGGAAGCCGTGGTTTGAACAGCAGAGGCAAAAAGCCATGTCTGTATTGCTAAGGGTTTTTTATTATCTTTTGTTTCAATACTCGAGGAATAAGAAAGAAATATGAAGAGTAAAATAGAAGCACTGACTGATTTGGATGCTTTATTTAGCACATACTGGCCCAAACCCTTAGGATCTGCTTTATTATCTGATCTGCCAAAGAGGACCAACCACCTACAACTTTGGGCAGCGTTACTGAGTGTTTGTGCTCTGAAGGTTTGTCCCTGGGCACCTCAACTTCTGCAACTAAAAAAAAGGAGCATTCTCGGTGATCTCCTCGGATGATCCAGAGCAGAGCTGGGTGAGGCTGCGGAGCAGTGCCTGGAGAGCCGGGCCAGCTCACCTGTCAGGAGCCAGGTGCCTCCTGCCCCGGCCAAGGCAGGATCTCTGAAATCCTCACGAAGGACTCAAACGCTCTATCAGTATGATGAAAGCCGGTCACTCACCCCCTTGTATAACACAAAGGACACGGGATTGCAGCAAAGGGTCAAAGTGGCCGGAGAAATGTAAACACTGCTTTATGGGGGTGTCCCGTATCTGCCTTAGGCAGCCAGTGACACAGGATAAACAGTAGCCGGCCGGAGGGTTCCTTTGTTTCGTGCCTCTGCCGCCTCCCGTGGGAAGGGCAGCGGGGCCGGGGGTGCCGCAGCGGAGCGGGGCCGGGCACAGCGCGTCCGGCCACGGCTCGGGGCAGCAGAGGGATGGGGAAAACGCTGCTGTGCTCCGGGAGTTTTTAACTCGGTAGGAAGCTCTGCAGCGGCACTCGCGGTGCCTCCCGCTTTCCCGAGGCTTCCACAGGGTCACGTCTCAGCCCCGCGGGGTGTCACGTCCCCGCCGAGCCCCGCCACATCCCCAGCCGGGAGCGGCGGCGGAGGAGCGCCCGGGGCAGAGCCGGTGCGGCTGCAGGAGCGCGCCCTGCTCTGTCCTGCCCCGCCCCGCCGCCCCTGCCTCACCTTCCGCAGCTCCTTCTCGATCTCCCCGGCTTTCAGAACGATGGGGCCGCGCACTGCGTATTCCACCGCCTTCACTTGCGGGTTCATGGACTCCAGCGTCAGGATCTTCTCCCTGCTCGCCTTCTCGTTGATCTTCACGGCGGAGGCCTTGGCAGCGCTGCTCCAGCGCACCGTCCCCTCCCGCCGGGGACCCCGCGGCTGCCGCCCGGCCGCCAGCGAAGCGGCGCAGCGCAGAGCCATGTCCGTCCTTCCGCCCCGGCAGCCCCCCGGCCCGCGGCCGCACAGCCGTGCCGCAGCTTGCCTGGCAACCAAGACAAACCGATGCATGGTCGTTCGGGTAGCTCCCAAAGCCAGATGAAGGATACGAGTGCTGGGGATCGGTGTGTTTTGTAGTCGGAACCGGGCGCTAGCCAGATGCACGCGAGCAGGAGAAATGCCGAAGAGCTGGCACAGTTACACGTACACGCTCGATCCTCTCATGTCCAGATCCCGCAAACTTAGCTGCAATGGATACAAGTGATCTTGCAGCGTTGCGATGCTACCACAGGAGCAGAATTAGAAATAGAAACAACCATTGCATCTGAATAGCGCTGCAGCCCCCTGCCCCGACAGAAGTGCCCGCGCTAGTGCTCTGGAAGAGTCCCGGGCAAACCCATCCTTTTCCCAGCCGGCGCTGGCCCCGGCCCCGGGGCGTGCTAAGGTGTGATTGCACCAGCCGGGCTGCGGACGCGCTGCCTGCCGGGGGCTGTAGTCCCGGCTGCGCCTGCCCACGGCATCAGGTGATGGGCAGGGAACTACCGCACCCAGAGGCCTCCCCGGGCCGCTCCCGCATTGTCTGCAGGGCGGGGCGCGCTCCCGCTGCTGGAGATGCGGGGGGAACCGGGGTCAGGGCAAGCGCGGGGGATTTTCCTACGGGAACGGCAGAGCCAAGTGTTCTCGGTGCTGGGGAGCGCTTCTCTGCCCCTCGGAGCCCGCGGTGCCGCCGCCCGGCCGCGCACAGAGCGCTCCCTTTGTCTGGGTGTGCTTTTCTGCCCTGGCTGTGAGGAGCGCAGCGTTGCCCACGCTGGCTCTTCGCTGTCCGTGGGGGAAAGGCGGCCTGCGCTGCTCTGGCAGCCGGCGTGGTGCTGGCAATGCGGGGCGGTGGGCTCGGGAGTGGGCTTGGGGATGGGCTCTGAGCTGGGCTCGGCGCTGGCAATGCGGGGCGGTGGGCTCGGGGATGGGCTCTGAGCTGGGCTCGGCGCTGGCAATGCGGGGCGGTGGGCTCGGGGATGGGCTCTGAGCTGGGCTCGGCGCTGGCAATGCGGGGCGGTGGGCTCGGGAGTGGGCTTGGGGATGGGCTCGGCGCTGGCAATGCGGGGCGGTGGGCTCGGGGATGGGCTCTGAGCTGGGCTCGGCGCTGGCAATGCGGGGCGGTGGGCTCGGGGATGGGCTCTGAGCTGGGCTCGGGGGTGGGTTTGGTGCTGGGCTCTGCCGTGGCTCGGTCACCTGTTGCGGGGCTGCTGGAGAGCGGCTCTAGAGTCGGGCAGGCAGCGAGGCTGAACGAGCGCCAGAGCCCCGTCCCTCACCCTGTCACCCTGCCAGGGGAGCATTTGCTCCTGATCTTTGCCTCCCGCAAGAACAAGCCGGTCCTCTTTCACAGTTTCCTCATTGTTTCCAGATGATGAAAATGTTTTTATCTCCCGGGTTCAGTTCAGCTTTCATAGCAAATGACTGGAGGTCTGCCATGAAATACAACAGCAGCAGAATTCGGAGGGAGAGAGGTAAATTCTCTTTCCTCCTTGCTGCTCCTGGGTAGGAGAAGGGCTGCATCCTGGGTGCCCAGAAGAGCCTCCTTGTTTGTGCTCAGAGAGTGGAATAAGGGATCATTCACTCAGGAATATTCCTATGACCTAATGTAACCTCCCTGAGTAGGAGCCTGGGCAGTAAATCAGCCTTATTTGTGAATTGTTTTTGTAGAACCTTCTTTTTACTTTCTCTTTTGCCTCTTAGAATATGGCAAACCAGCTTCCTAATTTTAGGTGCCTAAATTAGATGGTTTGAGACTTGGGTTCTGTTCTGTTTTGGTGTTTTCCTCGGCTGATGAAGAGCAAGGAAGCTGCTTTTGGCGTGTCTGATTTTATTTCATTACATACAATTATGTCTTTAGCTTTTTTTCTGTCTTTACTATTTCTTCTTCCTAACAAGCTTTTGCTTGCCATGGTCTTTAGTTTCACTAGTCATTTGCTCCAGTCCTTATTCTAGTTCAAGTGAAATATTTTTCAGCGCTTGCTTTGTGCTAATTTAAAAATAATTGCTGCTTGAGGATTTTAGTCAAGTCATAGTTAACAAAATAACAGAGATGGAATTTTTTTGTGCTGAAGGAACATTCTTGAGGTGGTGCAGAAAACTATTTTTTTTTTGTTTACAGTCGTTGTACTGATTTTACTGAGAGCTTTTTCTTGTTTACTGTTCAGTTTGTGAAGGCCATGTTGAGTGTTTCTGACCCTGCTTGTCCTGCCTCCAAAATTCTGCCCACAGAATGACCCAATGGAAATTGGGTCTGTTAGAAATTCCTGTTCCAAGAAGTCCATTTTTGTTTACTTGAAGCCGCCGCAGCTGTTCCAGGAGATTGCATCTGATTTTTTTCCCCATAAGCCTTTTTAACTTTTGAAATGTCAGGTTTTGGAGCCTGTATGTTTTGACACTTAACTTTTAAAGTTGTTATCAGTTGTGTATCTGGAAAGCCAAGTGCTCTCTGAATCTGGCAGTTCGATAATTAACAGTGTCATGTCCCTTTTTTTCTATGTTTGATAAAAAGTAGTTCCGAAGAAAATATTTCAAGCTGTGGTAAGACATGTCAAGGCTGGATTTATCACAAAACCAGATTGGATTTTATAGTGAGCTTTTATCAGATCACCTGAAATGTTCAAATTATTTTAAATTCTAATATTTACATTCAGTGGATACAAGTAGATTTCCCAGCTATCTTAATTCAAGTGTATTTCATGGTTCCTTAGAAATCAAGGCTGAAATGCTACCCAGACTATTAAAGATCAGAGTTTGGATTGTAATTTGGAAACACTAATTTTGCTGGGGGAAGAACACAAGTTGACCTTTGCTCTTGGCCCACACGCTGCTGTTCCACCCCCAATCCGCCCCCCAGAAAGAGCTGGCGTAGCACAAAGTGTCCAGCCAGCACTGCCCTGAGTCTCCCTCTGATCCCCCACAAGTAAAGGCACAGATCCCCTGGTATCTCTGTCCCTGCACTGGTGACAAGCCAAGCAAGCCTCAGACCTTGCTTGCAAATTCTGTGAGGCTGCTGGTTAGTGTGTAACACAGGACAGCCTTGGACTGAGGCTCCACACCTGCAAATGCACTTGGCACAAGCCAAATGGGTTTTAGTAGAACATTGGAATAAATATATGCAAAACTGGAATTCAATAGTCTGGGTAATTTCTTAGAAAAGCATGCAGGAAATAAATGGGATGAAACAAAGCCTTTCCATGGTAAATGCAGTATGAAGTGGTGTTAGAGAAAAGTATCTCTCTCTTTACATGTGGTAAATGTATCTCCAAAGGTTATTTTAATACAAATGCTTTCCTGAAAGTAAATAGTGTAGGATGAACTTGCCATGTTGAGACAAAGTTGCTCCTAAATGAATATGCAAATCATATGAACACAGGTTTCAGACAAACCAGACATTGAAGGTGGACAGTGCTGCTTACCGAGGTGCTTTGATTTCCAGGTTGTGTTCCACCTCTAGCCATAAAGACACAAGCTGCTTTTCTTGCAGTTTTAAGAAGCTAAAATAATGAATTTCTTGTTGATGATGCCAAGCTAGAGATACAGAACAGCAGCAAGTGCACAAATACATGGAAAGGTAGATGGAGACTTGGAGAAACAAGAGTGATAAACAGGATAACAGCTGCTGTCACATGTTCCATTCTGACAGACCTTCAACAAGCTGCTTTGCCATGAATAGTTGCATGGTTTAAACCCCATGATTACAATAATGACATGTGGTAACTGAGCATTCATTCTGCTGCTGCTGTTCCATTGAAACAAAGATTCTGGATAGAAAACTGCTCTCAATAGCTTAAAATGCCAAAGTCTTTTTAATGGTATTTGGGAATCTTTGAGCATACTAAGTAAATGAAAACCACATTATGAAAACCAGGTTTATTCAGACAAAAAAGAGCAAGGTTTTCTGTACTCTGTGTTGTACAAGTAAGGAAGATGGCTTTTTTTTACTATGGACTACTGCTTTATGGTAGCAGTTCAGAATATAAGAAGTTTCTTCAGTGAAATGACAATTTCTACTGTTCTTCAAACTGAACATAAAACTTCAAGATTTGGTGCAAAGCTCAATGCAGTCCACTGTGAAAATGCCAGTTAAGTGACTTCATAACTTAATGTTTAACAACTCATTATTTCATGATAAAGAAGGAAAAAAAAAAACCAAACCCACAAAAAAAAGCCCAACCTCCTACCCAAAAATTAAACTCAGATGGAATGTGCAATCTATTGAATTCTCTTCATTAGAACTAATTGAAAAGATGCTCTATGAAAATAATGTAAGCTTTTGGTGAAACTATATTAATTGGTAGAAACTGAACTATTCAGAACAACATGTGGGTTTTAAAAAAGTTTCCCACAAAAAAGGCCTAATATGTGACAATAAAATGTTGGAAGCCTTTTTTTAGGGAACAGTAGGCGCTACTGCTATGAGATAGCTTAAATTATTGATATTTTAAGAAAAGCTTCTTTTTTAAAATCTGAGGCCATGGCCTTTTTCCCCCAGGCAAGCCTTAATGTGCTCAGCTGAGCCAGAGGCAGGAGCCAGCCTAAGCCTGGGCTTCCTGAAACCAAGAGGCATCAATGCTTATCAACATTGTGAATTTAAAAATGCTTTGTAATTGGGAAACACTCAATATTTAGCTGTACTTGGAGAACAAAGCCAACGTTTGTGCCTCTTAAATGTTGGTCTTGCCCAAATTCAGAGTAATGGGATCTCAAAGGACTTGTTAGGCACGACTTTGATTGCCTATGAAAGGACTCAGAGGGGACTCAGATTACAGCTGCCCTGAAATCCACTGGTGAGAAGCACAGTAACATTATTAAGTACTATAAACTATTATTATTATCAAAATTACCAAAATCAGAATAATAAAATAGGATTGAAGCTTGTCTGTTTAATCAGTGTATTTTTTTATACAGTACTTTCTTCTTGCCAGTTGAATACTGTCCATTGCAATTTCAATTCCTATATGGTAACATTGCAAATATTGTAATCTAGCTCTTCCTATTATTTGTAATTTTGCTCTCATGCATCCTAATCTTGTATTTTAGATATAAGTTAAGAATTCTCTGGATAGTACTTTGGCCGTGGAAAGAATAACACCCCTGCTGACTCTAGCTGACTAATTAGGAAGTTGTTACTTAACCAGGATGTGTTTTATAACCCTTTTGACACAAGGTTGCAGAGCACTTTAGGAATTTAATTTCTCAATTTGCTGTGTTTTGTCAGCACGTTGGGGCTGACAGAGCCCAAGGCTGTCAGCTCTCCTAGGGGACACTGCAGGAGAGTAGGATGCTTCCAAACTGCCTGGAGTGCTGAGCAGAAATACAGCTCAGGAGCGCTTCTCTCTCGCACTCTGAGGAGGATCAGATGTGTGAATTGATCCTACTTTGGAATTTTTGTTTCCTTTGTAAGGTTATAGTTGCAGGCAGTTGATGCGGCAGGCAGTGGAAACATCTCAGGCCCTTGAGCTCAGCTGGAGTCTCTGGTGACAACAGCAGAGAAAAGAAACCATCAGGCACTTACAAAGCCACCTGCAGCTTTTCATAAGATAGAGACATCGCAGAATTTTCTTATTTTCTATTTTAAATTGGTGTAAAAGACATTCTAAGCGAGGCTTGATCTTGCAAAGTGCCTTGACTCTATTAAGAGAGAAAATACCTGTACCCTTAAACCTCTACTCTTATTTGCTGTTTTTATCTCAGTGCTGTATTAAACCTCTGAAATTATGTAAAAGAAATTGTTCTGGACTTTCAGAACTCAAAAGTAATGTGCTAAAAAATTAGAATAACATGAAAAATACATGTATGGTAAATCAGTTTTCTAGCCAGGTAAATCTAGTTTTCTAGCACCTTGTTTGCATTCAGTAAGGAAAACATTTTTGTTTTTATGGAGTAGTTGAACAGCTGACTACTTTATTTACTCTATGAGGAAAAGCAGGGTATTGTCATAGATGTCGGTGAGCCCTCTAGTATATTCATTCTTTTATTTACTAGATACTGTTACTAGACTCAGCAGAGCCCCCTGCTGTTGCAAATCCTCCTCAAATACCTTTCTGTTTTGCTATGGCTGAACCTTATCAAGCAGGGAAAAAAAATTAAAAATCCAAATGCAAGCTCAAGATCCTGAGTTTGCATGGATTTGTTCTGGATTCAGGAATGAAATCTGGATGTTGTGCCTACATAGAACATATTTGCTTTCTGGCAGCAGTCACAGTTTATATGGAAAATAAACCTGTCTTGTCTTTGTGTATCTCTGGAGAAACACCTGCGCCAATGGACTGGTATAGGCTGGAAAAAAATATGCAGGGAGAACAGGGAAACAAATCCACCCTCTGAGTCATAAATTAAATACTGAGGAGGAAAGGAAAAGGGTGAATGAGGCAGTCTGGTACCTGTGTACACAGCCAGAAACCACCACACACATGGGGAGCCCCAGTGCTCACAGGGACCGAACAGGACCTTCTCATGCCCTGTGTGGGAACCAGGCTCAGGGCACACACTTGTGGAAGAGGAGGAAAAAAAAAATCAACAGGTTTTTCTGGCACAGGAGAGGACATTGCAAACGATGTCCTTTGATTCTTTATTCATCATACTGTATTGGTAGTAAGTATGGAGAGGGCTGGCATGACAATGTGGAGGATCCTCGCTAGGACATGCATGAATGCATGAATAATGAATTATGTGTCAGAAATTCCTGAATAGCTGTTCCTGTTGCTCTGGTCCTGGTAGGGTCTGGCAGTGGCACATTGCTGTCTGAGGACATTGTACTCGAAAACATCCCATTTGTGAGCAGAACCCACTAAAAGGCATGGCCAGACACCCCGCTCTGGGACCACCGGGCTCCCAGCAGCGCAGCAGGCGATAAACATCCCCCTCTGCTGCAGTCTTGGCTCTTTCTGAATTGAGACGGAAACCGCAGAGGTGGTGTTTGGTGCTTTCTGACGGCAGGCACATTTCTGTCAGGCTCCCTCATTCCTGCTGCCCTCCCCATTCCCGCTCCCCTCACCATTCCCAGCCCCCGGGCCATTCCCGTTGCCCCCGCCATTCCCGCTCTCCCCGCCATTCCCGCTCCCCTCACCATTCCCAGCCCCCGGGCCATTCCCGCTCCCCCGCCATTCCCGCTCCCCCTGCCATTCCCGCTCCCCTCACCATTCCCAGCCCCCGGGCCGTTCCCGCTCCCCCCGCCATTCCCGCTCCCCTCACTATTCCCAGCCCTCGGGCCGTTCCCAGCGCGGCCGCCAGGGGGCTCCGAGCGCTGGCGGCGCGCAGCCAATCCGGTGGCGCGGGCGGGGCCGGCCGCGCGCGCCCGCGCGGAGGTGGGCGGGGCTAGTCTTCTGTCGGGGGCGCGCGGGGCTCCTCCCGCCGCCTCTTCCTCTGGCCGCCCCCTCACGCTCCTCTCGCCGGCTCCTCACTCCAACTCCACCTCCTTCCTCCCGCTCCTCCTTCTCTGGCCGCTCCCTCCCGCTCCTCTCGCCGGCTCCTCACTCCACCTCCTTTCTCCCGCTCCTCCCGCCGGCTCCTCCCAGGGCGGGCGCTCCGGCCGCGGCCGTGTCAGCCCAGCCACGGCAGCAGCGAGCATGTCCTCCAGTAGGGCCAAGAAAGTGAAGATGGCCACCAAGTCCTGCCCCGAGTGCGACCAGCAGGTGAGCGGCTGCCGGCGGACCCGCGCTGCGGAGGGCGGAGCGGGCAGACCGGCTCCGTGCGGCTCCAGTCGGTGTTTGTGTGAACTCAGTGGTTGTTGCCATTGCAGCTTCTGCACGGAATGTGGGTTGAACGCCGCGTCCCTCCGGCAGGGTAGCGGAGTAGTTGTATTGTGCTGAGGGGTTTCTGCGCGACTGCAGAACCTCACGTTTATGTGCTGGTGTTGTTTAGTAACTGTGTGATCTGTTAAAAATACAATGAGCCGGGTGATTTATATAATGCAGTTTGCCCTTTGGATGACTGATGTGACCGGGGCTGGGCGGGAGGGGGCTCAGAGGTCTTGTTTTCCCAGGGGGTGGTCGGGGAGCAGCGGAATGGAGGGAGACCTTGGGTGCAGTTTGTGCCCGGTTCCCCAGTGCCCGCTGAGCTGTCGGTGTGTCCCGCTGCGGGTTCTGGTGTGCACAAAATGGAGCTGCTCACACTCACACAGAGCGGCAGCTGCTTGCACCGCTGCCGTGTCAGGAGCCTGTCTCCGTTTACCGGCAATGATGTGAGCCCCGAAAGCAGCGGAGCTCCGAACAATGGCCCGGCGCTGCAGCGGCCCTGGGGCTCAGCGAGGGGCAGCGCCTGTCACCGGCACTCCGGGGGACATCGGCTCCGTCACCCTGGAAAGGCACCCCCAGTCACTGCTTTAGACGTACCTACAAAAATATAAATAGCCTCATATAATTTTTCTCTACTTGCATAGCTTTAGAGAAATCGCATTTTTTGTTCTGACTTGCACAGTTTTTACGGTATTCCTGCCCATCCTGGCACAGTTGGGAGCGCTGAGCCGTGTGTGGGCGTCCTTTTCATGTTTTAACCAACAGATCAACCGCTGCAAATGCACGTTAGGCACGTCACTGAAATACTATTTCTGAGAAAGAAATCGTGTGCCAAGTTCTGGTTATTCAGTTGGTGAAAGGAGAAACGAAAACGAGGGAGAAATCATACATGAGAGTGGTGGTGTTTTTGTTTGGTTTGGGTTTTTTTTTGGTTTTTTTTTTTTTTTGATAAATGTAATGAATGTCAAACTAGCAACAATAAGTAAGGAAACACTGTAGGATTTTTAAGCTGACGTGAAAAGTGTCACTTTATTCTACACTTATATGCATACCATGTGTTTTAGTTTTTGTCAATGTAGATTTTCTGTTAGCACCTCCTCTATGGCTTCCATGGATTTTATGTGCTTATATGTCCTGCTCTGGCACACATTGCTCATACTGGAAAACACCTTGTTTTCCACTGCCAAATATTTGAGAGGGAGCAAGCAGCTAAGGCCTACAGTACAAGTCAACCCTTTGCAGATTTTGAGGAAACTCATATAATTCTTATATGACTGTGTCCTGTGCTGGTGTTTCTTAAATTCTTCCATGAGCAAGGGCTTAGCATTTGTTTCTGATTTTTTTCAGTAGAAGTGGCATGCATGGAAATATTTAGACACCCACAATTATTGGTGCGAAATATTGAGTAACACTTCTAAGACTTCAACACATTTTTCTGTTGTAATTTAGATAATATATCATATTTCAGTATTTTCACAATCAAAGCACAGCCCCATTAAGTTGGGGAGCCTCAAGTACTTGCAGTCAATCTGAGGAAATAATAATCACTTCTTAATTTAGCATCAGGTAAAATGTCTTGTATGAGAAAAATTCCCTTTTTATTAGGAAAATGCTAAACAGTGTGAAATAGTGTTTAGGACACTTTTACCTTAATTATGTTGCAGGGTGTTATCAGTGTGGATCTTCAAAGGGTAACTGATAGTGATCAGCTTCAGAGATAAACCCCTTCCCCCAGGCCCCCACCCTCAAATGCTGCACACCCCTATGTGCTAAACCTGTAACACGAGAACAGTATTGTTCTGTCAAACACACTTGAGTTCCTTGAAAAATACTGACTCTGTTCCAATCCCCTTGGGTGGCTTTGCCAAAGTTGTTTTTTTTAGGCCAAGCCTGGAAAGGTAATTATTGGAGAGACCCAAGTGTTCAGAAATGGATTTAGCTGGAATTCTGTGTCACATTAAGAACACACAAGTTATCTGTGAGATGATGGGGATTTAGTATTGTTACACTGAGGTATGAACGAGGAGACAACCGTGCACACAAGTCTGCTAAATTCTGACCTTTAAAGTTCAATAAACCTCTGTTGGACTCGTTTTTATTATGTCAGTGTCTCCATTAAGTGATTTAAAATCCCTAGTTCTGCAAAACCTGTATCAAAAAGTCTATCTGCAAGCTTTTTGTAGGGTGAAGTGCAGGAGTTCAGATGTGCTACAGAAAGCAAAATAATTCGTTTATTCTGAGTAGCAGTTAAGTTCCCATTTAGAAACTCATGTACTAATTTGGCAGGGTTTTTGAGTCAGTAGAAGTTTGGAACTTTGTTCTTCCCCGTGTCTGGTTAAATTGAGGGGCAGTTGTGGTTCTGTGCTCCTGTTCGTTTCAGTGGATATTGGCAGACTTGTAGTGACCTGTCTTAAAGAATTACATTTGAGAAATCACCTCCTGCCTTTTTCCCCCCACTATCATGCTTCAGCATGATTCCACTTTAATGTGTGTTATTTAATCTCTTCCAGATCTCTGCCTAAACTTGCTTTGATTTGTGTTTTCAGTCTTAAACCTAATCAAAGCAACATGGTGTATTGCTTACTACTCTAAAAGATCCCAAAAGATCTTGGTACTAAGGTAATGAGCTTTGTAATTTATCAGTGTTGCTTTTTTTAATTGCTCTGAGTAGATTTTTGTTATTTTTCATATTAAATGTGGCATTTCTTGTTTTACACTGTTATTTTCTGGGGGAGCATACTGCTGCTGTCTGCTTAGCTGCTCAGAGGCACTGTATTCTCTCAAACTCCGGGGCCGGCAGTCAGTTCTTGCCTGCCTGGGCTGGGTTATTTGCATTTTGAATTAACGAGCTCCTTCTGTACCCACCCGGCCTTGTCTGCAGCGCTGGAGCAGAGCGTGCTGCAAATGCATCTGTTTTGCTTCAGGCTCTATTGTGCCTCTAAAGCTGCTCCTCTCTAAAGGAGCTGCTTTCAAATGCTGCTGGAAGTGAATGCATTCACAATGTACTGACGGTTTTAGCTCATATTTTTTTTTTTTTTTCAAGTATATAGAGGAAGCAAAACTGGAAATGTCTGACTGATTTCACTACTGATATTTGAGAGCTCTGAAGAGAAACGAATTCTATTTTAATTCAGCCTTCCTTTAATGCTCTCTGCTTTCCCCCACCCCCTTCCTGTCAGTCTGGGGAAAAGTAGTGCAAAGCAATCACAACAGCTGTACATTTCAAGCTTGATTTTTAACAACTGCATAAAGAAAAGGCTTGGTGAGTGATTTACAGCAGAATCTGGCTTTATTATGTTTAAATACAGTAACAGGACAGGCTGTAGTTTGCCATACACACTGAGCTTGAAGAGCTATCTCTGAGGACAAAATGTGAGTTACTAAGTGTGATTTTCTTCATGAGACAGGAGTTTGGTCATAATTTGAAATTATCTGAAAAAACTGTCATTTGTTTTCCCAGGTTCCTGTTGCATGTAAATCATGTCCCTGTGGCTACATATTTATCAGCCGAAAACTCCTGCACGCCAAACGTGCTGAGAGATCACCACCCATCACAGGTAATACTGCCAGAGTGGGGGAGAAGGAGCAACAGTTCTTTCCCCTTATTTCCTGGAGGCAAAAGATAGTGGATTTTACTTCTCTCTGTAAATTGATTGTTGTCAGTTCACTTTCCCTTCAATTTGTGCATGCTAGACTTCGAATATGTTAATTTTTCTTGATTTTTGAGGAGAAGAGGGAAGCTGGTGTTTTCAGTGTTCCTTTGTACTCATGATGTTGGCATTTATTCTGTGTATGTTCTAGCTGCACACATTGATCACTATGCAGAATAACCCCTTACAGAATGCTTTGTGTTAATCCTGTTTTGAAGCTAAACATGTAGAGGTCCCAAAAGGATCTGATTTCAGAGCGCATGCTGATGGAAGCTGGGTTTTCTGAAAATAAAAAATTGGTCATAATGTTTAATCTAAAACTGGGTGGATCTTGCTTCTCTCTCCATGATTAAATTAAATAGTGCTTTTTTTGTGCCTGACTTGTGTTTCTTTTGTTGATGGACAAAGTAAGAAGTCAGTTGAATGTACTTTCTGGCATGAATAGCATTCTCCTTGTGTTCATTTATATCACTTCCTGCAGTAGTAGGAATTCGTCAGAAAAAGCCTGACAAGAATGATATATATAAAAAAAACCCAAAAAAACCTGACCCAGCAAATCCCAAAACCAAACCCAACAAATCCCAAAACCAAACCCAACAAATATCTGATCTATAATAGCTACTTTTTAAAATGATCTACCAGACCTACAAAATGGAAGTCAGCTATTTGATGTTTTGTAGCAATGTTTTGAAGGATACCACTTGTGGGAATTAGGTGACATTATGCTGACAACTGAGCTTTCAGGGTAGAGGAGGCTAAGAAATGTGTCTGGTAGATTGGAAGTGTTGATCAATTTTCTTTCCTCCTCCTGCTTTTTTGATGAAGTAATTATCAAATGAAGCTGAAGGCCATGATCTGGTTGTATAATTCAGTTTTGCACAAGAGGAAGTGCAGCAGGGGAGGCAAAATCCTGCTGGAAAGCAGCTCTGAAAGTGCTTTTTACTGTGAGTGTGACCAAGCACTGGCAAAGGTTGTCCGAGAGGTTGTGGAGTCTCCATCCTTGGAGGTGCTCCAAAGCCTTCTGGAGATGGTCCTGGGCAGCTGGCTCTTGGTGGCCCTGTGTGAGCAGGGGTTAGGCAGGCTCTGCAGAGGTTCCCCTGCTCTACCTCACCCTGGCTGTGCCACTCTGGAGTGCAGGTTCTGTATGAGCCTCAGTGACTGGAGCCTGCTGTCCAGCTTGTCCCTGTGTCTGTACAAGATCAATGGCACAACTGCAGCCAAAGGAAATCAGTTCCCCAGAGAGAGATACAGCAGCAGACTGTGTATGTCTGTATTGTGCTCCTAAGGTAACCACAACAGCTTTTACAAAATGTTGTTCCAGTATTTTCAGCAGTGCAGCTACTGTGGAGTGGTGCTGCAGCCTTACAGATGTGCAGCTAACCCATGAGTGTGCTGTGGTGACTGTACTGTATTTGGTACCCAAGCTCATTAATTCATGCTTAACTTCCAGATTAAACTCATGGAAATGCTCCTTTCCCTGACTGACTTGGGTGTTGAGGGGAACAATACCTGTTCAGCAGTGAGCATGAGGGGCCCTGTCACGGGCTGGATGTGGTGGGACACGTTCACTGTGTTCTGAGGTGTTCACTGCCAGCACCACTGACTCAGCATTCAATTTGTCTGAGCAGCAGTAATGGTTTCATTGTTAGTGTCATTGGAAGCCCCAGTGCTGTGGTGTTTGCTGTATGATTTTCTAGTGGAACAGATCCAGAATGTGGTGTCTTAAAGGCTGTGATGTGTGCAGTTTGTGTTCCCATCTTATTTGGGAAACAGCTTTTTGTGTCCCAGCAAACATCACAGGCTGCAAAATGCTTTTGAAGTAATTAAAGGCTTGATCTTTGGAATCAAGAAGTGAAACACCCTTCTGGATCTGGCACCTTAATTTCTGCATGGATATCATGCAGATGCAATTGTTCTGTAAAGGTACAGGCACGTGAGCACTTGAAAGGCAAAGGTTGGTTGGGTAGGGTAAGCATTAAGAATAAGTTAAGAACAAAGGTGAAAACAACCCTGCATCATACCATTTCTGCTCATTTGCACAGAAAACAAGAGTGAGGCCAAAAGGAGGCGGACAGAGAGAGTTAAGCGAGAGAAGATAAATTCTGCAGTGAATAAAGACTTAGAAAACCGCAAGAGATCCAGGTCTAACAGCCATTCAGACCAGAGCAGACGAGGAAGAGGAAGACCTAAGAGTGCCTCAGCGAAAAAGCACGAGGAAGAAAGAGGTATGAGAGCTGCAGAAATCTGTTTGTTGGATTTTCTGTTTGTATCTTTTGTAATCAGCAAACCTTTATACCATTCAATAAGTAAACTAGTTCAGCCAGTACCTGATACCTTAATGTGGGGAAGGGACTGATTTGCATGTGTAGAGACCTCTGGTTTTATGTTTCAGTGTCTGATGAAACGAACTACAAAGATCTAAATCTGTATTTTTAGCCACTGTATCAAGTTTCAACATGTAGGTTGAAAGCCATTGGACTGGAGTGTTAAGTAGGTTTTTGGTGGTTTTTTTGGGTGATTTTTTTAAATTTTTATTTTTAATTGAGGTGCTGCTGCTTTGTATCACAAGGAGAACTGTATAATGATATCTGTTGTCAGAGAGGAGATTAGGATGACTGGATTACTTTAAAAGTTTCTTGAAACCTTTTGGGGGGCCAAAGTAAAAGGGGCATGTTGAATCACTACTATAACCCGAATTTTAGTCCTGTTTCTGGAGGAAAGAATGTCTCCTTGTCTGTTAAGGTTCCTTGGTGACCTGCTGGTTTTAATCATTATACAAAATGATTAAAGAGGCTGTTACATAGCTAGAGTAATTCTAGAAACCCTCAAGAATGTAACTGTCACTTAGGGTTCCTCTTGTTTTAAGAGCCTATTGACACTGCATTTTCTAGCTGTGTTTTTGGAGATAGTAATTTTCAACCTGAGTTATGAATCCAAAACTTAGCATGGGCTTCAGAAGGTTGGAAGGCAGATAAAAGGGGAATGATGAAACTTCATACAAATATTCAGCAGATATTGTTCCTAAAACTCCTGAAATCTTGAAGTATATCATGTGCATAATTCAGAAATGCAATTATTTCTTCCTTTCCACCTTACAAAATAAAAAAAAAGGGTGTTAATCCATGTTGGAAATTCCTTCAAAACTTCTCAAAACCAAGTTTGATATCTCTGCTGTTTAATGTAAATCTGTTTCTTAATGTTTCTTTAATGTAAAAACCAAGTATAAATTTGGATTTGTTGGGGGTTTTTTAGTGCTTTCAGTGTGGAAAAAGGAGGTGGAATTTAATTCTGTGCATTTTCCAGATGGCAATTGTTTTAGTGTAATAGAAATGCGCTTGGTATTATCTAATCTCTTCACTATTGTGTATGACTTATTGATGTCAATAAGTTATAATAGCTTCCCTATTTGTTAGTGACCCAAGCTGGACTTGTCTGGTAGCTTCAGGATCCTTCCTAGGCATTTAACTGCCAGTCTAGATCACAAACAGCCTTGGTTTTAAAATTCCAGCAAGCTGGTTGAGTTGCCCTATAAAAGTGAATCTTCTTTTCTGTCTCCTGACAAAGAGGAATGCAAGTAAGCAACTAAAGGAAAAGATCCATTTCTTAAGACATGTTTTATAGTTTCCAAAAAGCAAGAATTTGACAGCAGGAGGGATATTAAGAGAACAGGTTTTCCTGTCCAAAACTAGGGTGAATGTTTCTAGCCTCTTGCTGCAAACTCCAAAGTGTGACAATGCTGCAGTGCTTGGAGGTAGAAGAGTAGAGATCTGGGTGTAGTGGGATCTCTGCACAGGAGTGTGTGTGGTGGGCCTTTTTCTTGGTGGGCCTTTTTCTTGGTGGGCCTTTCTTAAAGTTGAATCTTACTTGATAAGATTGCCTTCATCTTCTCGTGCTGTTTTTACCATGCCTTTACCTTGGTCTTGTGATGGCTGTCTCTTCCTCAGCCTCTTGTGCAGGGATTTGGCTCATAACCAATTGTCATTGTCTTTGCCCCAGTGCAGCTCATTTTATTGTTCAGGAGTAAGTAGGCTTAGAATATTCTTTTACTCCTGGTTATGTGAGATTGTAGTGTGTGTAGACCACTGTTATGATTATCAGACAGATTTTAAAAAAAAGGTTTTTCTATAAGGCTGTTATGGCTATAAAAATAAATTCAACAGGGAGCTCGTCCTTTTGTAATAATTACTAAAACAAGTTAACATTGACCTCTCCCTTTTCAAGTTGCTTACAAAATTGAAACTACTATGTGTGGAGTAATTGGCAGGAATTTTAGAAATATTATTCCTTTCCCACATGTGCTGCTTGATAGTGTTGTTTGTGTCTATTAAGCAACTGTAATTCTACTGCAGTTAAGGTGGTTTTTGTGTGAGTGCTTGCTAGTCCTTTTAGCAGCCTGTATGTGTTGAAAGTCAGCTCTGCAGTGCAAGGTGTCAGTATCTAATTTCCTTGCCTGTTGAATGTTTCAAGGACATTTTGGGTATTTCTTACTTGCCACTAGAGGTTGTGCTTTTGCCCCAAAGAACTGAAAAGAAGCCATTGCTTGCATGGTTTAGATACTTGGCTCCTAATGCATTTGTAGATTGAAAAACAGGCAGACAGAAAACACCTCAGTTGTATTAACATGGAAGAACAGATTATCTGTACATTTGAAGACCATCCAGCTGTGAAAATTTCCTTCCTAAAGACCCCAGTGACATCTGTAGCTTTGCTTCCTTGCTTGTCATGCAATTCCATACACACTGTGCTTGTTCCCAGTTGTGTCTGTGCCTTTGACTGGTTCTTTTGTGTCCTTCGTGACTGGCTCACATTAGAGCAAAGAGCTGCAGCAATTAAGAAGAATAGAATAAGCAAAAAGGCTTTTTGAACAAGCTATTTTCCCTGCAGATTTAGCAAGAAGGAATGGAGGGGGAGGAAAGAGGAAGCAGATGTAGATTGAGGGGATATGACAGTACTGGGACCCAGAAAATGATCCTATCACATGTTTCAGAGGCATGTGATGACCCTGGAAAATAGGAACTCCTCCCTGCAGCCTTGGCTTGTCAAAATTGTCACTTAATTTCTTTGTCAGATGTACTGCAATGTATTTTGAAAGTACAAACACACCATAATAATTGACTCTGATTTTGTTGTGGAGGTGTGTTCTTTGTTTTATTGTGCGTACAGCTAGACTGGTTCCCAGGTTGCCTTGCTATCTGGGTAAAAACCCTGATTGTAGTAAAGCAAACAAAACCCCTTTTATACTGGGGGAAGTGGTATTGATTGTTCTGAAAGAGGTTACCAGCAAGTAAGTCTCAGTAAGAGTAGTAGACTTGCTGAAGCAGACGTGTTACTTAGCAGGCCAAATCTTCATAAAGGTAGATACAGACATTTCAGTATCCTGATAAAACTTAAGCTGAATACATTTTCTTGATGCAAGTTTTCTTTTTCCTGTAATTTCCAGCTTCATTACTCACACATTTACTTTGCCAGTGTGGATATTTGAAGCAACTTGCTATCTTGAAAAATGAATCCATACAAAATTTTTGAAGGGGGAGGTCCATATGTGATTTATACATAATCACTGTTTTAAGGGCTGCAGTATAAAGGGATTGCAGGAGATCTGGGGATACAAGAGACGTGATCCAGAAAAGCTATTTTTGCCTAAATAGCCTCTCAGTGGTATAGCAAACCCCCTAGATTTTAATGTCTTGCTGGCTTGTAGAAACACAATACTGTTTTTCTTTTGCTCATAATAGAGAAATGAGTCAAAACTACTCTCAGTTAAGACTGAAGTGGGAAAGTTTTCAGTGTGTGTGTGGAAGCTGTGGTATCCTAGGAGTAGTGTATGACAAAATGTCACGCAGGTGTGAGCTCTTCACTTGTTACTGATGAGAACTGCAATTGTCCTGAGAGTGCATGAAGCCTGCACACCTGTGTTAATCCCTCATACTCTTTGATATCAAGATTTCACTAAGCTGAAGTCTCAGAATAAGGCTGATCTGGGAGGAAGGGAACCTAAGAAGTCCACAGTCTGTTAACAGCAACCAGGGTGTGGTGCAGGGGGAGTATTTTTAACATATTTGCTGATATGTTCAAGTTGTGGCTGGATTCGTTTGGATCAGGAAGTATGAATCAAGGGGTGGGGCTTAGATATGAAAATAGAAAAGGTTAATGTGGAATAACCAGTGTGTGTAGTGTCTGTACTCAGAGCTGCTCCCAGCATTGTTAATTTTTAAATGGTGAGAGGGAGGAAGTGGAGCAGCCCAGAGTGTACATACAGAAGCTGATTTGTCTTAAACTGTGGGGTAGGACTGGCAGTGAAACTCACTTTGAAACTCATTTCAAACTCAATGCACTAGAGGATATTGCCTTGCATAGCCAGGAAGTCAGCAAAAAGCTGTTTTCTGCTGTTTCTGTGTCAGTAAATCAGAACACAGTGGTGAAGGATTTTGGAGCTTCTCCCACTCAGTTGTTGAGCACAAGCACTTGATTTCACACGGCAGGCAGTCTGCTGGAGTTCTCTCCATAGCTGCACACAAATGTGAAGCCAAATAAAACCATTGCTATGAGTGTGAACCCACTGAAGGGTAGCCCTGTGGGTAGGTGGAGATGGGACCTGCTGGGATCTTTGTTCCTGCTTGTGCTTTCTGTTATTTTCCAGTGCTGCCTTTTCTTTGGCTTTCCCATGCTAGTTGGGGTGTCTTGGTGGAGCAGTTGCCAGAGTGTGGGCGTGTGTGAGTGTGTGTTAGTGAGACTGAGGGGTCTCTCAGGTGAGCTTTGTGTTGTGGCTGGAAATGAGTCCAGGCCACGTGGAACCTGGATTAGAGATAGAGTTGCACAGCTGAAAGCTCTCAATGTATTTCTCTCTTCCTTCTGTCTGCAAGCCTGGTCTCTTGCTGACA
The DNA here is from genome assembly GCF_037042795.1 of Molothrus aeneus. Taxonomy (NCBI): domain Eukaryota; kingdom Metazoa; phylum Chordata; class Aves; order Passeriformes; family Icteridae; genus Molothrus; species Molothrus aeneus. Next base: position 7,681,659 of record NC_089656.1, on the reverse strand, counting down.
AAACTGTTTCTTTGTTGGCTTTATTTTCTTAACAATTTGTGTCAGCTACCTGTGGCTTGCTAAACTGGGATAGAACCAGTCAGGATCTGGAGGAGGTAGTATTTATGCAAGTGGTATTACTCAAATTATATTATTTTATTAATTTTTGTGGTGTAACTTAGTTTATTTGAGCCCTGCAGTATGGAAACTTTTTGATGGCTTCCTGTTTGTCTGTGGCATTGAAGCAAGCCAACATCAGCACAGGGAACTGATGGGCTTTTACTTGCTCAAGGAGGTGTGTTAGCATTGTTCTACAGCTGGGATGGGATGGAAAGTCTGCAGTGTAGAAAGTCCAGAAATGTGCATGACGGTAAATTTGGAGCCTGACTTCATCCAAGTGTCTGCTCTTTGGCTTTTGACCCTGTCACTAAACTCCTGGGTTTCTTTCATGTATCTGTAAAGTAAGGGGACAAATCTTGTGTTTAATTAGCATACTGTGAAATAACTTTGTTTTCTTGGATGGGAGGTGGTCATGTAAAGAAAAAAACTCAAACCACTAAAACCAAAAAAAACCTGAAGGAACCCTTGAATACTTGTTTATCTTTATGTTAACAATTCATTCTTCCTTCATTGTTAAAGAGGAGAAGTTCAGTCATGCTTTTGGCTGACTCATTCTGTGGCTCTTCCAGCACCTTTGTGTGCCTCTATTACTTCCTCCTCTTTCTTACTCCCTCCGTGCATAGGAATTGATTGTCTAACTTCAATTCCACTACTTCACATAATTTATTAATTTCTGTATAACTTGCATTAACTTCAAATAATAGAAAAAGCTTCTAATAGTGACTTTTTTTTCTTCTACAGAGAAACAAGAAAAAGAAGTTGACATGTATGCTAACCTTTCAGATGAAAAGGCCTTCGTGTTTTCAGTGGCCTTGGCGGAAATAAACAGAAAAATTATCAATCAAAGACTTATTCTGTAACTTGTGAGCACAATCTGATGCAGTTTTATGCAGGATGGCCAGCAGATTTCCAAGGTGCCATGGACTCTCGGAAAGTGTGTTGTCTGCACCAACAAGGACCATAGCATTTCCTGTTCAAAATTCTACTGCTGTTCTTGGAAATCGAATTCTGTCTCTACAAATCAGAAAAAAAGTGGTCACAAGATTGTGCTGTGAAAAATCAGAAAGCAGATATGTTTCATGCCTTGAAGACAAATGCACAGAGAGACTGCACCCATTCCAGAGCACTTCTTTTGAATTTGCTGCCAGAAATGCAATATTTTAAATATTTTCAGAAATAAATGATTTTCCTTTAAAATTATATATTTCAGATTTTTCAGCTATATTGCAGTTTACGTATGTACAGTTCACATAACTTTTTAATAAATTGATATTCCAATATTTTATTGAACTGAGAATTAAGTACATTTGTGATACTCAGGGTGTGTTGGTTTTAATCCTCTTAAAAATCTGGTATTCATCCTAGGTATGACAATTTGTAATAGATGTGATATACTTTTGGTAGGAAGAAAATTACAATGGTTTAATGTGGGAGGATTATTTTGTTAGACAGCTTCCTGTTTTTTATGAATTATCTGTAGAAGATCATTTCTTGCTCCATAGAGTTGTTTTTTAAAAATCATATACTTTGGGGGTCAGACTCCTGAAGTTTGAGAGCCAGGTACTTGTTTTGTGACAATTATTTGCTGAGTATCTGCCTTGTCCAGCTGGTAAGTTCTTGTCCTGTACTCTTTCTTGGCCCATTATTTACTGGAGAGGGAGAGAAGGAGACATCAGAAATGTAGATCTGCAATTGGCATCCTGTGACTGGTATTTCCAAAACATGCTGTGGTAGTTCATTTAACTCCCCATAGCTTTTTTTGACTGTCTTTTAAAAGCATAATTGTTATTGGTCTTGTGTTTGTATTGCTGACTGTAAATACCAAAGCAAAGTCTACCTGAGTGTGCAAAAATGAGCTGTTTTGATATAAATAGTTCTGGGGAAGACATTCAACAAAGTAGTCTTTCTTAAAGTAATATAGCGCAATTTCAGCCAAAATTCTTCCTTTAATAATTATATGGGGACTTTATTTTACCAAGAAAAAACCCCAAAGCCTCAAGCTGTGTAAAACCCTGAAGGAGGAGGTGTAGGAGATAATTGCATTCATAAAATCTGACACATTGGGATTTAGTCACCTTTAATTTCCTCTGTTCTAGGAGGGGAAATGCAACTGAATGTCTTTTTCTTCAGTATTACTGGTGTTTTTCAGTATCACATTGAGTAATGGGAATTGCCTAACGAGGTTCAGCTACAGGACTGATCTCTGGGTGGAAGCCAAAATGTTTATTAAAAAAGCTGGACTATCAGATACTGGCTGTTTATTAGTTACTGATTAACAGAAGGAGCTGTGATAGCTTCAAGTTAAGCCACAAGACACTGATCAAATGCAACCTGTGTAAGTGAAAGCAGGAAGCATGGAAAGTGGTTTTCACTTCTTAACTCCTAAGGAATTATTTCCGTCCTTGTTAATACTGGATGAGAGAGATGGTGTGTGGAGATGGAAATGTGCTTAAGCCACTAAAACACATTTGTCTTTATTGCAGTAAGTGAGAAATTGCCAATACAGGACCTACTTCTGTGCATCATTGAACTTGTGCTTCCCAGAACTGTAGCCTGTCACAGATACCAGTAGTGAGGACAGATGAGTCAGTTAAGGATAGAGAATTCATTTGCATGGTAAGTTACAAGTCCCAGTGACAAAAGGGAAGTTCTGACTTAAGGGTATGGTCAGGCTGGAATGAGATGTGCTGTGTTAGGAAGGGACAGGGGGAGGTGCCAAGGCAGTCTCTTTGGTGCTCTGACTGCTTTCCTACAGGTTTCTGTCTCTTTCTGCTCCTGCACATGGAATTGGTTTCTGTCACTGGACCAAAGTTAATGTTGTTGGATGTGACAAAACTGTAAGTTAATTTCTACATTAAGATTGGTGCCTTTTCTAATCAGTACTTCTGAAAAACACATTTGTACCTCCCAAATGTGCAAGGCCATTTATTTGCCTTCATTGGTGGAGGTTCTCCTGAAACAGTGGTTGAGTTCTATTTCTGTATTTCTTCTCTTTGTATTCCCCAGGTCTTTTTCTGTCATCCCTTTCCCACATATCCTCATGCTACTTTTCCCTGATGGCTTCCAGTTTCTTTGAGTAAGCTGTGATGGGAGCAGGTGGCCTTGAAAACACTCTAGGGAGGGAGTGGGTCTTTGCCAGGGGATCTGGCAGAGCAAGAAACCTGAGTTTCTCTTCCCACCAACCAGGAACAAGCCATTCTTTCCAGTATAGACAGGACATTTCAGCCTCTTCCAAAAGCCCTGGTAACTGTGGTTGTGCCCAGACAGATTTCTTGGAACATATTCAGTAACTGAACTGGAAAGTGTCTGCTTTGTACAAAATAGGCATCAGCATGATGGATTTCAAGAGCTCTTTCTTTTGTGTGTTAGAGATGATCCATGGATGAAACACTGACAAATCACTGTAGATTATAATTGTAAATTGCATTTGTTCTCCATCTATGAAAGTAAAATAAAGCCAGTGACAGCTGAATGATGAAAGAGTAAAATTCTGTGTACTGCAGCTCTGACTTGCTTGGAAACTGCATAGTTTCTGAGAAGCAAGAATAAATATGGTAAGGCTTCAGGAAGCTGCTTACATGAAGGTTTTCTTGTGACTAGTTTCAGTGTAAGAATTTTAGGCTCTGCCTTTGACTGTCATTGTGGCTGACTTCATTTATTTCACTGCGTTTTATGTAGCCTGAAACCTCACATGGAAAAATACTCTTTTAGAAAAAGTGAATTAGGCTGCAGTTTTTTAATGAAAGGAAGAAGATAAAGTGCAGTGCCACTGCACCTCTGTACATGTTGACTTGCCTGACTGGATAAACTGTTTGTTGTGAACCAAATAATTGAGGATTGTATTGGGAACTGTCTGTTTGTAAACCACCTTTTAACAAGTTCTGCTTTCTGCCGCTTCTTATCCATTTTTTCCCCTGAAGATCTGTGCTTCCAGTGTTTATAGCTTTGTGTAATAGCATGTCTGACCATCAAGTGGGCTCACGGTTCAAATTTTGCCTCGAGATTTCTCTGCATTTCCCCTGCTCTGCTCCTAGATGGCAGCCTTATTCCAAACAGCTCCCTGGTGTTCAGGCATTCTCACCATGGAGACCAGCAAAAGGGAGTGTTCAGTTTTCAGTGAGAGCAACCTGAAAGAACATTTTTCTTTAGAACATCATTCCTACCTAGCAAGGGAAATGAAGATCCGGCTAATGGGTGTTACTGGCTGTCTGCACTGAAACATTGCTTCATCTTTTCTGGAGGTGTGAGGATTGGTGGAGTTGGATAATTTGTCAGGACCAGAAAATTCTGAATTTTATATTGGCAATCAAATAGAAAATGGTTTAAGGAAAGTTGTCACTTCCCCTGGAAGTCCCCTGAATGCTTTCTTTGGTGAAATTCTACAAACATTTTTTAATGGTCCAGTTACTTTTGTTCTGATACTGCTATGGTTGATTAAAAAAAGTTGCAATTGGGACAAGGTATTGGGGAATACTTTGCAGATTATCATTGTCCTGTGGCTGGGCAGGATTTATTGAGAAAGAAACTAAAAATGAGATACTGGCTTTGAATATCAGTTCCCAAAGAAGATTGATTTTATATGGTGCTTTTTGATTTTTTTTCCTTTTGTAGTTTTTCTAGATTTTGGGGTATTTTAGAGTGAAACAGTGATCCTGTAGGCTATTAGCAGCTCTGTGTCTGTTCCTTGTATCTTGGACTGTACTATGAGGGATGTTTAGCATCTTACTGCCTAACAGGACATGGTGCTTGGCTTCTGATAACCTTTAGGGTATTGACAACCTGTGATGAAAGCAGAAAGCTGTGTTAAGGCACAGTTTAGGCTGGGCCTGTTTGAGAGGGATCCCTGTGTGTGCATGAACAGGTGCAGGTGTGCTGGAACTCTGAGTGTCTGTGCAAGGGCTTTTGTTTGCTTGGGGAGTGTTCCAAGTACATCTCATGGTACTCTGCATCTCCAGGGCTTAGATTTGCATCCTGGGCCAGTCTTGGGAAGCAGGATGGACAGGGCTCCTACAGGAGAACTGGCCTGGCAGGCTGTTCAGCTGTCAGTGGGTGTTTGGTCTGCAGGACCTGGGCTCCTTGTAGCTGCTGCTGAGCTCTCAGTTCCAACTGTTCCACCCCACAGATCTTCCTGCTTGGTATGGCAATACAGAGAGCCAGTGTTAACAGCCAGTGCCTTCAGGTGAGTCTAAAAGCAATTTGTCCTTCAAAGTATTGACAGTGCTGTCAGTGTTTTTTCTCATTAATTTCACTGTGGGTTCTGGCAAATAACCTCTGGTAAATCTAACTGCAGCATTCCAAGGCATTGCTTTCCCCAGTTATTTGCTTATGCTTTAAGGAGGTTTCCACTTTGGTTGCAGTAGTGGTAGGACAGCTCTAAAAATAATAGAATAAATTTATTTCCTCTTTTTTTTAGGTTACCACTTTCAAAACAGGTTACAGAATTTTAAGTCTGGTTGTCCCAACGTTATAAATGATTAAGCAGGTTTTTTGGTTGAGATGAAAATCAGTTTTTCTGCATTATGGCAAATCAGACACTGCATGATTTCAACAGATATTGTGAGGTCATAATGAAATGAAAATATCTGTGAATCAATATACTAAAATATTTGGGTTTTTTTCCCTGCACTTACTTCATAATGGTTTCTGGCACTGCCAGCTGTTGGTTAGGATGTGTCATCTAAGTAAGAGGCAAGGAATTGATTAGGCAGGAGGCAATGAAACTGGATAAATGTCTGTATTTCTTTTTTTCTGCAGAAGAAAACCTAAGCCTGCTTTCACCAATGTTGTTTAAAATTTCAAGCCCAGAACATGGTTCACATGAATCATGTGGTGTCATCATGCAGCATTTCCCCAGGAAAAGATCAGGTACCTCTTCTTCATCTTCCCTTCAGTCCCCCTCATAAGTTGCTTTTTTTGGTGCTTCTTAACTTTGTACATCAAACCTGAGCTCTGCCTTTGGTCTTCTACTAAGTGTTATTTCTCTCAATTATAACTTACTAATTTTGTTAATCACAGTTAAGAATTAAATACTATTTTTAATCTTGGACAGCACTGAGGACCATAAAATGCTGTTAAGAACAGTGAGTGTTCCAGATACCAGGAGTACAAATATTAATAGTCTGGAAGCTTACCAAGTTTCTGTGGTTTGTTTTGTCTTGGAACAAACAACTTATGAATATTTAATGGAAAACACAATGCTAATAAAGAGAAATCTTCAGACTGAGGTCTGAGTTGCTTTATTCAGAGAAGCTGTGGAGCAAAAGGGGTGTGGCCATGTGAGCAGGTGTAGTGATGGGAGGTTGGAGTCTCTGCTGTGGAGGTGCTCTGGGCCCCAGCTCCTGGGTCTCAGCCACACCAAAGAAGTGTTTCAGGTCAGTGAACTTGCTGCAGCAAGAGCTGACCCAGCAGTTCTGGTTTTCAGTAGAATGAATAAATGATTTTACTAGCACAGCAGTGTAGTGTATTGACAGTAGTGTTTATTGGGGGAGTTGAATTCTTCAGCAAATAAAGAATTCTGATGTGTTAAGGATATTTTTAAGGAATGGCATACAGCCTATTAACAGCAGAGCTCAGGGATCTTTAGATTTAGACATGTCATAACCTGCATGAGAGTGCAGTAGGTATGAAATCTGTCTGTGAAACCACACACAGTGTCCTGGTACAGGTTTGGTTGTACAGACAGAGTCAGAGGAAAGGCAGGAGTGTAAGAAAGTCTGGAAGAGAACAGCTGTTCATTTTGCATGAGTCTCTCAGCTGGGGACCATTGAAACTGAACCGCTGGTGTGTAACTCAGGTGAATGAAGTTAGAATAAGGCTCAATTTGTTTAAGTTCACTCAGGAGCTGTGGACTGAGGCTTAAGGTAAAAGTGCCTTTTTTTGTAGCTTTCTGTTTCCTGTCATCTTAGAAAACTAACAGAGATCTCTGTTCTTTAGGACAGAGCAATTCCAAAGAAGGAAAAGTGGTGCAGTAAGTTAGGAAATGCATAAGACAGAGGTATCTTGAGTCTTTGCCAAGTACTGATTCAGAGCCTGATCTTGAGATAGTTTTACCTCTGATTTTGTTACAAACAAGAAACTAAATTAGAAACTATAAAAAAAAAAGTATTTTTTAATTGCACAACTAGAATTCCCTGCTAAACTGTGTGGACAAATCTATATTAAAATTAGAAGATGAGCATTAGAATTTACTTTTTAAGATTTTTTTTTATGGTGGCAGGTCTGGACATCCAATGAAAGGTTTTCAAAAAGGCCTTTTTAAAGCAAACTTTTTATTTAGCTGAATGATCACAATTACTATTTCTAACACTTACAAAGAGGAATGTTTTGAAAATAGTACCTCAAAGCAGTGTATAATGGGCTGAGTGGAAATTGAGCAAGAAGCCTAATTTAGAGAAATACTAATAGCTGCATTCTGAAATACAGCCTGAGTGCTCTGATGGGGAAAAGTGTCCCACAGCATTAGGATTACTCATGAGTCTGGTCATCTCCAGATCTATTTCTCTTTCATTGTTGCTCACACCCATTTTAAGAAGATTGGGAGTCTCATCCAAAATATTTAGCTTACATTTCTTGACGCTGAGCGAATTCCAACCGTGGCAGCTGTGGTGCTGTTGCTTCCAAGAGTGGCAGGGCAGGCTCTGGCGCACAGTTTCTTAGCAACAGGGAAGCTCACGTTTGCTTACAGCTCCTGCGTGTGCATCTAAATGTAGTTCTGGAAAAAAAATAAAAGGTTAAAGGACTTTGGAAGGGGAAACAGATACTTGAACAATTTGTACTGTTCAGTGGTTGAGACTGATGGCAATAGTGCATAGGACAATTATTCTCAAAATATTTTGTCTTTTAAAATCTTTCTTAGACTGTTAATATATTGCAAAAATTTGAAATCCAAATGAGCAGAACCCTACTCCTACCAACTACAGAAAGGTCAAAAATAAAAATACAGCAAATGGTAAAGAGCAGGGGGATGTTCTGTTTTGAATGCCTGTGTTACAAATGCATTCTTTGGAAACAAGAAGTTTCATTATTTGAACGTTGGGAATCGGAGGAAGTCATAAAAATTATGTTTTGTGTGACTAACAGATGGGTTGAGACTATATTAGATTAATTACTACTGATTGTTGATTGTTGCTTCTCAGTTCACCAGTGCTTTTTTTGCTGATCAAGCTGTGAAATCTTAATGGGTTTTTGACAGCTTGCACTCTGTGACTGCAATAATACTCAAAAGCACAGTGACTTAAAAGGCCACTGTCAGCCTGTTCTTGGGTTGTATTGTGGTTACAGTAATCTCAGTTTCTGGGGTTTCAGGCTTGCAGTTTTCCTTTCTAGCCAGCACTGGAGCTGCAGTGGGGTTTCCTTATATAGCAAAGGCAGGAAGGTGAATGCAGCTCACTCAGACGTGAGGGGGAGGCAGGGACCAGAGAGAGCATGCCTGGAGTGCAGAGGGTAGGAAAAAGACAAGCTGGATTTGGCTAGGGAACGGAGAAAGGTCTGATGGTGGGAATTAACAATGAGTGTGGTCAGGCTCTGAGGAGAGTGACCTGGAGACCTGCAGGATGTCACTGAAGGAGCAGTGCATTGCTTCAGCAATGGAGCTGGAGGAGGAGCAGGGCAGTTTGGAGAACAGGGAGAGTGACTGGAGAGGTGCTGCCCTTGCAGAGGAGTAAGGATACTGCTATTCCAGCTGCTCCTGGAGTTGGGCAGTTCCTTTATATCTAGAAATTCAGTGGTTGGAAAAAGGAATTCTCCAGAGGCTGTGTTCTTTTGTTCCTGTACTTGGTCTTCCCCATCTGTACCCTTACTTGTGAGTTTACTGGGCTTTTCTGTGGGCAACAGATTCAGACATGATATGGAAGATGAACAAGATCCACCACCACTGGGAGTGGGATTGAGAGTGTTAATCCTTGTTTTTCAGAGCTGAGTCAAAATGGGGAGACATCTTGTGAAGAAGGTTTTTGAGGGCTAGAATGAACCTGGTTAGGGGACAGTGATTTAAAAGTCATCAATCCAGCCTGCCAAAGTTAAAGCCCAGCTAAAATATTTACCTTTGAATTTCATATTCAGTCTAGAGGATTCTATAATTCTGATTTCCACATGTATATTCATGTGCTTCATGTGTACTTTATGGGGCTGACTCATTTAAATGATGTCTCCTCTAGTTAATGGACCATTAAATGAGAGGCTGTAATTACTACCTCTGTGGCTCAGAGTGGGCAAGAGGATATGTGTTAATTCTTTATAAAAATGACAGGACTGTGCATCTGCAGGATAGGAGCTGGATAAAAATCTTTCATCCCCTGCAAGTGTCAGCCTGCTCATCCCGTGCTGGGAAACGAGCCTGGTCTGCTCCTCTCCCTGCTGAAGGCTTTTTAGAAGGCAGGTAGAAGAATGATGTAAAATAATTTTGTTTCCAGTTACCTGTCCATGTTTTAAACTAATAGGCTGTTGAATATGAAATCTGTGCTGCAGCAACTTCTACCTTTTGTAAAGGTAAAATGAGTAAAGTTTGTTTTTCCTTTTGCTGTTCCTTCCTTCAATAGTGGAGACTGCAAGGATCCAGGTGCTGTCAGGTTGACCTGTGTACCAAGGCTTGGGGTTTCACAGAAGGAGGAGACTGCTACCCAAAAATTGGCCCTCACCCTTACAGAGAAGGCTTCAATTTCTTCTCCTTTGGACCTTTCTTCTGACCATCAAAGCCAGGTTTGCTGTGTAATGTGGTAGCTCTCAATGCAAACTCATCTACATCACCCACCCATGTTTGCCAGATGACAAAGTACATACAGAGTCACTTTGTCTCTTAATATGATTTTTTTTATGGTGGTTGTTGCTATTTTCAAATCTTCCCTTGGTAAGTTGCCTTTTGTGAGTTTATTCAGCTGCAGACATTATATGCACTTGCTTTGGCAGCTGGAACAAAAGCAGAATATTGACAGAATTAAAATTTGCTGGCAGTTGTATTTGTGCTTTGCAGGCAGGATTCGTTGTAGTGCAAATCTTTGTGGGCTAATGAAGTTAAAGCAGGGCTTTAGATAGAATTCTTTTCAACAAAAGCAGCCTGCCTAAAGCTGTCTCTGCTAGTGTTTTCCTTCTGAAACAATGAGAGCAAATGCTGCAGGTTTAAAAATGGAATATAATTTATGAGGCATCAAGCCTTGGGCATGAGTGCTTGTGTAACTGGAATTTAAAATCTAAAATGAATATTAATGAGGTGGGGAGGGTTGCAGACCTGTCCTTTAATACTAATCCGTTGTGAGTGAAGCAGCTCTAGCAATGAGCTGATACTGGCACAGAGACAACCAGGAATTGACTGCTCTTAGAAAATGCCTCATCACTCAAAGTCTTCACAGGCTCCTGAATACTTGTCCTGATCAGATACAGAAGGGCACCTGAACATTTCTGGTGTCAGTTCCCTGCTGATCCTGTGTGCATTTCCCTGGGGACACTCCTGTGCTGGCTTTCAGCTCCAGCCCGAGGTGTGGATGGAAGCGTAATGGAAGGGTAAGTCAGCAGGGCACTTTGGAAGTGCCTGTGGAAGAGAGCTGGGAACCTTCAGGCTGATGTTTAGGGCACAGTTATGGTGACTTAGACTGGGTGACATCAGTGTTAGAAGCTCCCTGCCCCTGATTATTAATGACAAAAAGGTTCTCAAATACTTAAGTGATTTCATAACTCTTAAGTGTGTGTAGAAGAAATGTGCCAAGTGACTAAAACTTCCCCTCATTTTCAGGAAAGAAGGTACTTTGTATTAACCATTTAATCTAAGTCATGATGTTCAGATTATAAATTCCCTGAAAATGAATTTCCTCCTAATTCACAGAGGCTGATGATGCTGGGAGATGAGAGAGGTTGCCTCAAAAATACTGAGCCCCTTCATTTTACTCTGTAGTTAGGGCAGGAATTGGAAAATCTGTCAGCAGCTGGCTGGAGAAGCCAGTTAAAATAAACCTCTCTACCTCTTGTCTTGGTCTGTGCTCCAAATGCACTGATGTGCTGCATCCTCTCTAGTTTGAGAGAGGAGTTTTGGGGTGTAAGTATAGCAGGTTTGAAGAGTTTGTCTAAAAGTTGAAGTACTAACCTTGATCTTGGTTTCATTTGTTGGATGTTATGTGCATGAGTTTTGGTCAAGTTCTGCATTTATTCTATAAGTAAATGGTGTCTTGTGACACCTACAAAGCCTATACTCAAAGTGATCACTTTCCTTGCCTCTAGCTCAAGGGCAAGGCACCAAGATCAGTATTTCCTGATACGTAAAATCCATTAGACTTTACCCAGGTACTAAAGGTAATATACTCCTGTGTCCATTGTCACAGAAACACATTTAACTTTGTAAAAAGTGGAGTATTTCCTTGTTGGGGATTGAAAGTTACATAGTTGCTACTAAATCGTTGCCTTTTAATACCTACAGAATCACACAGTCCAGAACTGACATTGTGAGATTGGAAATTAAACTGAGGGAGAGAGAAGCTCCAAATTAATTATTTCTCAGAACCTAAATGGAAAAATGCAGCCAGTGAAACTCATCATAATAATTATATTCTTAATATTAATTAATGCAAATACTGCAGGAAGGTGTTGTTTTACACTATGGTTCTGTATTTAGATCTGCTAATGGAAGGTTGCAGGCTGAGCATTGCTCATTCCAGAGTTCTTGCCAAAGTTTCTAAAGGATTCTCTTTGTCATGCAAGCTTTCCCCTGTGGCATGGTGCTTGCATGCTGTACATGCCTCTGCTGCCACATGAAGTAATAGTGTCTCTTTACTAAATCTAGAGTAACTGCATGGTTATTTGTGCTATTGGAAGAAGTCACAAATATATAAAAATACTTCTTTCCCTCCCTTGAGTCTAAGGTCATTGTCAAGCCCTGCACCTCTTGAGCAGTTCCAATATTTGTTCTTTTCTTAGGTACTGGATTGGAGTCTTTAATTCCCACAATCAGTTACATGGTAGTAAAAAAGCTGAAGGCCATGTTGAAGAGCTTGGTGTCCATGGGGATGGTCTCCTGTTCCTCTGGGAGTGGCTGGGTGCTGTTCCCAGTGCCAGGGATGCTACTGGAGGTGCTGCCTCAAGGCCAGCAGCATCCCTGCCCTGTCCATGTGGGATGGCTCAGCAGGGGCAGGGCTTTCAGCTCACAGGGCACCAGTATTCCTGTGCCACTGCATGCACCAAGCTGATGTGTCTTAAAAATCTCGGGGCAGTTTTAACCTAGAATTTATGGTTTACTCTTGCCCTTTAAAAGGGCAGAATGGTAATAATAGATTCTAAAGCTGTGAAAATATTCTATAATCTAGGAAAGGTTTAAGTCTGTTTTACAGGTGGAAAAGCCAAGGCACAGAGATTGAGGTAGGCATTGCACAGGGGTGTGGTAGTTGAGACTGGTCTCATCTCTGCAGGTTTAAGTCCAGCATTGAGGCAGCCTCAGGTTGCCTGTGTCCCTTTAGCAGGATGTTACACTACTAACATCTCTAGAGCTGTGCTGAAGTCACCCCAGGCAACCCCTGTTCTGTACTTGTCTGTTAAATAGCCTGAAAAACATTCCCTGCCAGGCAGTAAAGCAAGCATGGCCATCTCCTCCCTGGCTTTTGCCCTGCAAGAGTTCCTCACTCACTTTGATTCTGGTTTTGTCTGTACTTACATTGGTTTAATTTCATTTTTTAACAGCATATTTGTTACTTTGCTGTACAAACCCAGCTGGAAACACACCACTTGTTGTTGCTGTGAGAGGGGCAGCCAGCTCTGTACCCCCACGTCTGGACCTGACATCTCTTAGATCATAATGCTAAAGGTACAGTATCTTATCTCCATCACTGGCCTGGCTGTTTCAGGGCAGGGTGCACCCCTGCTGTGGTGGGACACACTCCTGTTGGAATTGAAGCAGTGAAGATGTGGCTCATGCCAGGCCCTGCTCCTGCTGCCTGAGGTGCTTGTCCACCTGCTCAAAGGCAGAGCCATAGTGAGAGGCTGTCATTTTTGTGTGCCCAAGCCTGATGGATTCATCTTAATGCTAGATCACTTGCAGCTTGTAATCAGAGATAATTCTATTACAGCTTGTTGGCTGAGTGAAAGAGGAAAACAAAGATTAAAACTGAAAGCAGATTTCCTTCTACTTCTCTAGAACTAATTTCCTTCTTAGGTCATCCAGCATCTTCGTATCTGTTCTGTTTGTGTGTTTGTCCTCCATGGACACAAACTTACAGGTAAGAACTCTTTTTAAAAAAAGCATATCTTACACAGGGTAAAATAAAAAGGAATTCATTGGCTGAGAATCAAATGCATGAGGAGCATCATTTGGGTGCATTGTGGCTGCATATTTAACTGTGTAGGTAGAAATTAAAGATCCTAGATCTAGGGGTTCACAAATATGCCTACATGGCCTTCATGGCAACATACACTTGTGCAAGTAAGTGAGGTGTTTAGAGACTGAAGGGAATGGCTCTGTGTGCATGTAGAGACAGTGCTTAAGGCATAACAGGTGTGTGAATTCTGATGGAGGATGAACCCTCCTGAATGGTCATTTTGAGTCCATTCATGTTCCCACTATTCCTGTGCTTAAGAAATTGGGCATGCAAGAAATTCCCACATGTGTTAGATTTGTGTTGTGTTGAGGGCAATATCCTGCAGCAGTTATCAGTGTCACTGAAAAATAGAATAGCACTTGGATAAATTGCAGTCTTGTCACTGCTTGGCTGAAGCCAAAGTGCAGTCCTTAAGTTACAGCTACAGCAAAGTAAAATTGGATTAAAATAAGTGAAGGAACAAAGAAATGCAGAGAAGGGACTGCTCAGTGGCTCCAGAGGTCTGGCTGTCATCTTGTATTGTTTCTGTGCCCTGGAGTATCTGTTATCAGTGATTCAGGAAGTGAACTGCAGGGATATGGACAGAACTTAGTACTGTGATAAGGCAGTGAAATGACTGAAATGCCTGGTGTAGTGTCAGATAAGATGAAATGCCTGGTTTATCACACAAGCAGAATTCTAGCAAGATCCAGGGAGGCTGTGCAGCTTTATTCAGTGAAAGGCTGCAGGCTACCAGGGTGACCACCACACAAGACAAACAGAATGGGGACTTTATATCAAGAATCTGCCCTGCACAGATCCCTACGTTTGAGCGTGGGAGGATTTTGTGTTTCAGATTACATAAAGAGATTTACGGTAAGGGACTCCTTAGTGCTTTATTGTGAGCCTGGTTTGAAATTGAAAACTTTCTGAATGGCACAGAATTGGTTTCTGTGCCTTTTGTAACATGCTGTGTGTGTTTGACATTCTTGGCCAGCTTGTGCAGCCTGTTGGCTTGCAAAACACCTGCCAGCCTCAAGGAGGTGTTTCTGAAATGATGACTGCAGGCTTTGCCTTTGTAAATAAATTTACTTTTCATGGGAGCCTTGGCACGTTCAAACTTTTATTCTGACTGGAACATTTATTGTATAGGATGGTAGACTGATATTCAAATGATGTGGAGGTTGGTTGTTAGTGCTTTTTGCTTTGCTTGCCATAGCTCTGTGTGTTTTATACAGTGACTCTGTTGGGCAGGCTGACCCCGAGGTGATTTCATGAGCAGCCAAGTTCTGCATGAGCCCATCTGACCTGTGGTAGAAGCAGTGCAATCACCTTGAGTGGTGGCACTCAGTGCCTCAAAGGGTGCTCTGGGGTCATCCTGGAAAGCTGTGAGATCAGAACCCCGCAGTGCACAGGTCTGAGGAGCAAAGCAGAAGAGAGCTCTCCCCAGAGCTGGAGCCCTGATGGACAGAGCACAGACCCTGTGAGCACAGAGCTGTGGAGACACCACTGGTGAAGGGAGGATGGGAATCTGCTTTTCTACCTTTGTAAGCTACCTATTAAAACCCACTGTGCTTTCAGGATGCCTGTGAGCTTCAGTTTCAGTTGCTGTTGTGGCAGAAAGTCTAGGAAAAGTATTTGTTTTCAGTAGCCTGTTTGCATTTACCTACTTTTTGAGCTGATGAAAAGAGCAGTAGCAGAAAATGTACTTAAGCAACTTTAAAAAGAATTCCATGGACATATAATAATGTTCAAGAAATTTAAAAAATATAAAATTGTAGGAGTTGCATTTTAATTAGAATAGATCAGATTGTTGTGGGTTTTTTTGAAACTGTTCTCTTTCAAAATTTTGAAGAAAGGATTTCCTCATGTATTTTGTCCAACAATAGCTGTAATGGCTTTTCTTAAAGAGCCTGTATTCATAATCATCTTTGTTTTTTAAAGAGCCAATGGAGTAAATGAACTAAATCAACAGCAATAAACTGAGTTCTGGCTCAGTTGAAGAACAGACAAAATTTTTACTAATTTTGATAAGTAGGATATTGTTCCAAAGCTTTAAATTCCTCTAATGTAACAACATGTAATGGATTTAATAGGCCAGAGTATGATGATTTTTTTGAATCATATCTTACATAAGAAACAGGCTCAGTTGACCAGACACATTTCATATCCTAGTGACTGCATGTTTTGTTGTCTATTTATGGCAACATAGCAGAAAAATGTTTTGGTTTGTTCATTTGAATATACTGCTCATCTGTTGTTCTTGTTGAAGAGGTAATGATGTGTTTAAATTGTTCATTTCCAGCTTTTTTTAAAGGTGATAAACAGGCTGAAATACATGAGATTTTCTCTTGGTTTTTTACTGAAGGAGTGCAAATGAAAGAGATTTTCAGGACTACAGAAGGTGGCCCTAGAACCATAAAAACAAATGATCCAGGGTTTTTTTTGACTAGTCATGTCTTGGGGCAAATAAGTCAGTACTGCAGTTATCTGTCTCCATGGCATTCTGTGGCTTGGCTCTGTGCAGATCAGAGTTAGTGTTTTGCAATGAAGACTATAATGAGATTCAGAATATCTTGTTTCTCTGTAATTGATCTGTTGGGTGACTGAATAATTCTTTCATATTCATTACTTCAATTTCCTTTTCTGTAAAATTAGTGATAATGGTGCTTCTCTTCTGGAAACACATTAAGGTCCACAGGTAAAAGTTATCTTAGCTTTATTTTGATTTATTGGTTTTCCTTGTCCTCAGTGCACTAACAGTCAAAACCAGCTTTGTTTTGGATGTCTCGCATTGGATTACATCACTCTGGCCAGTTTACCAAACTCATTATGTTTATCTCTTGGAAAATCATCCTTTGTTTTGTTCACAAAGCTAGTACTCAAATTCATGGAGCATTGCAAAGGAAGGATACTTTTGGAGGATGGGACTGGCAGAGAACCCATAAGGATGAATAGTCTTGGACCACATGTGCAATTCTTAGTAAAGCTGGTGAGAACTGCTCTAATGTGTAAGGTTAATATTAAGCCTAGGGAGAGCTCTCTTTTCCCAGTGTCAGCCTGCAGGTCAGGTTTGAGCCTGTCCCAGCAGGATCTGGTGGGTGTGTGTAAGTTCTGATGTCAGTGGCTGCAGGGGGAATCTGTTGTGTGTGTTTGTGGGCTGGAGTCTCCTGTGCAGTACCTGGGGTACTGTGCTGTGCCTCCTGCTCTCAAACAAGGGGCTGGCCCAGCTGCCTGGGCTCTTGTGGAAGGACTCTAGCCCCAGGCAGCTCTGCAACAGTGCCCTGCATGTTCTCACAGACTGATTGGAAATCTGTTATTGCTCAGAGGTACAGTGGAGGGGAAAGTTGGTGCTCAAGCAATAAGATGAGGCATTTTTTTCTCTGAAATTAATTGGACTCTTAGGAGAGGCAGTGACAGGAGTGTTGTAACGTGTGCCTGAAGATCAAGGCCCCTGTACTTCCTTCAGGTTTTTCCTTTCTGGAGCTGAACAGCTTTGATATTCACCTAGATCAATCCTTTTAACCTTAGTGCTGCCGCTGTCTTCTGATTTGCTGGACCTGATTCATTTTTTATCCTCTTTTAGGACACAGCCCTAATGAGGGCTGTGTCCTAAAAGTTAATCTTGATGCTCCTCTGCTCATTCATGTTTGTGATTGGGGGTATGTGTCTCACTCTGTGGGGTTTTTCTGGAGGGCTAACATCTTGCTGCTTTTGCTGCTCAGAGATATTTTTCTGAATCCTGTGTAGAGTTATTTGGAACTCTTCAGGTGCTGTTGGTTCACATCCTGAGCTTCCTGTTCTTGCACTGCACAACAATTACCTTTAATTTCTTTTAGCAGTTGTCTCCTGTTTTCTGGAGTTCATGCTGGGACTGCAGAGCTGCAGATGGAGATCAGGCCTTGGCACCTGCAGTTCAGGCTCCTGCTCACCTGGGAGTCACTCTTCTCTCTCCCCAGCAGAGCAGCTCTGGGATGCAGGCTCTGGACAGTCCATGTACTGCAGGGCCCAAAGAGCCCTCCTGGGGTCCACATTCTTGGCAGGCTGTGTGCACACTGCTGTGGAGAGCTCACAGAGGCAGACAGACTGAAAGAAATGAATGGAATTGGTAAACCATCCTGAAGGACTGGGATTTTTAGAAAAATACATGATTGACTAATTTCTGAGTATCTCAATTATTAACACTGTCTCCCCAGACTTTGTGGGAGCTCAAGAGGAAGATGTCATGTGCTCCAATATAAATTTTGCACCATAGTGGTCTGCAGTCTAAATATACTCTATTGAGTATCCTTTCAGACAGTTCATATCCCAGAAACTAAAGTAGTAAACTATATATAGTCTGTGACATTACAAACCAGGTTTGTTTTCACCTTCTCCATGGCTGAATTGAGATAGCAGGAGCTAACAGGTCCTCCTGCTGTTGTCTTCTATATTTGTGGCTCACCTTTCACTCTCTCATTGGTGGCTTGTTTTGTTGTTGAGGCTTGAGCAGCCCATGTGCTTTCTGCTCACCTATCTTAGGCATATTTCTGATTTCAGGTGCTGAATGCTTCCCTTCAGAGACCTGATTCCTTCCAGCACTGCCATTGCATGGTCACTGATACAGTCTGGGGCTGGGCAGAGTTGAAAAGAAATGCCCTTTTTCTATCAATAACTCTGTTCTGGATGTTTTCTTGGTGGGTTCCTGTTCCCAGTTTCAGCTAAAGTCCCCAGGAGCCCAGTGTGGGAAGCTTCAGGGTTCTGGTTAATTCCAAGCACCCCTTTAGGAATCAGCACAGCTTGGTTTGCATCTCCCTTGACCTGTCTTGCTATAAAAAGAAAATAGTTTGCTACAGATTTGATGACTGGCTGACCTTCTTGTTTCTTGTTCTTGATGCAGAATTATCAGGTTTAGGGCCAGAACACATTGTACACAAGCTACCAAATGGCTGTGGGTCATCCCACTGTGTGAGGCAGTTGTCACCTTGGCCAGCAGGGATGGCCTGTCTTGGCAAGGCAGGTAGGAAGCTGCCAGTTATTGCTGTGGGACACTGAGCTTGTTTTGGGGCACTTTTATCTGTTTTATGGTCAGTGCAGAATCCACTCTTCAATGGATTGATTCAGTGTACACAAACTTTGTCAGAATTTTCCTGTTTCTCCTTTTGTGGTGGAACAAGAGCATGAGACCCCTGTATTTCACCATTTTCAGGGATATTATGTAGGGACTCTTGCCAGATGGAATGTGCTTACCTCTCTGGAGAACATGACAGCAGTATTTTCCAGCATCCAGTGGATGTGTTTTAACTCTTCTCCTAATTTTTTGCACTGGAAAGGTCTTGATGCACTGTTACTGGATTTCTAGCTGGCACTGCCCTACTACCCATTAGTGGCAAATACTCCTGGTATCAGCTAATATGAAATCCAGACCATTTATATCCTGGATCTTTTATCAGCACTGTTATTTGCTTGCTTTCCTCTGAGTGATTTTGGCTTTGTGGTGCCAGGCCTTGGGGCTGTTTTTGTAGTCCAGCACTGATAATCAGTGTGTCTGTTTACACTACAGCTGTCTCTGCAATGCAGCTGGAGATTAATTTGTCACTGATCTAACAGCAGAATTCCAAAATCAATGATTTATTTGTTTTAATTCAGGAGCCTCCTATGAGTGCAGAGAAATGTCTGTGTGGTTGAAGAAAATGAATGCTCTGGAGTCTGTTGACTGCTGATTTAAGGTAGCAAGGTGGTTCAGAAGCAAAACTTGTGAGTCCTGATAGAAGCCCTGCAGGGAAGCACGGAGGGGTATTTGCTGTTTTGGGAGTGGAAATGGCTGTACCAAATGTGCTCTGAATTTCTGTTCTTACTAGATATTTGTGCTGAGATACTAACCCCAGATGGAAAGATGGATCTCTGTGCTCAATGATAGCACTGGAGCCCTCATTCAAGGCTTCTAATTCACACCCAACTGTTCTTAAGCTATCTGCTTCAGAGAGATAAACTTAAAAAATTGCCTCCTTATTCCATGCTCTGAGAAACTTGATTCCTGTTGTTAGTTGCCTTCTGCAATTCCACTGGCATGTGGTATAATGTTCCTTTAGGGAAGCTTTTCTGTAGATCACATTCTTTTGTTTGTTTCCTGTATACTTCTTCCAACCTGATAAAAACCATTATAAGTTTAGCTGGAGATGTTTTTCACAGCTGAGATGGATGCAGCAATTTCTCTGCTTTTTGCCAAACATTGAAACATTCACCTCAAGGACAGCAAGGGGCTTCTATGTGAGCTTTGATTATTGAGAAGAGTTTGCAAAACCACTGCTTTTTGTACACAAACTCCTTTATTCTGAATCTTTTTCCAAGCAGTTTGTGTTGAGACTGATCGTTATTAAGCCTGAAGTGATGGTTATTCCTGTATTTGTGAATGATGTCAAAGCAAAATACCAGAGATCTAAATCAGCAGGTGAATATAGCACATAACAGACTTCATTATATGGCACATAAGTATTTACTTGATCTAAAATTTTGTTAACATGGTGTTTTGGGTTTCAGTGAGAAATAGCAATGGCAAAGAGTTATTACTTTAAAAAAACCCTATAGTTTAATTCCTGCAAAGAGCATTATTAGCAAGGAGCAGTGAATGCAGTGCTTGGTGTTTGTTGTACCACAGCTGGGAGCTGTCAGGTGGGAACGTGGGCGAGAGAAAAAATCAGGGACTGAGACCCCAGCTTACACAGGCCTGACATGATGGCAGGAATTGCTTCTGTAAACTCCACCTGGGAGGAGTTCCAAGGGTGTGTGGCAGTACCAAGGGATGCTGGAGTCCAGTTGGATGGTTTTGGAGGCTGCCTCTTGCATGGCTGCCCATGAACACTTCTGTCTCTTAATTGCAGTGCAGTCCAGCATGATTTGAGGTGCTTGTGTGTTTTACCTGTCAAAGACCTAAACCACTGCAATGTAAAATTGTGCTGAGGTGGTGATACCTCAGTGTCCAGGAAGGGGGGCTGGAGGACAGTTCTTGCCCTTCAACCTTGGGAACGTAAGTGGAGAAGCAAAGAAAATAGAATGATGTGTTCTTACAACAATTGTCAGTCATGGTGGGGTGAAAGGTGGAGTTGGAAATGATGGTAACAAATGAACAAGTTAGAACAGCTCTGAGTGTGCATTTTTGTTGTATCTTTTCAGATTTGAAGCTAAAAAGATCTTCTGAAGTAGGAAAGGAGCAGAAGCGCAGAAAGTGCAGTTAGGGCATTTGCATCTTCTCAAACAAAAGCATGTTGCTGGCAAAGTAGAGGCTTTTCTGAGGGATTTGATTTGAAGCCAGTCAAATTTCAAGTCAGCAAGAGCAATTGTGCTGGTTTTAATGTGTTTTGGAGCAAACTCTGGATTATGTAAGTTTGTTTTTCAGAAAAGTTGACTGTCTAGAAATAACCCTTTCTTATGCAACAGGTCTGTTCCCTGTGTGTGTATCCTGAGAGCCCTATCTCATCACTTCAATGAGGAGAATTTGCTTTTACTGGTTTTATTCCTCTTGGCATTACTGCACAGCCAGGGTCACTCTCCTGTTGTGGCAGATCCCAGTGACACAATTTCTTGTACCTGAGCAAACTGCAGTGACACAAGAGCTTTTGGCAGGTGTCAGGTGGGCCTCAGGGCTCCCTGCTGAGCTCCCAGTAGTACTGAGAGAGCATCTTGTGAGTAAGAAGCTTCTTGACTCTGAGGGGAGCTTTTGTGGCTGACCCTTAAAATCAGCAGGCTTTATGAGGAACTGACTGCATTAGATATAGAACCACTGAAATTCAGGGGAAGCAGGATCAACATGACTTTTTGGTTCAGTTTCCAGAGGAGAGGTCTTTGTTGGAGGGTGTGGAGGAGTGGGAGGCTGAATCCTTACCACCACACTGAGGAAACATTCTCAGTTACCACTCTTCTGCTCCATAGTTTAATAGCTGCTTAAAAATAAAATAAATTGAAAGGATGAAAATTTCAAGTAATGAGCTTTCTAATGTAGTTTCTGTGAGTAACAGACCTGGTGGTGAGGAATAAGCTCTGGGGTCAAGTGAGTGAACATGGATAGACAGCAGGTGCCATGTTGGCATCCTGAGAGGCAGAGTAACCTGGTGGAAGGACTGTGGGCACATGGTAAACAGTGTTATCTAGAAATCTCATCACTTTGATGTAAATGAAATGTCATAATTGATCTGTTCAGCTCTGCTGTCAGCTGCCTGGCTGAGATGCATTACAATAGTGCACATGGTATCAGGTTCAGTAACCTATCCCTGGCTCTGCTGCTGCCTGCAGACATCCTTAGATTCAGTTGTCTGGAAAATAATGAAATGGAAGTGGGGAAGGAAGGCAGGACTTGCAAGGGTATTTCCTAATTGACTGTGTTAGCAGTTTTCTCTCATTCAATACTAGAAACCCCAAGTTTCCATGGTGATTGATGGGGGTACCTGGCACCAGAGCCATGTTGTGACAGAGGCAATATTGAGTTGTTCTTGCCTGGGTCACCTGAGGATACCAACAGTGTTCCACAGATCCTTTTACTGGGCAGATGGATTTCAACCAACAGGGCATGAGTGATGCATTAAATGTGGGGTTCTTGGCCTTCTAAAGCAGCTGTGGTCCAGTTCTCAGGGTGAGGAACTGGACTTTCCCCTGGACCCAGCAGGAAAGGCAGCCATGGGCTGGAGGGATTTATCCAGGCTGATGGGCATATCTTGCCTTGGAAGTTACTCCTCTGAGTTAGAGCCACTGCCTCCTTTGTGCTTGCTGTTAGATTTGGTCTGTTGCTGGAGCATTACTCTGTGGATATAGTAAATTGACCTTTTGTGCTGTTCATGAGAAACTAGGTTTAGTATTTCAGAAATTTAGATACCTTAAAAAGGTTCAGTTACCCTTTCATTTGCTGTAGAGAAAAGTGGGAAATGTATGTTAATGAGCTGCAGCAATTAGATGTAGATTAAGTAGATTTTTATTATAACTTGAAAAAACTGACATCTGGTTTCTAAATATGTAAAATATAGTTGTAAAAAAATTTACTTTTTTTTCTTGCCTGAGCAGTGTTTATCAGATGTAGCCAGACTGCTTTGAGTTTATTTGCTTTGGTTTTTCCTTTTGTAATCTCCTGATGTTTTGCCACATTACATTTTCCATCTCCTTGGAACTCTATTGCACTGCCAACTTTTCCCAAAGCCTTTAAGTTCTGTATTAAGCTTTGGCTTTTTATGGGCCATATAAAAAGTTATTTTTTCACTTTCTTATGTATTGTCAGCCATCTCCAGTTTTACAATGTTGTTGGAAGCAATGCAACAATCTAATGAGATGATCTGTTTGAGCAGCTGGTTTTAACCTCTGTGACATTTCTCATTTGGGGTATCAGTCTCTGCTGTCACTTCAGTACATGGTGTAGATTTTTTTTTTAATGTTTTATTTTCCATTCACTCCATCTTTGAGGATTTTTTCCTTCCTTTGGGTCAGACCTAGCAAGGAGGAATGGTAACTAAACTGCCATATGATAGGTTTTCAGTGTTGAATCTGAATTTTTCTCTTGTTTTCTGACATCTCTCTCCCAGCTGGGAGTGTGTGAGAGGTGTGTGCCAAAGAGGAATAAACTCTTCTCCCCCTTGAGAATAGAAGTCTCTGTGGCATCATTGCTTCAAGGTCACTTGTAGTTGTGTTTCTCCAGCATGTGTGTTCCTTTTCTCTGTCTTCCTGAGGTACCTGATACCTTCGAGGTGTTTTAAAGGGACCAGAAAAGTTTGTTTCAGTCCAGCAGACAATGGAATCAAGGCAGTTGCCTGCACACTCCAGATCCCAGTGCTCATTTTTTGTTAGCTGGAAGAAATGAGCAGAAACCCACAGGAAACCAATTGTCATCAGAAACTTTGTTCAGGTTACACCCAGACAGTGGTGGAGTCTTGTGGGTCACCAGTTTGGGCAGTGACTGAACATAACTGTGCTCTCTGGCATTTGTTGTTCACACAGCACTCTGTAAATTTGGGGGCTGAAGATGAAGCACCCTGTGTTGTGGTATCTAAGTGCAAAATGTCCTTTTAAGCCACAGCTCCTCACAAAGCAAAAGTGACTTTGATAGGCTGTGGCACTTATCACAATGTGCTTTTTTTTGGTGTCAGGCATTTTAGGATTTTTCCCTTATTTTTGGTAACTATTAAAAGGCTTGGGACTAGCAATGGAAATAAATGCTCTCTGCAGGCTGCTCAAGCAAGATCTGAACACTGGGCACTGAATCAATGTTCTGAACAACAGTTGCCTGCTTTTGTAATTCAAAGCAAAAGGAATAAAAGGGTTTTTGCCAGTATTTGAGCATATTATCATCCTGAAGGAAAGACAAACTGTTAGACTTGCCAGAGCCATTTTTTTCTGATTGTGTGTTTGCCAGCAGTGCAAAAGGAGAGAGAGTGGAGGAGAAAATGAAAAGAATAAAGAATAGCCGACCTTAACTTTGTGACAGGTGTTTAAAACTTTTTACTTTGGTCCAAATGAGGTTTCCTTCTCTGTCCTTCATCCCATCTGTAATTTTGCAGTTGTTTATGGAGGCACAGTTTGATGTAAGCAGTATAATAGGTTAAACAGCTGTATCAGAGTAGGAGGCAGTTATGGCTGTATCTTCCCTGTTCCTCGGACAACACTAGCAAGGAATGTTTGCTGCATATTTTTAGCAAGAATTCTCTGTAGAGCATTCTTTCAAACATCTCTCAGTGCACTGTGTGAGCAGTTGGGTGATGAAATCTCTTCCATGTGGCTGGAATACACAGTGCATGTGGCTGAATCCAGAGGAGAAAGGGATGGGATTTTATTTTTTTTTTTTTTGAAGCCCCACTTTTTGCTTTACACAGCGTTTACCACAGTAAGTGAAGAGGATTAAACCAGCAGTTACAGGAATAATAACACTAGATAATACAATTGGGCAGCAATCATGCTTTTTGCTCTCAGTTGTTAAATAACTTAGAGACCAGCTCAAGGTTTTGCAGGACTCCTGTTTGCCCCCAAGCACAGCCAGTTGTGCTCCTGGTTGTACCTGCTTTGTTTCCTGGCCCTGTGCTGTGCCTGGAGTACCACACTGGTGGTGGCAACTCGAGTTCTGTGTGTGCAGCTGGGGATGACTTTCTGTGGCTAAGCTTCCTTGTTGAAGTATCTGCTGTAAGTTGTCTGACTTTAAATACAACACTCTCATGACTCTGCCACTTTCTTCTTGTTCCTAACAGAACAACATTCAGCAGGTACTCTTGATTTAGTGAATTATGTTGGTTGTTTTTATCTTTTGTCATCAAGCATGTTTGTGGGCTTGAAAGAATTAATTCTTTGGAGGCATTTGGCTAAAAGCTCTTGATTCTTTAACTGCAGTAGTAGAGTTGCAAGGCATTTATTGTCCATGTCCTAAACCTTCAAGACAGAGCTGAATATTTTACTGTGTTGTATGAGATATCACAAAACTTACACCATTCTATCCCAGACCACTGTGAAAACCCCAGTGACTTTAAAATACCTTTTTGGTCAGGAGAAGTGACATGGCACAAAGTGCCAGGTTTTCTTCTAAAGTCATTGCTTGATATTCAAACTCTCCTGGGAAGGTGATGAACAGTCCAAGTCTCACAGCTTTGGCTGTGTTTGGTAAAGCTGGTTATTTGCCTCTAAATGTCACAGAAAAACCAGGTTGGCTATAATGTAACACTTCTTTTAAAGTGTAAATAAAAATTCTCATCTTACAGAAGTGGCAAGGATCCAACATTGTCTTGAGAGAGTAACTTTAATGCTGCTACTACTCTGTGGGAAGGGGTTTAATGCCTAGAATGTTCTGTGTCATACAGGAAATTCACTTTAAGAGTGACTTTTTTTTTCCATATACCATTTACAAAAAATGAGGAAGGGACTGGAGGCAGAGGGGTGCTGGGGATCCCAAAGGCTTTGCTGTGGTTCCATTGTTTCTCCTCCCTGCTCTGCACTCAGCAGTGCAGAGGGAACCAGGAGAGCCAGACACAGTCGTGTGACAGGGTCACATCTGGCATGGGACAAACTGCTCTCTCTTGATGCCACAGTTCATCCTCTGTGGCAGAGAACTGACTCCCCTTCTGTGTGCTATTGTAAGGGTACATTCATTAATGTTTCTAAAGCATTCAGAGCTGTGGCAGTGGAGCCTGTGCAATGTGAAGTGACTTTTTCTGTTCTCTAGTGACTGTCATTTGTATAGTAGATGTGCTGTGATTCAGAAGTGAAGAGCAAGTCAATAACAAATCCTTTAAGATTTATGATTTAATAATTTAATTGCTAATAGTCAGACTAATTCTGCTGTGCCTTCATTATGATTTTTTTTTAACTTGGTTCATTTTTATAACCTGGGAGAAAGATTTAATTTTAGAAGTTTCAGTTGACTGAGACATGCTGGTGCTAGATATGTATTTCAGGTCATTGTCATTGTACTCTATTTTTAAATTCAAGTGCCAGCCAACTGAAAGAGCACCCTGTGTCTATGCTGGGCATTCTGCATCCGTGCTACAGAGCTGAATTCTTCCAAGCTTCAGCACAAAGCCAGCCAGTTTACTTTTATTTTTTCTCCTGTTTAATGAAGGGAAATGTTCTAGCACCTTTTCATTATCACAGAACTAAAACTGGTCATGAAAACAATCCCCCTCCCTCCAGAGGCCTGCGCAGGCATTGGCCATTGTTAAGATGCTTGCCTATCAACAGCCACTCGAGAAAGAATTTTAAATGGTTTTGTGACGTCAAGGAGGCACAAGAAAACACAGTCTGGTGCCAAACTGCCTCCATCATTGCCTCCATCACAGTAAGAAACAGATAACACAGAAATAAATCTTTTGTGCAGTAGCTATCTCACGATATGCTCTAGTGACTCCAGTAAGTGAGCTTGTCTGGTGTAGGAATAGCTGAAGAAGATGAACTTTCAGAGCCTCATTTTCTAATTTATGATTAATGCAAAGGCAGCCTAATCTGTCTGACTTCCTGCTGTCTGGACACAATGTCTGTGGGGAGCTTGGACCTCGCACAGGGACACGCCCTGACCAAGTTTCAGCCTCCAAAAGTGAACAGTTTGAGTACGGTGGACAAAAAACTCTATCTCTTGAATGAAAAGATGGACAGACTGCTGCATTTCCAAGAAGACCTGACAGGCAAACTGCAGCAAGTGGACAGAGGCATTGCTGCTGTAGGAAATGGCATTAACAAGCTCACAGTATCCCAAGCAGCTCCTGGTGGCACAGATGCAGTGCAGAAAGGCCCAAAGGAACCGGACAGCGCTGCCCAGGCTGACGTGCACAGCATGTGCTCAGAAGTGTTGAATTTGATGAAGGCTGCCCAGCTAGATGCCTCCAAGCATAAGGAGAGGCTGGCAAAGATAGAGAAAAGGGTTGATACCCTGGATAAAGTTATTACATTTGTGGGAGAAGTATTAAAAAATTCTAAAGTAGTGGATTTCATTCTCAAAGGCATTGTGCCCTGGAAGAAGGGGAGTCTGCTGGAAATCCCTCTTGAGGTTGGTTTAGTTTTACTGTTCTTCATTTCACTTTATGACATAGCAGGGCTTTAGGCTCTCCTGTCAATCTCTTGCATGATATTTAATTCAAGTTTTCCTTTCTGTATTGCTGGCACAGGTTACTGCTGGGACCTTTGAATTGCAAGGCTCTTAAGGCAGGGAGTAAGCTCAAAACAGTGTCTGAGGTTCCTGAAGGGTGCTGGGCAGCCCTGGAAGGGCTATGAGGAGGAGATTGCTACTGGAAAGGAAAATTCAGCTTCTACCAGTGCTGAAAGCTCAGCAATGTCACCCAAATCAGTGACTGAATTGAGGTCCCAGTGAAAAGTATGAGTAACATACTAGAAGCTTTTGGGTTTTTTTGAGGGAAGCTTCTACTTCCTTGTTCATTCACAAATTCTGAACACAGCAGCAGTTCTGAGACCTGTGCTGATTTATGGTCATGTTACTAAGCAGATTTACACATCCTTTGACATCTTAGTTGTCTTTAGCTACATTTTTGTGATGCAGCTGTGACTTCATCACCTCCATTGACAGCATTCACTCCTGCAATCAAGTAGTTCTTGTGTTTGCAAGTTCCCAGACATCAGTTCCCAAGCATTTCTTAATTACTGAGGACAGTGAGTGAGGAACAGGCAAGAGCAGTACTTAGCTGATATGGTGTTTGAAAATAGATCAGCCTTGTTTTTTAACAGTTACAGGCATGTGGAATTAGTTCTAGGTAATGGGAGTTTCCAGTTTTCACTGTGGCTTCTACCCCACCATGGGAATGGAAGAGAGGAAAACTGCAATGGCTGGAATATGTTTATTCATTCCAGATCTGCATGTGTGTGGAGATGTGATTACAGTCAGGAGAATTTAGCTCAAATGACAATGTCCATTGATATCTAATGCAAATATTTTTCACCAAAGCTGTAAAATCCTTTGATGGGGAGGTACATCTAACCCATTAGAAGAACAGGGCAGTGTTTGATGACAATGTAACTTTCCAAGCTTTCAGTGCTCTCCTGGTCTCCCTTTTTAAGTGCCAGAGGCTGACAAGTGAGCTGGCCTGTTAGGAGACAGGAGAATTTATAAAGTGCTTCCATTAGTGTTGAGAACAATAAATCATGCATTAGTTATCAACCTTAAATCTGGATAGAGATAAAGCTCAGTTTCAGTTGTTCTAGCTTCAGTTCTACAGGTTTTTGGAGACATGGGAAAGTCTGATGTGTTTTGGGTAAAGCTGTGTTATTACAGTCACTGCAAAATGCCTGGAGACAGATACTGTCCTTTGCTTGATTTTGTGGATAGGCAGGTGCAGATTGAGGTGGAATGACCTGCTGGTGACAACCTGGTGCACTGGGAGGGGGTGGAGGTCAGTGTCCCAGGCTCCAACCTGTGCCTTGGCTGGAGAACAGTCAGGGTGTAGTGGGCGAGCACCTTTATGGCAAACCCCAGTGTGACCATCATTGTCCTCCTTTCTTTCTGGTCATGAACACTTTTTGAAATTGGAGCATGAGGTCAGTTATTAAACCTTAAGTCCATCCTTTGATCATAGACTACTGAGTGATATCTGAACTATCTTGAGTTAGTGAGGCTGTGTGTGAACGTGACCTGGCGGGGAAACGTGCAGAGAGCACAGGTGAACAAATTACCTTGTGCTGAGCCATGTGCTAACTTGGGTCTGGATTTTGCAGCCTGTTCTGTGACAGCAGCACAGACATGTCCAAAGAGCTGCACAGTTGCAGGGGGAGCACAGAAAAAGAACTTGCTGCCTGCTTATTCCTGTTTTCCAGCCTTTGCTGTTTGTCCCAGGGCTGGGCTGGGAGGGGGGAGGTCCTGTTTGCATTTCTGGGTGAAGCTGTTTGTGACAGCATTCCAGGCATGCCTTGGGAATGCTTATGGAAGAAGTTTTGTGGGCTTGGAGTCAACAAAGACTATGAATTGAGCTTCCTAAGTTCCAAACCTCTAACTTCTTACTTAAAAACCAGAAAAAAACGCACCAGCATTAAACTGTCACTTACCCAAGGCTTTCTTTGCATGTAGGGTTGTGCCAGAATAATGTTGACCCTGGTCATTGTTGCAGGTTTGCTTAGAGCTGTAATAAAAAGGGTAATGATTTTTTTCCTACTTTTGCTCTTTGGGTGTTTTGGGTTTTTTGGAATGGGAGGTGGGGAGACTCTGTTCAGTCTGTAGGATTGGTGCATGAAATCCTTAACTGCTTTTACTAACAGGTGAAGGGCTGATGTGCAGCTGTAATCAGTTACCTGCAGAAATACTTTGTGTTGCTTATTTGCTTGAACAAATCAGGATAGGAGGCTCGATCATCACTAGATTTTTAACTGTATGCCAACCACAGGAAATATTATGCCTTTCCCTAATTTTGTGTAATGCTTTTTGCTACACAGAAGTCAGCTGTAATTTGATTTCACATGTATTGCTGTGTGAGGTCTTTAGTGGTCTTGTTAGAAAATATCCCTCCTCTCAAATTAATTGGGGGGAAAACACTGCTTAAAGATAAAAATCTGCTTCTGTTTTTAGTAATTCTAAAGGTGACATGTGAAATGTCAAGTGCATACACAAGCGTTGATCTAAAACTTGAGGTTCTTTTTTGGTACCACCTCTTATCAGGTCAAATAATGAATTTTTAGGTACCTTGAGACAAATATGTTTTGACAAATATATTCAGAAACATTACTTTTCATTCTGTCACCAGCCAAAAAGCAACAGAAATACAGCATCATTTCTTTTTCTACTGTTTCATGTTTCACATGTCATACTTTTTAATCAATGTGAGTAGAGATGACAGGAGGCAAAAACCTTGACAGTGAAAATGTTGGAAAGCAGTGAGCTAATTTATTAATCTGTTATGTTGTTTTAAAAGGATGCCTGCCTGCAAAGGCAGGGTGAGACTGGAGGAAAGAAGTAAACAGAGCACTGACTAATAATTCAGAAGAGGTGTAACTGTCCATTTCACAGACTCTGAATGCCTACATAGCTGCAGGAACGTAGTGGGAAATAGACACTCTTGGCTGTAACTGTAATTTCTGTGTTCCCCTGTCATTTTTAGGCCAAAGATAAGTCTGAGGAGAGTGGTGCAAAACCTAAGCATGTGCTTAGTAACAGAGGAACCCAGACTGAAAGCAAGAAGCCTCTGGAAGGTATGTATCACTCCAGGCATGCTGCAGGCTCTAGAATGTGCAGCAGACAAACTGGAAATTAATAGCCTGCTATTTCCCACTACCTGAATTACTCAGATGTAACTGAGTAACTTTGCCTCTCAGTACTGGGAGAATAGAATTG
This sequence comes from Molothrus aeneus, assembly GCF_037042795.1. Taxonomy (NCBI): domain Eukaryota; kingdom Metazoa; phylum Chordata; class Aves; order Passeriformes; family Icteridae; genus Molothrus; species Molothrus aeneus. Next base: position 7,651,533 of record NC_089656.1, on the reverse strand, counting down.
TTCTCACCACCTTCACATGATGATTTGTCCCCAGGATCAAGCACTACAAAAAGCTAGAAGATTAAAAGGAGCACTTTTGTTTAGCTGAAGAGCTGGGGCTTTTTGAGTTGGGTTTCAGTGAGCTGAATTCAGAGAGCAGAGCTTGTTTGGAGGTACTGTGAAGATAGTGGCCCTATCACATAGCAAACCCAATAAGTTCTTTTCCATTAATACCTCTGAAGCAGCCCTCCCTCTTCCCCCTCTCTGAAAAAGGGATGTGTTGACACTGGAATATCTTTTTTTGATCAGCAAGTTTCACTGGTGTGTCAGGGCCAGATTCCTATTTAGGGTGCATCTGTCAGGGCACTGCCCTGTTGCATCCACTGTCAGTGCCTGTGGAGCTGCAGCAGGGGTGAAGGTGATGTTGAGCAGGCCCTGTCATGCTGCTGTCTTCACAAATTGTCAGTGAATCCTTTGCCTTATGGGCAGTCCCCTTTTTAGCTTCATGGCTTTGGAAGTGACAAAAACAAAGCAAATGGTCACAATTCTGACCCAAAAGCTACAGAGAATTGTGAGCAAACCTAGGTTGCTGGTGATCTGGGCGTGCTGAATGTTAATAACCACAGCCTTTGTCATGGGAAGGTGATAGAGAACCTTTTAATCCTTTTGTGCTAACTGCAAGTTGGGTGCTGTCTCATGCCTCAGTGTCCCTTGGAGTCCTGCTGGGTATGTCCCTACCCCCCTAACTGGGGAGAAGGATGTATTGGGTCCTGCAGGATCTGCAGTGCCTTAAACTACCTGTTATATTTGCCCACAAAGTGATTTCAGATTTTAGATACAATGAACTTGAGCCTTGCAGGTTTTTGTTTTTGTTTTTTTTGCTTTAAGGAATCCAAGTCCAGCAGGTGAATCTCTGGGTTTAAGCCATGAGCATGAGTAGTATCTCCAGCCTGATGATGTAAGGATTTTAAACCTTCTGGGGGATTCTTGCTATCTTTTCAAGTGTAACTCTGTAGGTTATTTTGAGAGGTGTGTTGCTTTATTCCTCCTCTGTTTTGCCATGACTATTGCCAAGGATAGTTTATTAATGGATTGTTTTATTCAGAGACAAAAAGCGTGAAAAAGCTGGATGAAAACAAGGGAGCATGTGAGAAGGTGAACACTTCCAGTGCTGTAGCCCACAAAGCTGACTCCAAACCCCAGCTTAAAGACAGGACAGCCCAGCAGCAAGGGGCAGAAGGTGCTGGCAAAACACAGAGCTCTAAGAGCTGTGCACAGCAAAAGGACATCGATGTCAAAGCTGTGAATCAACACAATGGTCTTCCCTTCATACATCAAGATCGTGCAGGCAACCAAAATGCTCCTGCTGAAGCCCAGAAGGGGGACAGAGCCCCAGGCCCTGCTGAGTGCCACAGGCAGCTCGTTCAGCAGAAGCCTGGCAAGAATGAAAGCAAAGCTGCAGCGGCGGGCGCGGTGTCCCGGGAGGCTGCGCCCTCCACATCCAGGGCCATATCTGACACGGGCTGTGAAGTGACTCACACCAGGTAATGGCCTTGGTGGTGGCTTTCTGGGGGACCTGGAACCTTTCCATGGCTTACAAGGGAGAAAAGGAAAGCCAGGCCATTAAAGGAGGCAGCTCCTGTGTGGTGGGAGAGGAGGAGAGACCCTACAAGGGTTAAGGCAGGAGGCTCAGGGGGTCCTGAGTAAAGTTCTGTGCAGCCCAGGGCTCAGGTGGGACAGAGGGGTTTGAGGTGGCAGCACTTCTGTGTGCTGACACAGAAACCACCACAGAGGAGCTCAGGTAGTTATAAACCACTCACTCAAACCACTCCCTCCCTCCCAACTCCTTGGTTTCTATAGCCATGGGGGTGAAAGGAATTTGAGATGTTTATTAGTGTGTGACGAAACCAAAGAATTTGTGTTTGTTCTCCTCAGTGTTTTCAGTGTTTTGGTCACCTAAAGATTGTTCATTTATTCATCTCTATCAGGCTAATATTTTCCTCATATAGGTGTTTCATAGTCCATTTTCCTTTGGATTATTTATCAGGGATTTTATTTTAATCCCTTTTATTTAAAATTTTAAAAACCCACATGACAAAAACCAACAAAACCCCACAACCAAAAGACCCCTCCCAACTAAACCTGAACAAATGGAACTTCTGTGGCAGATTTTAACTCCCAATGCCTCTCTGTCTGGGTGGGTGGCTGTAAAGTGCTTTATATGTGTGTGGGGGGGTGACAGACTCTCATCCATACACACCCACAAATGTATGTATGACTTTGGGTGGGGAATTTCACCATTGTTCCTGTGTACAAATTTGGTGTCTGAGCCCCAGGGATTGGTTTGGGGATGAGGGAGGCCAGCAAGTAAGTGGAAGGCAGAAGCTGGAGTAAACCCCAGGGGCAGCTGCAGCCCAGCATTGTCATGGTTTGGAGTGGGAAGTCACATGAGGGTGGTAACACCTCTCTAAAATGGATGCAGCTTCTAATGAAGTTTGTAAGCCCACACAGAGGCATCAGAGGGACATTGTGTTCCCCTGCTTGGAGAAGTGCCCGAGAGTCCCACTGAGCTCAGGCTTGTCTAGATAGCAGAGGAAGTGTTTGCTCAGAGCTGCCTTCAGCTGCTCTCCCAGCTCACACCAGAGCAGCACCAGGGTGTTAAAGGTGCAGAAAATGAGACATTTCACACTCTTGTTTTAAGAAAGCAGAACCATTTTCTTTTAGAACATCTTTTGTAATGAGGTTGCTCCAGTGGAAGAGGCAATTACTTTTGTGAAAATGAGGTCTGTTTTCTCCCAGACATCAGAAGCTGGCTTCATTTGCCATTGTATAAAATCTCCTTTACAACTTCACAAGTTTCAGTTCAGCCTTGGTAAAATCAGACTGCTCATGTCAGTCATACAGTTGGAGCTGTAACAGTTGACTCAAACATTATCACTCAAATGTCTTTGATGGAGTTTAGGAGCACAGAGAATTGGTTCTAACCCGTACTCTTTTTAGGCAACACAAGAGGGAAAAAATCATTAAACTTTTCCAGTAGTTAAAATGCCAAGGAAAATAGTATTGCTGGAGTGAAAGAGTTTATCAAAACCAGATTTTTAAGAGAAAGCTGTGGAAAGAATGCTATCCCATCAGAAGACCCAAACACAGATGGCTGAGTGTGCAGGTCAGCCAGCTGGAGGAGGACACAAACCATCAGGTTTGTAGAGCCATGTGAGCAGGCAGCCATTTAGCTAATCCGCCTGTAATTTGTGCGGGCAATCAGTATCTGAGTGGTGTTTTATTAGACCAACTGTAATAATTGCAAAAAGTGGGTAAGTTTTCAAATGTGGGATTAACTCTTTGCAGGGTGAGACATTTTGTTCAGCAGAGGGGCAGACATGTAGAGAGAGGAGGACACAGAGAAAGAGCCAGCATGATTTTTGGTGCTCTCCCCTTGGTGTTCCTGGGTCATTCCCAGCAGGATTGGTACAGTTAGGCTTTATCCATACTATAGAAATGTATGGGTTTGGAAACAGATTTTTCTTGCCCCACAAAGTTACAAAACCCAGGCTGGCCTCCTGCATCAATATCAAATGTCTCCTGTTTGCTCTGCAGGATATCCATCAGTGTACATATGACTGACATGAAAGAAAAGATTGAGATGGCCAAGGAGGGAAATGTAAGTGACAGCAGAGGTAAAAGTTCCAAAGTGATATCCACACCTGCAGACTTGAAAGGAGTCAAACAGCAGCCTGACAAATTAAAACTGCAACAGAGTCCTAAAAACATCAGCTCCAAGCCAGATTCAGAAGTTAAAGGGGACAATAAGCAAAATGAACTTGCACCTCAAACAGGAAAGCAAAAGCCATCCCTGAGCAAGCCCAAACCAGGTGAAAAAGCTGAAGAGAAATCAGAATTAAAATGTGAGCCCATAACATCAAAGAATACCTCTGCAAAGGAGCCTGTGAAAGATGCAGGGGCAAAAGTGAAAATCTATCAAGAAACAGCAAAAGCAGAAAAATCCCCAGCAGATACCAAGTCTGAGAGGAGGGGATCTGAGACTGCAGGGGGAAGCAGACATGATGCTCAGCCGGGTACAGGAGAGGCACCAGAGAAGACCAAATCTCTGGCAGTTGGCAGAGCTCTTCCCACTCAAGGAGAAATCATTGGTAAGTTGCTCATAATTGCTGTTGAAACTTGTACATTGAGGATTTTGTTCTATTCCTGCCTGTTGTACAGACAGCAAGAGCAGGAGCAGTGCTCAATAGAACACCCATGTCTTGCACTTCAAGGGCTCTTTGCATTGGGTACCTTTGGCTATGTGAATAACAATTCACAGATTCTTTTAATAGTAACTTTCCTTTTAAAGTGTGTTTTGGGGAAAAAAATTCATTTAAAATAAAATAGCATGAAGTGTATGTGTGATGAGAAATATGAGAATTTTGAAAAAAACAATTTTCTTTCGATGAAGCATTTGTTCCTTCAGATAGAGGGTGCAAACCAAGCACACTTCAGCAACTATGGACTAGAGATCCAGAGCACAAAAAGTACTTCAGGAAATGTTCCTTGTTGTGGCCTGTTGTGTTGTTGGCCACGGATCTCTTGGTTCCTGGGGGAACACTTGGTTGCTTTGTCTCAGGGAATGCTCTCTCCTGGCAGCACGTGTGTGTGTATGTTCCAGACTGTACAGACATGGGCAGATGACCTGACTGCTCTGGCTTTCTGAGCAGGGGCTGGAGATGAGTTGAATACATGTTAAATTGCAGCTTGAGATACCTGGAGATTAATTCTAAAATTGCTTTCAAGGGGACATAAAAAATGGGTTTAATGAAACTTTACCCTAGAAAACCTTGGACATTGAGTGATCATAGTTAACTAATTTAGCTTACCACAAACAGACTAAACTTAGTAGTTGTAATGCTAATAATTGCAGCTTTAATTTGGAAACTGTCTGCAAAATTCTTGCTGCTAAGAGGAACCCCATGATTTTATCAATCACTGTCCTCACTCCTCAGTGCTGTGTATTTTTGCTGGTTTTTCTGGCTGTCACGTAACAATTAAAAGATAAGTGTAATTTTTTTCAAACTTTCAGGTAGTATTTTCTGGTGGCCCTTTCTGTTAATGCATAAACTAAGATGTTGGTCTCCTGAAGGTGTTGTCCAGTGGGTTAAAAAAACAGAGTGGAGGTTCAGGAGATGGGATGCTGATCTCAGTTCTGGGACTGCATTCCTTGTCTGTACAAGGGATTTAGCAGTGAAAGCCCCTCACAGGCTGTGGGGTGAAATCCACGGTGTGAAGAGGTGGAGCAGGGCAGTGGTGAGTGCAGCAATGTCAGAGCAGCCTGTGTCCCCTGCAGATGACAGCCCCTCTCCTCCGGCTCCTTTCGAGCACCGCATCGTGAGCGTCAGGCAAGCGGAGGTGACCGCCAGCTACTCCGTGTGTCGGCACCAGGTGCTGGGGGGGTAAGTGTGCCTGTCCCCAAGCTCTGGGAGCCTGCAGCTGGCCCCAAGGGCTGGGTGTGAGGGACAGAACAGCTCTCGGCAGCCACAGGGGGTGGGTTCATCCTGGAGCCCTTGGGGTGATGACAGCTGCTCCTACATCAAGGATGTCCCTTAGATGGGTGGTTTCTGCCCCAGCCCGATTTTCAGATGCCTCACTGCCATCCTGGTGACTGTTCTTTTCATTTGTTTTAATAATCCTGGCCTCAGTGTTGTGGGAAGAACCTGTACCCTTAAGGCAGACAGATTCAGAGCATTTGAAAAGTCAAAAAAGCCCTTTGGGCCAGGCAGCGTCCAAAATATTTTTTCTTTTCTGTGCTGAGCTGCACATTAAAGAAAACTAAAGAAGAGTTATAATTATTTTGACCTTATGTTTAGTTTTCACTCATAGGAAGTCTGCAGCTGCTTCAGCTTTTGTATTCCTGTATCCTTACTTATGTGACAAGAAGGCTTGATTTACACATGGATCCACATACAAATATGGCTTAATAAGTATAAGCAATGTGATGCAACAGCAGGGAAGATGGTGGTTAGGAATCATCCCAAGGGGCATTAACATATCTGCATGACATGGGGGAGAATTTACAGCATGCCAGAAATGCAGGCTCTGGAGTGGCTACAGTTACTGGTCTTATGGTCATTTAAAAAGTTCTGGGATCAGGACAGAAATATCCTTGTTAATAGAGCCACTAACATATCTCTGAAGGACAGCAAGGGGGTCCAGTTACAGAAGGGAGCCAGAGCATGGCCAGGCCATCATACCTCAGCAGGACCAGTGGGGTTTAATATTTTAATGTAAGCACTGAACAACTGGCTGGAAAGATAAACCTAATCCTTCATAAGCTGAGAGAAAGAGGAGCTCCATGCTGCTGGCCACCCGACTCCGTTCACTTTGTCCTGGGCTATTTTTGCTCATGATAAGAATAGTTCCAGGAGAGGTTTCTGTGCTGAGCTGCTTTCCCATCTTTCCCATCTTTCCCATCTTTCCCATCTTTCCCATCTTTCCCATCTTTCCCATCTTTCCCATCTTTCCCATCATCTTTCCCATCTTTCCCATCTTTCATCTTTTCCTTGGCATCCACAGGGGGCGTTTTGGGCAAGTCCACAAGTGCACAGAAATATCGACGGGGCTCAACCTGGCAGCCAAAATCATCAAAGTGAAAGGAGCCAAAGAGAAGGTAACCCCACTGCTGGGAGCTCTGAGCCTGCCCTCCCTGCCAGGGCCAGCACCACTGCCCCCAGCTGCCCCATGAGGGGCAGCTCATCCTTGGGTACCATCAAATACTGCAAAATCTTGGGCTTGCTGTGACTCTTCATCATCTCCTGTATTCATGATTAAACCCCCAGTCCCCTTGAGATCTGTGATGTAGCTGTTGTTGGGCTTTATAAATAGTTCTGTTTTGGTATGTTGGAATTCAAGGAGTGTATTTTGCTTATTTTTTGTTACTTTGTTATTTTTTTCAGGAGGAAGTAAAAAATGAAATTAACATCATGAACCAGTTAAATCACGTGAATCTGATCCAGCTTTATGATGCTTTTGAAGCCAAAAATAATATCACTTTGATAATGGAATAGTAAGTCTAAATGATCTCAGGAATTGTCAGATGTCTGGGTTTTCTCAGGTCACTAAAGCAAATAGGGAGTGATAATTCTGAGCTGTGAAGAAGTGAGTGGTTTCCCAGCCTAAGTGAGAGTTAATCTCACTTTCAGAAGGAAGAAGCAATGCTTTAAAAGTAATTTCTTCAGGTTAAAAGCTTGTCAGAGCTTTATCTCTGAGTCATTTTCTCTTCTATGCAGAATTAAGTTCAGTGAAACAGATTTCAGTTTGAGAAGTTCCATGTAGTAAATTTTGTAGGTTGAAGACTTATTTTCCCATGACTAGTAAGATGAGAGAACAACAGACACTTTAGTACTCTCTGTAGGTTCTCCAGGTCCCATAGGATCACCAGGTCATGTGGGTTTGGGTTTGACATGTATGCCCCAAATACTAGTGCCAACTTTCCCATTTTTGAATTTAGATTGATACTTAATTTCAAGAGGAATAAGTCTCTTGAAGTCATTGAGGCTGCTGATACACTTTATATTGGATGTTCTGTTAGGATCCTCAATTACAGACCCTAATTCCCAATGTGGAAATAAATTGGGCTAATGCAAGATTTTAGGGTTTTTAATGCTTTTCTGTGTGAAAATTTTAGTCTTGATGGTGGGGAATTATTTGACCGGATCACAGATGAAAATTACCACCTGACAGAGCTGGATGCCATCCTGTTCACCAAGCAGATTTGTGAAGGAGTCCACTACTTGCACCAGCATTACATTCTGCACTTAGATCTGAAGGTCAGTTTGTGCTCTCTGTGCTTTAGTGGGGCTGCTATAGGCACCACAGAGTCTCTCATTACTGAGGAGTAATTTCTCATTTCATGGACTCATGTCATAAAGGAATAGAATTAATGACTGCAATGAATGGAGCTGTAGAGATTCATTACCTTTTTCCAATTTCTGTTCATTAGCTTGCTTGGAATCATCAGGATTCTGGGCTTTTGCCTTTCTTAAATCAGATGCTTTTCATTCTCTGTAGCATTAAACAATTCCCTTTTATCATGGATTAAAAAAACCCACCCAAAACCTCCTTGGCTGGAAATGCCCACAGTCTCCCCTCTATTTGCCCTTCCCTTTTTAACAGTGTACAATACCTGTTCAATCATCTTCTATAGTTTGTACCTTTTACTGCCTGGAACCAACCTGCAGCAAAATTGCAATGTTTTCCTAATAGTCCCTTAATAATGGATATTTTTAAACAGAAATACCAACTGGTTTTCTCCTGCCTGTTTATAGAGCACCTTACACAAATGACATTAAAACCAGGCTGGCTCATAGACAGTTCTGCAGCTGAACCCCATCACCCCCCCTATCCCCACCTAGAAAAACATTCTCATTGGGAAAAAAAAATAAAAAAGGGTGCATTTGTGGCTTTTTATGGAGGGAATTTTATACTATCTTTTGCTAGATATCTCTCTCAAACATTTAACTCAAAATATCCTCTTCTCTTTTTGTAGCCTGAAAACATCCTATGTGTAAATCACACAGGAAACCAGATTAAAATTATTGACTTTGGATTAGCAAGGAGGTAAGAAAGTTCAGTTGTGAATTATTTTAAAAAACAAAACCAAATCAAACTCACCAAATCAAACCTCTGACATGTTTCTGGTAGTTCTTTGGTGGGGGGTAGTGTTTTGATGGCTCTGTAATAATTCTGTGTGAATGAGCTAAACATTATGCTTTTGCAGGCATGAGTTTTCTGCTGTGTGCATTAATTATCTAATTACTTTTTCAAATAACATTTCTCTTTACTACTGTTCTAATTATCTCAAAATTATTCCCCATGTAGAGCTTTTACTCTAGGGACTCTGTGAAGGCTCCCAGAGACTTCTTGACTGCAGGGTTTCATGGTGCAGGTTCTAATTGTAGAAATTATCTGCTAAACTCTTCAAGTAGTTGAGTTGATTGAAGGAAAAAAAAAAGAAAAAAAAACCAGCATGTTTGAGCCATCCCATGTGAAACAGGGAAACCCTCAGAAAAATAGGAAATTTTCTCCATTCTTTTATTTTGCTTGCATGAGTTTAAAGAAAAGCAGTGAAAGCATAGGTCAAGTGCCCTAGAATAAAAAGGAATTATTTCTACTATTATTAGGACAGTAAGAACAATAATATTTCTCTAATTATTTTCTAAATCCTTTGAGATTTTTCTTCAGATAAAATATGGTTCATTCATGCATATATATATATTTATGTGCTTGTATACAAGTGTTCAAGGACTTTGTTTCCATAAAATACTTGTGAAAGGAAAGAAATGTACATTGAGTTTGGAGTTTTATTTGGTTGGTTTGTTAATTGGGAGGGCTGTTTTGGGAACAAGATCATCCAGGAGAAAGGGATTTCCAAGCAGTGCTGTAGTGGTTTGTTCTGTCTGAACACAGATGTGACTCCAGCTGCCCTCAGTGGCAATTGTTACTGCTTCAGTTTTGTAACCTTTCCCTGGTTAGCAGTTGCAAAAAGAACAGGGACATTTTCCCCTCTATGGGGTCACTGTTACTTGTTCCCAAGCCCAAATAATCCTCCTCAGTCCCACCTCAGTTACATTGAGTTATATCTGTGGTGCAGATGTTCACCCTGAGCTGTAGCTGGGGACATCCCACTAATCCACTGCTCTCCAAATCTTGTATGATCAAAACTGCTTTGTTTGTTTTATGGGTTTTGGACAACATCTGGAAAGCATCCTGTGTTGTCTGGCTACCACTCTTTGGTAAAGCTGCTGCCACTCTTTGGGGGAGCCCTTTGCAAGGTCTTGTTCTTCCTCGTGGCTTTGCTCTGGCAGAGGGACAATGCTGGAATATTCCCCTGAGGTCACCCCAGAGCTGCCCTGGCTGCCAGCACTCAGCTCTGCTCCCCTGCCATGCTCCCAAAAGCTGTGCCTTGCTCTTCCCTGGGGGGATGAGCTCCCAGCTCCTGACTCATGGCTCTTCTTCTTCTGGTACAGGTACAAACCCTGCGAGAAGCTGAAGGTGAATTTTGGGACTCCAGAGTTCCTGGCTCCCGAAGTGGTGAACTATGACTTTGTGTCCTTCCCCACGGACATGTGGAGTGTGGGTGTGATCACATACATGCTGTGAGTGCCCCAGGGCCCTGCAGGCCAGGCTGCAGCAGCCCCTGAGCCCCTCTGGCTGTGACCCCTCCCAATGAATTCTGCTAAAAACCCCAGCTTTCCATACAGGGGCACTTCACTGTCTGTCCAAAGTTCTAAACAACAAGTGAGCCTTTTGATAAATATGTAAATGTTCTTCTCCCTTATCATCTTACTTAGATAAGGTGATGGTAAATGGGTCAGGTATTTTTTTTTACTCTGAAAAGTTGCCCAAAACATGTGAGAATTTTAATTTTTGAGGACTTGAATTAATTTTTAAATTTGTAATCTGATCATTTTGTAATCTTAGACTTGGTGTGCATCTGCTCAGGAGGATTAATATGATCTGTGTTGTGCCATGGGTCTAAGAAATGACCTGTCATGAATAGGGCTAAAACTTTTCTCTGACATCTGGATGGCAACCATGGACAGCTTGTCTGTCCAAAGTCTCTACCTTCTGATGAGCTTGTTTTGCATCCCAGAATCTTTCACAGGCATTTTTGTGAACTGGATACATTTCTGGTTTAAATTTGTATGTTAGCCAAAACCCAATTGAATGAAGTAATAAATGATGGAAGCAATAAAGATGGGCTTAGAGAATAACTGTAAAAAGTAATTTATTGTTCAGAATTCTGTTTAATTCAAGCCACATAAGGAAATGGGCCCTGATTTGGGAAAGCTCTTGAGTCCCTCTAGTTTTCCTAGCTGGGAAAGCACTGAAGGATGTCCCTAACTCCTCACTGAATCCATTCCTTAGGGATCTATTAATGGTACTCCCTGACCTGAGGGAACTGCTAGGGGGTAACACTAAATTGCAACACTTTATTGCCCCAAACTGTTGCCTTATCCTGGCAGGGACTGAGAAGTGGAACCCTCCATAAGATAACAACAGCTACACAGCAGAGGATTCATAGAAGGAAAACTACACCTTGCATATGATAACTGCTCTTCTCCCCCACCCCATCTTTCTTTTTTTAAGGCTTAGTGGCCTGTCCCCATTCCTGGGAGAGACTGATGCAGAGACAATGAATTATGTAGTCAATTGCAGCTGGGATTTTGATGCAGAAGCATTTGAACAGCTCTCAGAGGACGCCAAAGACTTTATTTCCAGACTGCTTGTGAAGGAGAAAAGGTACCTGGGTCTGATTGTGAGCACAGTGGCACCAATGATATTAAATTCTTACCAGGCAGTTGTTTGGATTGCAGCCAACAATGAGAAGTTGCTACGTGACATTTTTGTGTGCTGGCTCTGGGCTTGCTGTGCAGTTCCTCAGTGATTCAGAAGCCCCCATTTTAAAGGAAAGTGTCTGTGTATGCTGGCTGAGGAAAGTTGCTTTGTACAGTAGCATCAATACAGGCAGAACACAGGAAATCTGGAAGGGTTTGCAGTATAGGAATCTATCTCTAAAGCTTTTGCTTCTCTGAGCAAAAACTGTTTCACTATTTCTATTGTTAGTTTGGACTGTCACAAGCCTTGACAGAAATTGCAAAAATGCCTCTTGAATGCCATGGAGGATAAATGGAAGCTGCAGCTGTGAAAATGTGCATTGTTCTCTTCAAAAGTGGTTTACAGGCTTTTGGGAGATACTAGGGAGCATTTGGGACTTAACTCTGCTTGTGGCTTCTCATTCTTGGCTCCACTGAGATCCAAAGTGATTGCAGATATGAAACAATACAGAGAATCAGGATCATATTGATGTCAGACCATGGCTGGGGGGTTGGCTGGGAGAACAGAAATTTTTCTCTTGCTGAGTAGTGATACAAAACTAATCAAATCAGGAAATGATGCATACAGTAAAACAGATTATGTGTCTGAGGGGAATTCAAAGGAGTGCTTAGAATATTAATAGCTTCCAGATGATTACCTAAATCAGACAAATCAGTTCTAGTACTAATTCCATTTTGAACAATAGGTTGCTATGAAAAACAAAGAATTAAGTGAAATTTAGCATATTGCTAGCAGGAGACATCTAAGGATTTTTTCTCAGACTGTAATGATGATTTGCTGTGAGACTGTAAACTTTGGAGTTTTCAGTTCTTCTGTGCAATGGGATTAGGGTGTCCAGAGGCACCCTCTCAAAGTCTGGTGAGGAGCTGTGAATGAAGGGAGTATGTGAGAGAAGAATGTTGTCAGTGAGTGGCAGAGCAGGGATCAGCTGGCCCCGTTGTTCACAGGGTGTGTGGCAGCCCCAGCTCTCCTGCAGCCCAGGCACCTTTGCCCTGCTGGGACCCTGGGTCTGGCCTTGGGCAGGACCTGCAGCCTCTCCCTCCCTTCCTGACTGCTGAAATCAGGGTGGGCAGGCAGGAGTTGTCTTTTCATCAGCTCAGACAGAGCTCAGGAGTTAGGTATAGGTTTTTGATTTGAAGAAAGGCAAATTGAACTTTGTTCTCAACAGCTCAACCTCAAGATTTCCTCTGTTACCATATATTTCCCAAACATTTTAGGATAGGCTGTGGCATTTGGGCCCATTGTTGGATGTGAGGATATTAAGTATGCTTAACTTGATCCAAGTTGAGGGTGAATAGACAATTGTGCTTTTTAAATATGAGGCACAGAATATGTTTTAAATATGAGGCACAGCTAGTGCTGTCAGGACAGACAGATAACACCACAAATGTTACTTTTCTGTTAGCAAAGTTGTGAATTTGCATAGCAAATTGATACATTAACTAAAGCACCGCTCAAGCGAGGCACTGCAGAGCCAGCAGCCGTCCTTCATCCCGCTCACCCCTCCTGCTGGAGAGTGCAGGATGCTGTCAGGATCCCGGGCACGGGCATTGCACCCGTGTTCGTTCATTCGGGGCAGTTTCTTTATCCCTAATTGTCCTGGTTTAGGGCAAATTTGGGAGAAAATCTCCAAAAGGGGGCCCCTCCAGAAAGCAAACCCACACGGTCTCTACCCCCACCGATTCGGGAAGGATTCCTCGGAGAGAAGTGGAAAGAACCTGTTTATTTAACAGGCACAGCACCCCCAGCACACAAAATGAACAATACCGGATGGCACCACTCTGTCACTGCTCTGACAAAGATGACAAATTCAGAAAGTCTCTCTTGGGAGTGGTCGCTCTGTTCTCAGTCCGTCCTGTGCTGGGGCAGCTGCTGCAGCCACAGGGTGCAAACTCTTGGTGTTCCCAGGTCCCAGTCCAGAGCAGGTTCCAAAAAAAGGGGAAAGGAGAAACAGTCCAGGAAAAAAATTGGACTGCTTAGCTAAACTAACTAATGAGCAGAAGCAAAAAGCGAGAGCAAAGCAGGAGCAAAGCAGAAGCAAGAGCAAAGCAAAAAGCCAAGCAAAAAGCAAAAGCAGCACCATGTACTGCCCTGGGTGTCCCACCAGCTGTGGGGGAGCGGCTGATAGCAAAACCAAAACAAAAGTTTCACTCTTCAGAGCCAGTCTTGAAGGCACAGAACATAATATCCAGCATAAACAGAGGATGGATGAGGATACAAGCATCATAATGTCACCCTAGGACACTAACAAAGAGGAGCCCGGGGCTCCGAGGAGGGGAGCAGAGGGCCGGGCTCTCACGGAGCTCTCGGGGAGCGGAGGGCCGGGCTCTCACGGAGCTCTCGGGGAGCGGAGGGCCGGGCTCTCACGGAGCTCTCGGGGAGCGGAGGGCCGGGCTCTCACGGAGCTCTCGGGGAGCGGAGGGCCGGGCTCTCACGGAGCTCTCGGGGAGCGGAGGGCCGGGCTCTCACGGAGCTCTCGGGGAGCGGAGGGCCGGGCTCTCACCGAGCTCTCGGGGAGCGGAGGGCCGGGCTCTCACCGAGCTCTCGGGGAGCGGAGGGCCGGGCTCTCACGGAGCTCTCGGGGAGCGGAGGGCCGGGTTTCACGGAGCTCTCGGGGAGCGGAGGGCCGGGCTCTCACCGAGCTCTCGGGGAGCGGAGGGCCGGGTTTCACGGAGCTCTCGGGGAGCGGAGGGCCGGGTTTCACGGAGCTCTCGGAGAGCGGAGGGCCGGGTTTCACGGAGCTCTCTCCCTCTCCCCACAGCTGCCGGATGAGCGCCACGCAGTGCCTGAAGCACCAGTGGCTCTCGGACCTCCCTGCCAAGGCCCAGCAGTGCAAGCTCCGCCTCAAGTCCCAGCTGCTCCTGCAGAGCTACATGACCCACAGGAAATGGAAGGTAAATAAAGCTGCTTCCACAGGGAAATCACACCACAGGCACAGCCATTCCCTCCTCCTGTGTGGTGGCTCACTGGTGCCCACAGGCTTCTTGGCTGTAAGTACCAGATGTGAAGTCTGTTTTTGCTGTAAATGAAGTGTTTGGTCCTGCTTCTATTTCTAACAAGTTTGGTTTCAATTTTCACACTGACTGCTGTTTACAAGATTTTTCATATTTCTTTCTACGTGTTCAGAGGCTTCAGATGCAACTTTATATTAAAAGCTCATTCTCTTTACACTTTTTCCATTGCTAGCAGTTGCACTGATCTGTTGTCACTAAGGAGGAGGGATATAACTTAAGGCAGTTTGTGCCTCCCTCTGCAGTTCAGGTTCCTTCTGAACTAAGTTTTTATGAAGTGATAGGTAATAATTTGTGTTTGAGTCTCTATTTGATTGTAGATAATTGATCCTAAAAGGTGAACACAGTGATCTTGTTAGAAGGAAGTCTGTGGAATTGTAAGGCAAACTCAGGATCATTTCCTTCTCTTCTGTCACTGGGGAGTTGCATTTCCTTGCCAAGGAGTTAAACCAGAGGCTTACACTTCTTTCAGTCCTGCACTGCAACTGCTTGGTGGCAAAATTCTGCACTTGCACTTTAAAGATGACACAATCTAAAGACCTATCACTGTACAATTCATAATAACACTGCAGAACCTCAGTGCTGTGCAGGAACCTCTGCAACCCACACAAGCTGGGGGTCACTAGAGGGAAATGGGTTTACCAGGAAGAGAAATCCCTGGCAGCTGCAGGGAAGTTCCTTTACCTTGGTTGCACTCACACTTGGACTGTTCTGTTCTGTTCACAGAAACACTTTTATGTGGTGGCTGCTGCTAACAGGCTGAAGAGATTTCAGAGTATGTCTGTCAAGCTTGCATGAGCTTGGGTGAACCTCCTCCACTCCTGGAGATGGACGTGAACGTGGAAGGGGACTCAGTGTCTCCAAACATTTCTATCCCTGTTTTATAACATAAGGTTTTGGGACTGTCTTCCTCAATTATTTTGTGTGTTAGTGCTGTGGTTCCAGAAGAACCTTAAGGAAGAAACACAAGATTTCTAAAAGCAGAAGCTTTTTTTTGTTTGTTTTTACAAGTTTTTAGTTGTTCTATACAGTGGTGGAAAAACATGGCTGTTACTGGGGCTGACTTCTTACTGAAGGCTTTGATTCTGCAGAGTATTATTGGTGTGTTTATAGCAGAAAACCCCTGGCAGTTTTCTGGTCTCTCACACCAAGCATGGGATCTCTAGACTTTTTTTCCTGACTGATGTTTGTGAGTTACCAGCTTTAGAGAACTGCCACACAGTGGCACAAGGTGTCCCTCAGGTGTTTGTTACTTAAACAAAAGATACAGACATTGTTTTCTTCTGTATTTCTTTCCAAAAGGTAATTTCCCCACAACATGAAGATGCTTCAGTGCAACTCCAGCTTGGATGGTTTTGGTTTGTTGTTTTGGTTTTTTATTATCCTATTCTCCTTTAAAAAATAGTCACTGCATAGTTAGGAACTGTGAGGAACCCTGGTTTGAGGTAACTTAAGTCACTCCATTGCTGCAGTTTCTTAGGGCAAGTTGAATTGAGCTGAACTGATTGAACTTCTGGAAGGAGATGTGTGAAACTGCCATGCATACAAATCACCTAATGACTGTTGGGTCTATGCAAAAAGATCTCATGTTGTAGAGAAAAGAGGAGAGTTCAGAGATTTTATGTTTTTAAAACTTGTAAGTGCGTTTCATTGTCCATGACTGCAGCACTTAAGTTGCTATTTTGCATTCTAGTTTGAGGATTTGTTTCTCCTCTCTGGAAATTTTAATGCGGTATGAGAAGCTGGTATGGTGTGACATGCAAAGCAGGTTTCATTTGTGATAGGTTCAGTGACAGGGAAACTGTTGCCAGACTCTGCCTTTAGTCCAGTTAGGAGGTTGAAGCCCTTTTTTCCCCCCTCACTTAGCTCTTGAACATTAAACCTTTTCTTCACAATATTAACTTATTTTGGATTTTAAACTCTTATGCATAGAGTGGGAGCCACTTACAATCTCTCAGATAAAAGTACAATATTATTTATTAAACCTGTGGTTTCCTGTTCTGGATTCTGCAAAACTCAGTGTGAACTAGATGGGCTCCTAGAAAAAATGGAAACTAGTATTACTGAAAGTAGCTTTTCAGCAAAGGCACCTGTAAAGTTCCTCTGAACTTTATGGACTTTGAGAGCCCTTGAATTTGCAGAAGTGTTGGTTGCTAATGATGAGGTTTGTAAGATAGCTAGACCAGAGTAAGGCAATCTTTTCCACTCAAGTGCTTCTCACTTTGCAAAGTCCTGACTTTTTTTGCAGCATTTCCAGAATTGGGACAGAGAAGAATCTTGATAATTTATCACCTTCTATGAAGGCCCACTTTTGTTCATGTTTTCCTTCCACAGTGTTTCTGCATGCTGAATGTCATTGTATTCATTGGTCTGTATATTTCTGAATTAATACTAATAAATTTCATCAAAGTGGAACAAGAATATTCGTCAACATTGGTTTAAGCCCCGCTGCCAAACAAACCTGAAAGTATTTCTGGGTGGGTCCAGAAATACAGGCCAGGCAGAAAACATACAAGAGAATGGAACAAAGACCTCTTCTCTAAGCTTATGACTGCGAGACACAAAAAATCTGTTGCCCAGTCAACATCCTTTCCCTCTGGGTATTTGCCTTCTTAAGGCACAGGCATCTCCTCTATGTTTCTTATTTTGCATTCCAAGTACCTGTGCCAAGAAGATGTCATAATACAAAGCTTTTCTTTCCAGTACTTGGAATATTTGGGACCCCTTACAAAAGCACAAGAGATTTCATTCCTATACACAAGAAAATAAGTCAAATTCATTGACTAAACAATATTTATTTAAAAAACCCAAAAAAACCTAAAAAATAAGGCTTTATTTTTCTGCTGGCTTTGCAGTTTAACAAGGCACTGTTAGTCCCTTTCCTCTTATTTCACTGACTGCTTCCAGCCAGGGGCCCAAGGGCCTGTAACTTTTAACTTATTTACACTTGAAGCAGCATTAGAATGTTACCCTCTTCTTGTAGCAAGAGAATTAAGCTATTCTACCCCTAATGCCACAGCCTGTGAGCAGTCACACACACTTCTGTAAAATCCCACCACTCCATGGTGTCATTTATTAAAAATAACATTCTTAAATACTTAAAACCTAAATAAAATCAGCTGTCTCCCAGGCAGCCATCATTCATGTGCTACTGGGTCTCTTGTTAGAGCAGAGGGAGAGTTAAAATCAAGAGCAAGCAGCAGTTACATTACTGGGTGGCATTACAGAGTCAGTACTCCTTGTTTCTTTTGCCTTAGCAGCATTTTCCAGGATTTTCTTTTTCCATTCCTCATAGTCCTGATTAGTTTCTGTCTTTGACTGTTTACATGGCAGTTCCTCATCCTCTTCAGAGCCTGTGAGGAAACAAGAAAGCCCATGAGAGGCCATCATGGGCAGCATGCTGCTGGGGATAGCAGGCAGTGAGCAGATGGACAGACAGCAGGAAGGATAGCGCAGCTGCCCTTCGTTCTACTGGTACTATCCAGGATAAACCCCTGTGTCCTGCTGCCAGGCTCTCTGTGCTCCCACAAAGCTCTGCAGGACTGAGAGCATCATGGCCCATCACACAACTCCAACATGAGCAGCAGGAAAGCTCAGAACCACTCCAGTGAGGTGATTGTGTCTCACAGCTAAACACAACTCACCATCTTCCTGCTCACACTGCTCCAGGGTGCTCTGCAAGCTCTCAGGGGTCTCCGCAGCCAGTGGAACAGCCTCTAAAAAAACAAGTAAGTTGCTTTGCTTTTGAATGGTATTTGGAGCTCCAAGGGTGGCTTAAATGTGAATCTTTGACAGCAGTGCCACCTTCCACAAGTACTGTTGTCCAGTCAGAGCAGTTCCTTGGTCCAGACTGTTGCTTGAGCTCTACAAGAGGTGCCAGCACTTCAAACTGGCTGCTTTAATTAGCAGGCTGCTGCATTGGTAACCACACTGACCCACCATGTTCATTGCCCCAAACCACACTGCTACTCTTCTAGGTCACTCAGGCAGGATTATCAATTCTTTCTTTCCTTTGTATTCCATTCCCACTATTTTCATAGATACCCACAACAGGCAGGGAGCTGTGCAGGTATACAGATGCACACTTCTTCCCTGAATTCTTCTGGAAATTCCCAGCTGTCTTTAGTTGTTTTAGGGCTGGGTAATGTTTGGGGTTTTATGGGGCACATGCCTAGGAGAAAGTAGCAGCTTTTGGGGTAGATTCAGGCAGCATGTTGCAGGAAACATCAGGGTATGAAGACACAGGGAGAGAGAATAACTTTCAGTGGGAAAGTAAAAAATGAAAGCCTGGGAAAAGAAAAAGGAGAAAGAGGAAGCAGCAGAAATACAAGGACATTAGGGCACATATTGTATTTCTCCCCCACAAAAGGGAGCAGAGAGAGCTGCAGGCTCAACAATGGGCAAGAAATATTCCTGACATCTGCCCAGTCTATGAGGAGGGGTGGTGCCAGGGAATGGCTGAGTTGGTAGCAGAGCAGCAAGGCTTATGCTTGTTAATCTTGCAGTGGGGGAAAGGAGTGAGTCAGCCTGAGAAGATGTTTGTGATAATTTGTGTGCCAGGTTGCCATGTTAACAGGATGCAGAAACCAGGCAAGAGGGAAGAATCCAAGATAGGTCAGGTAGTATGGGAGAAGCAAGGAATAAATTGCAGCAGCAGAGACTGTAAAGAGCAGTGAGCATTTGAGAAGAGAGGAAAATATTATTTTTGTCCTTGCCACTTTTTCTCTGGTTTTGTTCTTGCTAAGCTATTGCAACTTCTCCAGAAGCAAGGACTGGGAGTGGAACTGGGCTGCAGGAAACATGTTGGAATGGAATGGAAGGGCAGATTTGGCTGGAAGGGGACAGCTGAAAGTGATCAGACTGAAATCACCAGTGTAACAGGATGGGGCACTGTGAGGCCAAAGCCAAAACTTACTGCTGAGTTGCTGGCTTATCTTCTCCATCTGATTGCACAGCCGGTCAAATATTGCTTTTTTCACTCCAGATGTAGCCACCATTTTAGTTTTGTCCACTTTTAGCTTCAAACACCTACAAGAGAAAGTTATCTCTGTACAAAGCAACACTCCATCAACTGTCACTTAGGTGAGGTGGTAATTACTGTACAAACTGCCTGTGAGAATGAGGAAGGCAGGCCTGACTTTTTGTCAGCTATCCTTGTGTTATTCAGAAACAAATCTGGTTAAAAACCAGACCCTGCACTACTCAGTCAATACAGCTCAAATGAAACTCAGAGTGAGTTCAGTTTACATAAGGACTTGTTTTAGGAAAAGGTAACTTTTCAGATTTTCAGGGAAACCAGGACAAAATGCCACTATAACAAATAGCTGAATGTGTCAAGAGAGCCCTTGTCAGGAGCTGTGCAACTACACAGCACCTATACTCTGAATAAGACTGTCACAAAGTGTAATAATGCTGAGGGAGGAAGATCTTTGCATACAAGCAAATTCTTTTTGGGTGCTGGCTGAGTCACACACCTCTCTTAGCTGACATGGGCCTACAGCTATCAGAGCCATCTCCCAAATGCTACAGCACCCTCGGGATGGGATGGTGTAGCTCTTGGGGATTTTCGTTCTTCAGAATAGCTGCTTCTTGGTGCTCAGAAGCCCTTCTTGCAACTTGAGCAGCATTTCACCAGAAGCCATATAAGTTTTTGCTTTGTGCAGTGCACAGTGAAGACTTCACTATGAGGAAAGGCCTGGTTTGCCCCAGCTTTGCAGGAGCAGGGCAGCAGAATATGCTAAGCAAGACCCTGAATGAATGAGCTGCTGCACTGGCTGTTGTCTCAGCAGGTATTTCATTTCACCAGAAGGTCTCTGGGCTGCACTCACCTGCATGCAGTGCACAGAGCAGCTGTTACAAACAGGGGTTTGGAGAAATCCAGGTCCGCTCGCTGTGCTTCCGAGAGGCTGCACTCGTACCTGGGGAACAGCAAGAGACCCTTGGACCGGGCATTTGCCTCACATGAAGCTCTCAAATGCATCTGTCACTCTGACCTTGGACAGGTCTGCTGGGCCACCTGGGCCTCTGCAACTCACTCAAGCAGAAACAGCTGCTACTGCCTGAGAGGAGCAAAACAGGTGAGGAAAGGAAGGGGGCTGGGATGGCCTCCTCTTCTGGAATTAGAGGTGTTTCAAACCGGGGATCTGGAGCAAGGCATGTCACTAAAATCTACTTATTGTGCTCCTGATCCACACAGCACTTTTAGCTCTCCCTAACATCTTAAAATTTACAGTGAGATGCTTTCCATAAATCCATCCTACAATAGAAGCAGCATTACAGTTTCTTTGTTCCCTGGAATGTTACAGAGAGGAAGGCTTATAAATGGAATATGACAGAGTGATGTGCAGCACTGAAAAATGTCATTTTTTATTGTCCATGTGCCCCAGGCTATTTTTTTCCAGTTTGTATTAAGTGCCACCAAGAAGGCACAGCCTTTGTGCCCTAACCTAACAGCATTAAACATGTGCTATCAGGGGGACAGCCCTGAGCTCTTCAGGGACTGCTCTGCTCAAAGCAGATCATACAGAATGGGAAATTTTAGTTAACTCTGCTGAATCTCCACTGAAGTGTTCTAGCTATTGGTTTCACAGGTAGAGTGATGTGTATTTTAAGAGATCTCTATCCCCAAAAGGGAGGATTTATTTCTACTGAGCATTACTTCTGAACTGTGCTATGATCAGCAGTTAAATGGATGACAGTGTGATGCTATGGGCAAATACAGGGATTTAGAATCCTTTATTTTTTACACTATTCCCAGCTGAAAAATTCCTAGTTGGACAATCAGTTGCTGAGATTCACAGACTAATCTTTCTAATAGGTATTCTAAAAAGTGGCCCAGCTCATGGCTGGATTTTCAGTGCTAAGAACTCACCTGAGTGCTCCAATCGGTAGGAGATATCTGGCCCTTCCAACCATCAAGCTCTTTACACAGCTGAAGAGCTAAGAACCCTACTTGTGGTTCCCAGTGTGCCCACCAGAGCTTCCTCACCTCTGCAGGATCTCTGAAGCCGTGTTCACTGCCTCTGAGCAGCAGAACTGCACAGCCAAGTCTCGCATCCCCAGCCTTTGGTTCACCCCTAGCAAACACTCCAAAGACTTCATGGAGCTCTGGTAGGTGGTCTTGTTCAAACCAGAGAGTTTGACACAATAGCTCTGTCAAGAAGACAAAGACAAGCCCCAAGAATTAGCAAGAGTCCTTTCTGACATCTTAATCAGGCAACCAATATAACCTTTAAGTTCAGTTACTACATTAAACAAATTTGTGCAATGAATAATGTATGTTTTGACTGCACACAGAAAGATTAACCACCTAGGAATGCCACATCTTTTAATGCAGTGATATTTTTAGGCTGTTTCACTGCGAATAAGTTTTGACATTTCTATATATGAGATGGCCCCTTCATCACAAGGTAATTAGTGACCAAAATTACCAAAGCCTGGGTTGAAGACATGAGCAACACCTTCACGGAGTCAGGTCCAATTAAATTCTCCTCTGCTGTAAATGGACAATCAGAATAGGTTACCAGGCGTTATTTTGACAGCTCCGTCCTGTTCACCTGGCAGATTTACAGGTGGAGGTTTACAGGTACCCCTGCAGTGAGAGATTTCTTAGAGCAGCTGCTTTCTCCCCACAGTAAAAGAGACATCTTAAATTTAACATCTTTGTTGGTAATCTATTTGTTACTACAAGAGTTCAAATCAAACATTGGTATAGTTCACACTATACCAAAGCAAGCTCACTTTGTGAAGGGACTATGATGGTGATCTCAATTTTCACTGTTTCAAACGGAACAGTGAAAGGTCTACCATAGCAAACTGCGGGCTTTAGGGGCAAGTTAGTTATTATTTCCCATTCCTGCTCCCAGCACACACTACAGAACAGCGGTTTTGTGGAGTCAGGCAGAATGCACCAGCCAGCCAAGTCACACGCTCTGCCTTACTTTGTCAACCGGTTGTTTCATGAAACTCGCCGCCAGGTCCAGGCACATCACAGCACTGCTCGTCGCCGTCATTTGAGCCATTAACCCCGTGCACTTCACCTGCGACAGCCGCAGATACTCCTCAGCTTTTCTGCAAAACACCCAGAACACAAAGCCCTCGTCAAAACCACAGCTACGAGGCACAACGTTCCACAGGATTCGACCCAAGGTTCGGCAGTCCGGCTGCAGCACGGCCTGAGGGCCCGGGGCGCTGAAGCGGCACGGCCGCCCTTCCCTGATGCTGAGCAGCAGCAGCTCTGCAGGGCAGGGCCGGCAATGCTTCACCGAGCCCGCGGCTCCGGGGCTTCCAGCGCATCCACGAGACTCAAGGCGGGCGCTGCTGCGGTGCCAGGCACGGCGCGGGGGAGCGGAGCGGGTCAAGTCGGGCCGGCCCGGCAGGACCCGCTGTCCCGGGCGGGACCAGCAGGGAGCCGGCTGCGGGCAGGGCAGGGCGAACGGCGGTACCTGAGCAGGGCAGGCTCGGCCAGGCCCAACCGGGCCGCCATGGCCCGCACGGCCCCGCGCTCCATCGCCCGCCGCGCCTGGCGCGCTCGCAGCCCATTGGCCGGCCGCGCCGCCAATCACCACCCGCTCCGCCAATGGGCGAGCAGCGCGGCCCTTCCTCTCAGCGGGCCAATGGACGGCGCGCGGCGGCGGGGCGGGGCAGTGCGCGCGGCGCAGTCACATGACGGGGCGGCGCTGGCGGGGGCGGCGGCGGCGCGACCATGGTGAGGGTGAGGGGCAGCGGCCGGGGGGCGCGGGGAGCCGGGAGCGCCTGCCGCGGGCGGGGCTGCGCTGTGCTGGGACCGAGGGGCCGGCGGCCGAGGGACGGGCCCGGGACAGCGCCCTGAGCCGCCGCGCTGGGCCGGCGGCGCGGCGGGCCCGGCCGGGTGCGGGGCTGCAGCGGGCGCGGAGGCCGCACGGTCCGGCCCGGGCGGGGCTGGGGTGTGGGTGCGGGCCGGGCCCGCCGTGCCCGCGGTAACGCGGCCCGGGCGCGGTCACCGACTCGCTGGGCTCGGCCCCTTTGCTCGTAGGGGCGCAGGGAACGGCGGTGTTTTTACCGCGGAATCGCGGCCGTACAGCGGTCAGTTCGGTCAGTTCCGCTCTCTTTGGCCGTGCTGCCCCTGTGTTAATCCCGGGTTTGTGTCATTGCCGGTTCTGTGCACGTGTGCTGTGCTTGTCCGCCTTGCAGCCTGCGCTCCTGAGCCTCCAAGACTGCTGTTGTAGGCTTACTGAGTTAAGTTCCTTTCTTTTCCGGCCGAAGAGGTGGTTGTGCATTGGTGGGCGCAGCTCCTTAGCGCTCTTTGCCGCAGATGTTGGTGTATGTTAGGCAGGGAGGCAGCCAGGTGAGGCTCAGCCTCTTCTCCCAGGCACTTAGCAGTGGGACATGTGCCGGGGGAGGTTCAAGCTGGACGTTTGGAGGGATTTATTCACGAAGTGGGTGATTAGACATTGGAATGGACTGTCCCCGGAGGTAGTGGAGTCGTAGTCCCTGGAGGTGTTTAAGGAAAGACTGGACGCTGGACATGGCACTCCGTGTCTTGGTCTGGCTGACAAGGTGGTGTTTGACCTTTGCAACCTCATTCATTCTGTGAAACCTGAAATTTCCCCATGGAAATAATGTATACTGAGAAATACTTTGCAGTCATCAATGAAAATAAGGGGACAGTCAATTTCCTAGTAAAACTCAAGTGTCTTTAATGTGCCTTTAGTGGAATGTAATATTCCATAGAACTTTAGGCAGCACTTGCTGTAACCACCACAATGTGTAATTAGCCTAAGTGTGGCATGTGAACAGTACTAACAGTACAGATAGTGGGGCAGAAAATAATGAATGCTTCATAAACAGGGGATTGCTCAGTTCTTAGGCTTTTGGAACAGCCTTTTTAAAAAAAGTTATATGTATGTTGATCTCTAGGCAAAACTTGTACTGTTACTTGAAAGAGGAATGTTAAATCCTGAATTGGGTGAATGAGAAATGCAAAATTACATAGCCACCAGTGTCTGTCCCCTACACAAATATTTTGTGCTGGTCAATTATTCAGCAGTGCAACTACTTTCCTTTGCCTGTCATTTCCATGGGAACTGGCCAGACACTTGTCTGGTCTCATGGCTTCTTTCTAAGAATAGCTGTTGTCAGGTGATACAGAAAAAATAAAGTTACAGATGTTGAACATGGGATAATCACAGGTGTTAAACATGGGATAATTCCCTCTACCAAATTAGGCTCTCCTGTGATTTCCTGTGGCTGAGCTTGGTTTAAACCTTGAGGCTGAATGCTTAAGTACCTTTAACATGACTTGTTTTAAGAGGGCTCTGGCTGCTTTTGATCATACCCTGAATGAAAAGTCCATCTCTTTAATACTTAATAGTGTCTTGCGGCTTCCTGTAGCAGTAAGTACCAGTTTCAACACGTGAAAAATGCTTTCATCTCTCTGATTTATCTCTGAGCGCCTATACTGTGAGATGTGATAGAAGTTCTGGAGCCTGCAGTGTTGCAGAGAAATGCTTCCTGTACGGTATAAAATGCTTATGCTTTGGTTTTTGGTTTTTTTGGTAATATGTTAGCCAGCAGTGCTGTGTGTGCTGCAGGCTGGCAGTGTCCTGGTCTGCTGCTGTAGCTCAGCCCTCCCTCTCTTGGGCAGCCCCATCTGAAGGGTCTCAGCAGTGGTGTGGTGGCAGGTAACAATAACAGTGGGAGGAGGCAGGAGAGCCTCCCTGGGTCAGTGTCATTGGGTGAGCAAACAGAAGGAACTGCCATGTGGAACAGGCTGTGGGCACATCAGTTACCTAAAGAAAAGGACTTCTAGAGATTAGGTGAAAATGCACTTTGGAGTGGAATGGAAGCACAACCTTTTACTCATTATTATTTATACTCTGCATGCAGCTTGAGGCACCTGTGTGTCAGAACATGAGCTTTTAGGCTTGACAAGCTCCATGGAACTCTGCTGTCTTTCAGTTCTGTGTCATTCTTGAGTACTCCAAGGTACCAGTTTTTTAAGTGAAATAAGTCAGCACATTGGTTATTATTTTGGGCCCTCTCTGGAGTGCAGTTCAGTGTCAAACATGGAACTACAAATGAATCTCATGGAACTGAGTGTTAGAAAATGAGTAAGTCTTACACAATAGGTGCAATGTTTGCTTTGTACGTTCAGGAGGAACTGTTGTGAGGAGAGTCATCATCTAGAATAGTGTTTATGGCTGCAGTAATACACTTCCCTAATAGTTATCTGCAGGATAACTTGTATTGACTATTCTGCTCAGCTGGTTTCAAGCTGTTTTGGATTTAAAAAAATTGTTCTCCAAGGCAACTTACAGTTTAGTTTAGTAGCCTTTATTAAAAAAAAAACAAACAAAAAAAAAACAAACAAAAACCAAAGAAACAAAACCTAAAAGGAATGAAAAATACACAAAAAAAAAGCCTATACCAAAAGCTAGCTTTCCTTAGCCCCCTTCCAAATTCATCTGCTGTGAGTTTTGACTTCCATAACTTGCATGTGGTAACTTAGGCTGGCGCTGTGCTCACAGCTAGCAGGAGGCTTCTGTCTCTTGTGCTGCTGGTGCACCTGGGGAGGCAGTTCTGTCCCCTCCCCACTGCTCACCTGCTTCCTCATTGCTTCAGAGCCAGAAATGAGCAAAGCAAAACCCTTCACATCAGCTGTCCATTTTTTCTCCAACACTGGCAGTGTATCTTTTTTTTAATAAAGTGTGGGTATAGCTCAGACATTTCTAAATAGCTGCATCATTAAAGCTGTAAGTTGCTCCTCTTGTGCTCAGGCAGGGGTTTGTACCTTACTGTACGTGTAGTTGACAAGGCAGGATGTTCTGCACTGCTGCTTTTGCCCAGGGTCACAGTGTCTTCCACTTCAAAAGATGATGTTCAACATTGTTTTTGTAGATGGATCTAGGACTCCACATTGTTTTTTGATAAAATGACACTTGAAAATACCATCTTATGTTGCTAGGTTGGTAATTTAAGTGTAAGATACAGAACATAAACAGCTTTATTCAGCATGGGCTCTGACAGAGCTGTGTTCTGATTCATTGTGTGCCCTGCTGGATCTCACTGGTAGGCTTTTGCTGCATGTTCTCTTTCCTTCATTTGCCTTTTGTCACCATATCCTCAAACTTCAGGCGTGTGTTAGTAGCATGTGTGTGTCTTGATGTGATCTTGTGTAGCACTTGATAATAACCAGGTTATGTTTGGGAACCCCTGCAGTTCTAAAGCTGAAAGTAGCTTTCCTTCTGGGGTTGGAAGAAAAGGGTAAGCTGATACATATTCAGACTTGGAAAAGTAAAAGTTGGAACTTGTTCACTAGTGCTGTTGTTAAGATGTTTTCTATTCCTACAGAAATAAAGCTGCTACAAGCAACCCCTCAAGTGACACCACTGCTCCTGTGGTATCTTTTTGACAGCAGTGTAGGTGTTTGTGCTACCCCTGCCACTGGAAAATGCTGCAGTTGTCTTTTCTTAACATGGAGTACAGTGCCCTTGTTGTAATTTAGTGGATCACCTTCTCAGTCTTCAAATCAACACACATACAAATTGAGTTCTCTTCTTTCTTAATTCTCCATATATTGGAGAGATACAGAAGAAATAAATTAATATCTTGTGTTAATATGAAAGTGCTTCTGTTGATGAATTCAGTACTTAGTCCCAGTGTTGAATACAGTGTGGGTCCTGGCTGTTCACATTCAGAGCAGAACTGGAAGTATTCTGTCTTCTGTTGATGCAGACAGAGTTTGATGTAAAGCTGACACTATAATTGAATGAAACTCCAATTTTTCCCCAACTGCTGCTAAACTACAGTGGCTAAAGTTCTCTAAGAAGATACAAATGTATCTGCTGGGCTCATAGCTGGTATCATGAAAAGGATAGTTCTGAATTTGCAGCCATGATTCTATAACCAAGGTGTTTGCACACCAAAAGTAAGGAAACCAATGCCCATGGACTCAGCCAAATACTTGCTGGGGCTGTAGTAAATATGTGTATGTTTCAGTAATGCTTTGGCTTGGTGTTGCTGTTAAAAAGCCTTCTTTTCACAGCCCTACTTGCAGTGTTTTATGTGGCTTTAGGCTGAACCAGGTAAATGGTAATCCATTAATCAGCTGGGCTTGCCTTACAGCTTTTTAGATGGTTTACAGCCTAACTGCTCTCCCAGCACTGTCTGGCCCCATGAACAGCTGGGGGTGGAAGAGCAGGGCTGGTGGCCGTGTGAACTTAATGCCCATCAGGACAAGGGGGCTTGGGAAGCTGTGGTCAGTGTTAGCATTGCTGCATTGTTCCTGTGCTGTGCTTTAATAGAGATTTGATGTGCTCAGAGCATATGGCATTCAGCTCAGTAGTGATTTACTTTCTTTAAAGCACTGGTATGGATTCAGGGGACTGTAGAGAGTAACCAGTGTTCTGGCAGAGACATAATTCAGCAAGTCTGTAATGTGATGTTCTGATATTGATTACTGCACACTAGTCCCTGCACTGTCATTTCGTGTTCCTTAAAAGTCTGATCTGCCATTGAATAATTAAAGCTTAGCAATTACAGCAAACTTCTGCTGGCAGAACATACTTGTTTCACAGTTTGAGGTTGTCTAAGGGTTTGTAGCTATTGAATTGCATGGGAAAGAGGATCATCTAACCATGGCTGCTACTTTTTCTTTATGCTTAAATCACTTTTGGAAGACCTGCACATTGATTAATTATATATAGAGAGAGCTTTGTGAGAGGTGGAGTCACTCTAATTAGCAGAGATGGCATTTTTGTTGACTAAATACATGTCTTAATTAGTTATTGTGCATAGTTGGAGTATTACTGAGGCACACTGACTCACAGAAGTGTTGGTTGGAAGGAACCTTTTTCTCATATAACCTCCTTGAAGCAGGTGTGTCACCAGTGTTGGATCAGATCAGCCTTGGTTTTGTCCAGCTGGGTGATTGAGGAGTTTCAAGAGCAGAGTTCCATTAGGGCATGATCAAGGCAGGATCAGCATTGCAGAGCACTCTCTGTTTTCTGTGTGGGGAAAAGGATGGTGGGGAGATTTCAACTGCTGAAAAAGAACCCAATCAAATGGGTTAAATTATATTGGGAATTACAGGGGTGTGAAATGCTCTATCACCATTAAATTGGTGTTAAACTAGAACTTCCCTACTTTAATTTAGGCCTCAGTTTTAATCTCAGTCCTCAACAGATACTTCTGGGGACTCCTCACATGGGACATGTGGGAGTTGGTACTGAAGACAGAGTTTTTAAAAACATTAGGGTGATGTAATTCATGGCCTTCCAGCTTGTTTCTGAAATGCAGTTAAAAGGAGCAGACCAGGGACCTTCTGAGAACAGTGGATGAAGGGAACAAGTATAAATAGCTGAGAGTTTATTGAAGGTGAAGGCTCAGAGAACCTGCTGTGCAAATGACTGTGCTTGCTCTTTGTCATGACTAGAGAAGCTGTTGCTGAAATACAGCATCAGTGCTTTTGTCTCCAGCAGTATTTCAGAGAGGCCATCTGAAAACAAGCTGTAAGGTCGAATGGAGATGCTGTAATGGGGTGTTGAAGGCTGATCCTGAACCAGAGGTGGATGGCAGTGTTTCCTTGTGAAGCCTTAGGAGGAAGGCTGGGTGCAGTGGGGTTCTGATCTAAGTTTGGACATCTTAGCAAATAACTTAAAGATAAGAAGCTTGTAGAAACTGATCTCATTGTTCTGGTAGAGGGGAGGGTAGCAGTAGGAGAAGCCTGTTATAGCTGGATTGAGGGGAAATATAAGGATATAAGCAGTGGATTTATTTAATATTTTAAGAAAATGCAGTATGAGCCTTGGAAAGTCAAAAGATAGTGGAAATTTCAGTTGAAGGCATAGAATGTGCCTCTCTGAGGGGAAACAAGAGTGTCACTCTGACAGTGTGACAGGGACAAGGACACATGAAGAGTTGTTGTTTCTCTTCAGCTTTCTGATCCAATGTGCAAGTAGCTTCTACCTTCTGGAATGCACTAACTGTACTTTATCCTTTGCTTATCAGGATCTTGTCCCGAATGGAATGGTAGCTCAGGTAGCAGTTGAGAACCGGTGAATTGTGAGCACAGACAGCATCTGTGCAGTTGCAGTGTGTGCTCTGGGCACTGCTCTGAAGCTCTGTGGACACAAGTAACAGCAGTGCTTCCTCTCAGCACAGTCGTGTCTCTGCATTCTCTTGGAGCTTTTCTTCCCAGATACTTGCACTGGGTTCTTGGCCTTTAAATGTTGGAAAGGAAAAGCTGGCCCTGCTCTGCCCCTGTGGCTTTGCTGTCCAGAAGCAGTGGTGCTTGAGGATACCTGTAACTCCCCTCAGGTTTTTGCCAGGCACTTGAATTTCTCCATTACATGTCACACAACTATTTCTGACAAGCCTTGAGTGTCACACTGCAGTGTTACTGGCAGTGCATTCTAAAGTGTAGGAATTCAGTTTTAGTCGAGTCATAAGCAGCTTCACTGAGTTCTGTTTTGTTTGGTTTCTGTTTTCCTCCAG
This sequence comes from Molothrus aeneus, assembly GCF_037042795.1. Classification (NCBI taxonomy): domain Eukaryota; kingdom Metazoa; phylum Chordata; class Aves; order Passeriformes; family Icteridae; genus Molothrus; species Molothrus aeneus. Next base: position 7,621,681 of record NC_089656.1, on the reverse strand, counting down.
CCAACAACACAGCAATCTCCTCAGGATGAACAGGAAAAGCTCCTGGACGAAGCCATTCAGGCTGTGAAGGTGCAGTCGTTCCAGATGAAGAGATGCTTGGTAAGAATGTGACTTTCAAAGGCAATGAAGCTTCTTGTCTGCTAGGAATAAAACAGTAAATCAATACCAATCTCTAGTGCTGTGAGGAAAATTAACCCTTTATGTATCTTTGGCCAGAGGTTTTGCCAATAAGTGAGGCAACTGCTCATTGAGAGTGAGCCTTGGGTATTCTTTAAATGTGTCTTCCTGATTTTGCTCCAGTATTTGACAAGATAAGTTAAAGATGTACCTTTATAATTTACATGCTTGCATTTAAATAAACCTAAGATGAACTTTATTATGAGATTTTTGTTTTTGTCCACCATTCTGTTGGTTTTTTCATGTAGCCTTTTCTTGGTGTGACTGTCAGACTGAGAGGCTGCTGATGAATTACCTGCTGCATGGGATCAATTTTGTACTGATTAACTGTAGACATACATGTGAATTCTTCTGTGACTGGAAAACACCACGGGCTGGTGTTGTGCTGAGATTTTTGACTGGGAATTGTAGGCAATTCAGGCAGATTATGTAATCACACGGAGCTTTCTCGGGTTTGAGAAGCCTCAGCTTGTATTTGGGGAAACTGCTTAAAGTTGCAATGAAAACTTAAATATTCCCATATGTTTTCCTGTGGTTAGCCAAGCTAACTTTGTTTGCAGCCAAATGACAGTAGCAAGAAGTGTAACACCTCTTCCAGTTTTGTGCTCAGTGGAATGCTTTGGAAATCTTCAAGTAGCTGCAGCTGTGCTTTTCACTGCTATCTGTGATTAAGTGGCAGTATAAATACACTAAGTGGATCACACTAGCAATTCTTTTTGTTCTCCCTCAAAACTTACTGCTGCTGCTTATGATGGGTTGCTCAAGTCTGTAAAAGTGGTAGATTAGAGGTTTGTGTTGTATCCTTTGATGCCAGGTGATTAAATGCACCAGAATTGCAAGTTAGATGCAGACTAGTAAGGGGTGGCTTTCAGTGAGGTGTTTTTTGTGGGTGAGAAGGAGAAGGTGATGATGGCAGTGTGTTTTGTCTGTCTCCTAGAGCTTTCTAGGAGATCTGTGAGATCTGAGCAGACCAGATTTGGAGGAGGGGAACACATTCTATTTTGCTTGCTCAGTAGAATCTGAGTGTTGGGAGGAGATTGCTGCATAAGCAGAATGATTTTAGATTTTTCTACCGTTAGCATTGTGATTTTTTTTTTACTGTAGCTCTGTCTTCAGATGCATCTTCTTATCACCTCAGGTAAAATGTTCACATAGCTAGCATGGGTGGTGTAGTATAAGCTGGATATTAAATCGCTTGAGATTTTTTTTCATAGATAAAAAATCCTGCAGTTGCCTTGTGTCATTTCTAACAGCCTTTACTCTTTCCTCCTCTGAAGGACAAGAACAAGCTCATGGATGCTCTGAAACATGCTTCCAACATGCTTGGGGAGCTGAGGACTTCTATGTTGTCTCCAAAGAGCTATTATGAGCTCTGTATCCTTTCAGGAGGAAACTAATAGTTGAAATGTATTTGCAATGGGATATTCATCTGCTTTTTTGGTACAATGGTATCTTCTGTCAGGGACTTATTAGCACTTCTCAGAATTCAATTCTGTGTATGTATTGTAGGAGAACATGCACTTTGCTCACTGTTTAAGTTCAGTTTTTCTCTGGTATAAGACAAGTCTTTATTGTCTTTCATATCTTCCTCTGGGAATTTTCAGGAGTCAAGTTCTAAAAACAATATCAGCTCTGTAAAACAATTCTTTTATTCCCAGTTTTATTCCCTTTCCTAATATGCTAAAAATTGCTCAAAGGTTTGAGGTTAATTTTGCACATTTATCCCAATGATTATTGTTCAGAAGTACTGCCTGCATGGGCATATTTGTATTTGGTACAGCATTTTTCTTCCTGGGTGTGAATGAGCAAATTACTATGAAAAGATGTTGTAGACATTGTAACTTAGAATCCTTAACTATGAGGAAAAGACATGGCAATTTCAGATGAACTACACTACTTGGAAGTCTACCTGACAGATGAATTTGCCAAAGGCAGGAAAGTGGCAGACCTTTATGAGCTAGTACAATATGCTGGAAATATCATTCCAAGACTGTAAGTGTGTATATTTTCATGTGTGGCTTTGTTTGCTTTTTCTTTTTTCAACTGGTGAATAGTTGTCCAGCTCTGGGTTCAGACAGTGATTGCCTTCTCAATCAGTTTACAATGGTCAATAGTATTTCTGCCTATCTGGAGTCAATTACTGTGACACTTCTGAGATTAGGCCAAGAGTGCGGGTGCAGAAGGTCAGTTCTTCCTGGCAGTGTGTTAATTTTGCACATGATCAAGATGAGAGCACTTCAATCTTGGAATGAAGTTGGCTTTTGGGTAAAGAGCTGGTCAGTGGAAGATAACCAAGTACCATGCTCTGATCAGGGAGATTGACTATGCATTTATTAACTGTTTCTGTTACCTGAGGGTCTGGATCTTACCTTCTGCCACACAATAGTTGCTTCATAACCTTCTGCCTTTTTAGAGAATAAGAAGTGTGAGAAGGAAGCTGAAAGTTTGTGACTTCACTCTTAGAGTCTTTGTGTTTCTGAATTTTTTTTTTGGCAAAGTGATAACTTGCCAGAAATGATACTTGAAGGCCTGTGAGGCTTTAAATATGTGACTGTTGGGGTGCAGTGCATCTTTGACATAGTCACTTCTGGGATTTAGGTTTTGCTTGGTACTCAAGTTTTTCATTCCTGACCTTATGTTCATGCCAGGGAGAGGCTCTGTACACACCAGGCTGCATCTTCAGTGCTATTCAATGCTATTTCTGGGCTTTGGCTGATGGCTACCACAGTGTCTTCACCTCTGTATGTAACCATCAGAGTTGTCTTCCTGCCTGCTTGTAGCCTCTGGTTCTCCCTGATGAAATTTGTGATGCTTACTATATGTGTCAGAGCTGTTTTCCAGCTTAGTGGGATGCTGGAAGTATAAATGAGCTGGTCTGAGAGCATTCAGAACTTTGTGAGCATTTACACATTCAGTGTGTCAAGCATTGTAGTGAGGTCTAGTGGCTGTTCAGACTTGCTGTGCTCTGTAGCAGAGGAGGATAGGAGTTGAAAGCTGACTAAATATCCAAAATTATGGGACACAGGTGATAATTTTATTCCTTTTTTTTGTGCTTTGGTAATCCTGCCATCATGGACAAAAGGAACTATTGCCTTTAAGTGTCATGTTGTTTCTTTATGGTTTATTGTGTGACTCTGTGCCTTTTGCAGGTATCTGCTGATAACAGTAGGTGTTGTCTATGTCAAGTCATTTCCACAGTCCAGGAAGGATATTTTGAAAGACCTGGTGGAGATGTGCCGTGGAGTGCAGCATCCTCTTAGAGGCCTCTTCCTCAGAAACTATCTCCTGCAGTGTACCAGGAATATCTTACCAGATGAAGGCGAGCAAGCAGAGTAAGAAGGATGGGCTATAACTTAATAAAATTACTGTTAATAGAGCTTATTTAAATTTTCTGTGTTACTTACTTCAGATTTGAGAGAAGTAGATGTGCTAGAATTCCATAGACTTGACAGGTGTTTGATCCATTAAGAATTCCCTTCTAGCATTAAAGTTCCTCACAAGTGAGAACATGAGCCTTTCTTATGAACCCAGGAATCCCACCCTCTAACCTTATTAAAACTTGTATGTTCACCAGTGGCTGGAAGGATGAATACCTCTGACAAGCTTTTCTGTTCTTAACCTCTTATCAACTGCAGTGAAGAAACCACTGGAGACATCAGTGACTCAATGGATTTTGTGCTGCTGAACTTTGCTGAGATGAACAAGCTGTGGGTGCGAATGCAGCACCAGGGCCACAGTCGGGACAGAGAGAAGAGGGAGCGGGAGAGGCAGGAGCTGAGGATCCTGGTGGGAACAAACCTGGTCCGCCTCAGTCAGCTGGAGGGGGTCAATGTGGAGAGATACAAGCAGGTGGGATGGCTCTCCATTCTTTCTGACTTCTGCCAGCTTTTTCCAAACTAAACGAGTTTGGACTTTCATATGAGCAGCTGGAAGTGTTAAAGCTTTGCTAAAAGTTCAGTAATCCCAGTGCTTCTCAAACTCTTGACCAGAGGAAAAGTTGTGAATACTGGTGCAATACAGCATGCTCTCAGGCCAAGGACATGATTCACACGTACTCCTGTAAGTCTGTGACAGTGAGAAGAAATTCTAACCTTTCCTTCCTGATTCCCATTTTCCTTGCAGAATAATGGGTTGGTCTAAAGGATGTGTACACATCTGGTGTTCTGGGATAGATTTCACAAGCTGTGAGCTGTGCTTCCCAAAGCATTCAAGAGAACTGTTACTGTGTGAAATGCCTGTGAAGGAAATATATTATTTAAAAGTCTGTCCCTTGTAAGTTCTGCCATGGTGCTGCTGAGACCCTGGGTATGTGCCTGCAAAGCCAGTGGCACTGACTTATGAAATCAAAGCTTGCATAATGTATGAAAGGGACAGACTTCTGAGATCAGTAGTTTGTTTTTCTTCTCTGAAGGATGGAGCTGCAGAAAAATGGAGCTTCTTATCAAAAAGTCTTTATGTAGAGAATCAGCTGAGAACTGTTAGAAATTCTGCTCTGCTTGGATTAAATGTATGTGTGAATATAAACTTAGGAGGTAATTCTAAAATCACTGCAAGACCTTTTCCCCCCCATTCTAGATTGTTCTGCCTGGAATACTGGAGCAAGTTGTGAACTGTAGAGATGCTTTAGCTCAGGAGTACCTCATGGAGTGCATCATACAGGTGAGCTGCTTGAGTTCAGTTGCAGTGATGGGACACAGGGACACTTCTATACACTTAATCAGATTCAGAAGCTTTCACATCTTCCTCGTGGACTGGAAAACTTCATCACTGGGACTTGTACACAGTAGCTTGTCCTGTATTTTTTACCAGATGGGCAGAGTGGAGACTTTGTGCTCCTTCTGTTGCAGTAGCTGTAAGCATCTGAGCAGTAGTGCCTGTGTTATGAGTTGTAATAGAGAGGTGGGCCCTCAGTTACCCATTTGTTTTATATTTCTTGCTTCATGCATTTACCCAGCCAAGGTCAGGTTCATGGGCCAGAGTGTATTTACTGTGTGGCTATCTGCTTTAGAGTTATTCTGTTGCGTTTTTCTTCTGTGTAACAATGGGCAAATTCAGTTTATAACTTGATGACTATTGATCTAAAACTTCAGGTTTTCCCAGATGAATTTCACCTCCAAACCCTGAACCCATTTCTCAGAGCCTGTGCTGAGCTGCACCAAAATGTGAATGTGAAAAATATAATTATTGCTTTAATTGACAGGTGAGTGACCAAGGGGGTGGAACTTGACTCAAAATTAAGTTTGTGTTGTGCACAAGCAGATGATAATTCTTCTATCATTTGAATATGTTTAATTTTTGATACCACTTCACTGTTTCCATGTCTTTCTAACAGCTGTAATTAAAGCTGTGAAGAATATTATTTCTGTAACTTCTACTGTCTGGACTCTGCTTTTACAGCTTCCAATGAAACCTGCTTTATGGACTGATTAAAACTTGTAAACAGATAAAGCCAGGAAACAGCCCATTTAGTACTGAGCAGTTTCATGCTTCAGAACTGGAGTGACAGCAGTGCCCTGCTTTGACAGCCATATCTCTCATAGGTACTTCTTGAAATCTTGAAGATCCCAGTAGCTAAATCATCTGTCAGGAACACTTCACCTTGCAGGGTCAGAGATCAGAAAACACCACAATGCTTCTTCAGAGCTAGTAGGAAATGGAACTACCTTCTTAATTCTTAGCTTGCCATTAGCATCTACACTGTTCTCTTTAAAGCATGTTTTTCCTGTGGAGGTACTGCTTAAAACTGCTTGCACTGAGTTCAGATTTGGGGCAGAAATCATAGACTCCTTAGGTTGGAAAAGGCCTTTAAGGTCAAACTGAAGTTTTAATTTGTATCCTGAAAAGAAACACAGATTTTCAGTGAGCACCTGCACTTTCTTACCGCAGAAAGGAAGCACCCTTGCCTGGCTTGTCTCAGGCTGTAGAAAAGCCTTGTCCTTTGCATTTGCACCCAAACATGTGCATCTCATCTATGTACCAATGCATGGAGTTCAGTTAGCACAGGGATCTTGGGTCCCCCTGGCATTCAGCATTGGGTGGGATTGCTGTATCCTCTCTAATGCCTGGACAGGACTTGAGTGTATTGGGCATGACTGGTACAACTTAGGATCTTGAAGTTTTTACTCACCAAGTCTGTAGTTTGTCTTCTCCAGCTTATGTCAGATTTATATGTTCAAGACTTGGGTTTTATTGGAGTACCTTTCACTGTTTGTGCATTTGTCAGAGACACTGTGCTGCCTTTGTTGCTTTCATACAGAGATGTTCACATCTTTGGTTTCCCACACTTCAATGCTGTGGCTGAGATTTTTCATAATTCTGTTACCTTAAAAAAAAACCCCCAAAACTGTCAACCCCAAACACCACAAAACCCCCAAATCCGAAGAAATGTTGCCTGTAACTGATTTCTGAGACTATCTTGATTACTTTTTAAAGAGGTCACGGGATATTTTGCTAGGCTCTTACACTGGAGTGTGGCAGTGTCATTCTTGTGAGAAGGCTTTCCTTGTATAGCTTTTCCTGCCCTGTTAAACTTTGGTGTCACCTCCACAGTAAGGTTTTTTTGTGTTATGTTACAAACACCAGTAAGTGACTGACCAGCAGTGACCCTCTGTCCTCCCAGCCTTACCACTGCTGGGGTTTGTTGGGCCACTGAAGGCTTCCAGAGCTCCCTTTGGGCTGTAGGACAAGAAAGGTGGCAGCATGATGTTTGTCTTTGCAGTATGGCAGCTTGAGATTTTGACTGTAATGTTACTGCCAGTGTTGGAGCATTTGAGTGGATCTGGCCCTGGAATCCATGTGTGTCGAGAGGATGTTGCTCTTGTGTTTGTGTTGGAGCTGGTAGCAGCAGTGGCCAGGAGCTTCAGTATTGTGTAGTTGAGATGTGAAGCTGCCCTGTGTAGATTGTGCTTCTTGGCATTTCTCATCTTGGTTTCAGCTGGCATTGGGTAATTAAATCTGAACATCAGTGACTGCTGAAGAAGCTTGTGAAAATTTTATCCTTATTCCTGTGGGGTTTTCCTGCTAAAGGAATCTCTCTCTGCAAGTACTCTTGCTGCTTTGGGATCTTTGTTTCCTTACTAAAGCATTCATGACTTTTAATTATGCTGCCATCTGCCTGCAGCTTGTTCATACCTTGTAGCATTGCTGTCTTTACACTGAGCTGTTGCCAAGGAAAGCTGCCTTGTGCCTCTAAGAAAAGGCAGTGATTGTTCCTGGCTTTAGGAAGTCTGCTTCTTATCACCCTAATCAAATATAAGAGTAGTTCAATGTGTTATTTTTCCTGGCAGTGAAGTTTTTTTGCCTCCTGGGCTTTTCTTATGTCCTCTTTATTTCAGATTCAGAATCAAAATTGAGAAACCCTGTAGAAAGAATTTAAAAAAAATTAATGCAATGCCTTTTCCTAAATATTTTTTGTAGTTCTTCTTCTAATTCAGAGTATAATGACCTCAAGAATTAGAAAGTCAGGATAGTGCTGAGCTTCTTAATCTTCAGCTCTGGTAAGGTGTTAGTCTTCTGACAGTGGTGCTCTCTATCCTGTATCTCATTTTTGCAGAAATGGTGCTTGGCATGACTTTCTCTTACAGATAAAAATACCTCTCACCATCTCCTAAATGCTTGCTGGATGGCAATTTCTTGCTCCCACTCCCCCAAAACCCAATATTTTTCACTTCTCCATTCTTCTTAAGTTCACTTTGTATTTTGTTCTCTGCAAATAGTGTAAGTTCCAGACGTGTTGGTTGGTCTTTAGTGACAAAGAATAGTTAAGTCAGCATATTCCTTCTGTGTGGTTTTTTCCTGGAGGCTGTTTTGTGGAGGATGCTATTGGGTGTCTAATTTCAGTAATATCACTGAATGAATAAATGCAGGATATTTACTCTTCCATGAGCCTACTCTATACTTCTTTTTCTGGAAAAAATAGATCACTTGCTTCTAGCTAAAGAACATAAATTAGGAAATGTCCTTCCTGTTCCTTCTTCACCTTGCCTTTTCTGTCAGCACCCTTTTTCAGGACTGATAGTTACCAGGCTCAGTTGCTCATAAGGCTTCTCACTTAAATTAATTTCCTTTTTGCTTGTAATAGAGCTTCCAAATATACCTAAAGGACATGCTTTTTCTGCCAGTCCCTCTTTCTCTCTGTATGGAATGTTTGAGGAGTGGAAGAGCTATCCTGACCAAGCTGCTTTCCTTGCTCTGTCACCAGGTTAGCTTTATTTGCACATCGTGAAGATGGACCTGGTATCCCAGCAGATATCAAACTGTTTGATATCTTTTCACAGCAGGTTGCTACTGTTATACAGGTATGTTGGGTATCCCTGCATGCAGTTTTGGGGGTGTTTTTTGCAAAGTTCTGTGCTTTAGTGTCAGTTTCATGCTGTCTTAAATTTCAGTCTCGGCAGGATATGCCCTCAGAGGATGTGGTGTCTTTGCAAGTTTCTCTCATTAACCTGGCCATGAAATGCTACCCAGACCGTGTGGACTATGTTGACAAGGTGTTGGAGACTACTGTGGAAATATTCAACAAACTTAATCTGGAACAGTAAGTGTCTCTTGCATTTTCTTTGGCATGGCAATTAATACCCTGAAATCAGGCCTTCTGCATTTGGTGAGATAGCAGAGCCATGCTCTGGATGTGGAAGGTCACTGCTTTTGGACTGAGCTGCAGCAGCCCTGATTAAACTCCTGGCTAACCAGGACTTGCTCCACATGAATAAATTGTGCTGTATATCCACACAATGTGTGTGCAGTTTGTAGGCATCCTTTACAGCACTCTAGAGTTCTGCTATTGCTGCCTTTGCAGCCACACTCTGCTTCTGCTGGCAGCAACTTAAAACATGCATTTCTTACTGTATGTCCCAAAGAGCAAGATCTGACTTATTTTGGTATTTGTTTCCTTTCTCCATAGCACCAAGTTGCTTGGTGGTTGTTGTATACCTCAGAATTTATACTCTGAAGCAGATTTTAAACCTGCCTACCTTTGTGAACCATTGATTAATTGTAATTTTTTGCATATATTTTCTTCTAGTATTGCAACAAGCAGTGCTGTTTCAAAGGAGCTGACTAGACTTTTGAAAATCCCAGTTGATACTTACAACAATATCCTGACAGTTCTGAAACTAAAACATTTTCACCCACTTTTTGAATACTTTGATTACGAGTCCAGGAAGAGCATGAGTTGTTACGTGCTTAGCAATGTACTGGATTATAACACAGAAATTGTGTCCCAAGAACAGGTATGATATAGTTAATTTGAAAATCTAGGTATTTTCATGATTGTTCAAAGACCTGAAAACACATTTAGTGACTTCATGCAGGGCATGCTTTGTTTCCTAGCCTGCATGCCCCTGCCTCCCCTGGCACAGGCTTTATCCCACTTGGTAATTCTTCCTCCTTTGTTCTTAAATGTCTCTTATCTAACCTCATCCTAGAGGCTGCTTCTGATTTCCCATACCTCAGCCTAGACAGTAATCTGTTAGGTGTGAAAAAAGACCCCTGATTCCTTTCAAAACTGAGTCTGCTATCTAAAGAAGGCTGCATAGCCTTTGGAATCTACATTTCCTCTGCACTGCTGTGCTGTCCTGTCCCACTTGTGCTGAGTGGGACCCTTCTCTTCAGGGTGTAAGGCCCATATGTCTGAAGCATCAGCACTATGAGTGGCTGTAAAGATGTTCCCAGTTGCTGGCAATTTATGCTTATGGATTACTATAGTTTAAACAGAGCTTCTATTGCCTTTACAGGTTGATGCTATCATGAATTTGGTATCCACACTGATCCAGGATCAGCCAGACCAGCCTGCTGAAGATCCTGACCCTGAGGACTTTGCAGATGAGCAGAGTCTTGTGGGGAGATTCATTCACCTGCTGCGTTCTGATGACCCTGACCAGCAGTACCTGGTTGGTGACTGGTGCTTGTCTGTGTCTGTGCTCTCTGAACTGTCCAGTTCTTGCATTATTGACTGTACAAGACTTGAGTGAAGCTGGGAGCTGGGGCATCACTGCTCTGGCACTACAAATTCAGCAGAGAACATTATGTATGACACCTTTAGTGGTAGGATGATATGTTGGTTATTCAGAAAAAGCAGATGAGGACTTAAGCATTTGTTGATAGAAAGTTTTCATCCCATGAGGTGCAACTATCTGTATTATTTTGTGGAACTCCTAATGTTCTGACAACTTCATATAATGATCTATTGAAAACACAGCAAGTGCTGTATGAAGTACTGTGCTATTTGTGTATTTTGATACCAAGGGAGTGCAGAAAAACTCAGAAAATAGAGCTAAGTATGCTTGGCCTTGGGGATTTTAATTTCTGTAAGGATGGTGTCTTCATACAGTATGTATGTCCTGCTGCTTGGTTCCACATGCTTTTCCTCTCTGCTTGGTCCATCTGTAGCAGTAGATTTGACACATCCTTGAAATCTGTACATCGTGGTACTTGTAATGGTTTGAGCTGATCTGTGGCAGCTCACTGTAGTTCTGTTGTTAATCTGCTATATCTGGCTTTAGGGAGGTCACTTAAACTTCAAATCAACTATCTTGAAGTGTGTGTTAGAGTACAGGGCCAGGGATATTCTGTCTATGCCAGATCCACTGCAGAAGCTGTGATGAAGTTGGATCTGCTGCAGATGGCAGTGAGCTCATGTCAGAGTCAGGCCTGCTTAGGGACTACTGTGAAGGTACAGTTTGTGCCTGAAATAAATGTCACACTGTATAAACAGTGAGAATAGAGCAACAGAAAAAAGTGCAAGCTATGCATAACACAACTAGCATTGATTTAGCTTGACTTTAACATCTGGTATAAAAAACTCTTGCTTGAAGTGTAATGAAACTTGTGTAGTGGGGAGAAGAATACAGGAACTGGAGTCAGTTGTGTTTCAGGATCTTATCACTGGAGTCAAGCAGAAAGGTGTTTGTATTTTTCTTATTGAGAGCAAAGCTTCCCTCAAAGGAATGCTGGCTCCAAGGAAATTAATATTTCTACCCCAAAAGAATTTACATAGCTAGAGATGTTGAAGCTGTTTCTCCAAAGATTCTGAGTGTCAGTCTCTTTCTCATCTAGCAGTGCTTTGCTTTAATCACATTGACCCCCTTTAAATGCCATCAAAGGACTTGTCACATTATCTTTTAGGTACAATTCTATGAGCTACTTAACACCTTTTACTAGTAATGCTTAATAGCTCCCTCAGCATCACAAATGCTTGCATCAAATTTTTCTACAATACAGCAGCAGGAGGAAAAATCCAAAGTTACAGGATTTTCACAGTATCTTACTTTAAATTCTGCATTCTGTATGAAAGAGATATGAAATGCAAATTCTAACAGCCTAGTCCAAGTGTATTAGCCAGAGTGGCTGAGCAGTGTGTGATGGGTTCTGGTGGTGCTCACAGGGGTCCCAGGACGAGGGAAGAGATGAGAATCTTGACTCCATGTTTCAGAAGGCTGATTTATTATTTTATGATATATATTTTATATTAAAAGAAAATTATATGCTAAAACTATACTAAAAGAATAGAAGAAAGGATTTCATCAGAAGGCTAGCAAGGAATAGAAAGGAATGGAATGATAATAAAATCTTGTGACTGACCAGCGAGTCCGAGACAGCTGGACTGTGATTGGCCATTAATTAAAAACAACGAGACCAATCAAAGATGCCCCTGTTGAATTCCACAGCAGCAGATAATAATTGTTTACATTTTGTTTCTGAGGCCTCTCAGCTTGTCAGGAGAAAAAATTCCTAACAAAAGGATTTTTCATAAAATATGTCTGTGACAATTTGATTCCAGACTTCTGTATATTCAGGTTATTGACATGAAATCCACATGTAACCTAAAAGCACATTGAGGTGGGGCCCTGAGCTTCCCTCGAGTGCGTGTTTCTGTGAGGACTCTCTGAGCTCACAGTGTTCTCTTGTAGATCCTCAACACTGCCCGGAAGCACTTTGGGGCCGGGGGGAACCAGCGCATCCGTTTCACGCTGCCGCCCCTGGTGTTCGCTGCCTACCAGCTCGCCTTTCGCTACAAAGACAACTCCAAAGTGGTACGTTCACCTCGAGCTGGCTCTTGTGGGCTTGCTTGGCTTTATTTCCTTGAAAATGCATTTTGGCTGGCTACAGAAATATACTCAGACTTGATACAGAAGGCTGGTTTTGTTTGGGTTTCTTCTTGAGGTCTGAGTGCTTTTTAATTTAATGAAGATTTTTATCAAGCCATAGTAAATTACTTTATTACTTGAGAGGTGAAGAAGCAGAAATTGGCAGGTTTTGTTTGTTCATTAAGGTGACAGATTATGTGCCTTTACTGGAGACCAGAACTGATGGCTTGAAACTGATTTAAATCTGAATATTGAAATTCATCAATTTCTAAATTATAGCTGGATTATTATAATGTTTCTAAACCTAAAAGAAAGCACTTACTTTAAGTTAGAGTTGTAGTAAAAGTGTACATTAAAATAATGACTGATCCATTTTGGCTGTTAAATGCTTTCTGATTGAGATAGTTACCTTAAATATGCATTTCCTTTATTGTGGGTGTTATATTGTGAGGAAATAAGTTTAAACGTTAAAATACTCTTCAAAATGAAGGTTTTAAAATTCTCTTCCACTTCTGATTGCTCTGGACTGAACAGAATTTTTCTCCCCTTTGCTAGCTAGGCTTTTGCTCAGTTATGTGCTAAGCATAGCTGTTCTAACTGCAGTTCAGTGTAGGCTTCTGAAGAAAGCTCTTATGAGCTGGTAGGAAAAATGGGTGTGAAATTTTTATAAATGAAAAAATACTTTGTGCAGACCCACTGAAGCCAATGCTGTACTGCTGGAGTGACTGGAGTGGCATCAGAGAGCAACAGACTGGAGCACTTAACAGATCTTAGAACAACTCGGATTCCCTTTTCCTTGTAGCGATGCTCTTGTTCAAGCTTGTACTTGCTTTTCTTGTCTAGGATGACAAATGGGAGAAGAAGTGCCAGAAGATCTTCTCATTTGCTCATCAGACCATCAGTGCTCTGATCAAAGCAGAGCTGGCAGAGCTGCCTCTCCGACTCTTCCTGCAGGGAGCACTGGCTGCAGGAGAGATTGGCTTTGAGAATCATGAAACTGTGGCCTATGAGTTCATGTCCCAGGTGAGTGTCCAGCTGTCAGAGCTGGTGTCCTGTGCTGCCTTTCATTTGATTTGGGTAGGTTTGCTGAACACTGAACCATCTGGTGTGATTCAAACACCTGAAATGATGGACAGCCAGTGCTACTAGGTAGAAACTCCTCATTTCATTCTTGCTTCCCAGGCTGCTGTGGAATTAAGCTCCATTGCTACTGATTTGAATACTCAATCTGACAACAGTGGTATGTTGCAATGCTGCCTCCTGCTCGTGTAGTTGGCTCACTGGAGGAGTGTCCTTTCTCAGCATAAAAGGCTCCTTCACTGCTTCTGTCTCCAGCTCCTGATACCCAGCTGGTATTGCCCTGACCACAAGCACTCTTTGGAAGTTTTCTAAAATCTGCAGTGTTCACAACTGCTATG